>NC_046154.1:229223220-229551554 GCF_011064425.1 Rattus rattus | reverse complement strand
CACTTTACAATGGTGGTTTCTCATACCACGGAACACATTGTTCTTTCCTTCACCTCTGGCCCCAAGATCCTGCAGGGGATGAATGAATAGTGCTATTCAGATGGCAACAATTAAGGGAAAGAAAAGAAAGTACAGCTTCTAGGTAGGACTGAGAGTCTCAGTTGAGTCAACAAATGAGAAAGGAGCTTCCTGCTCTCCCCATTCACTATGCACCACTGACTCATAGCAGAACCATGCGGCCAGAGAGCTAGTACTCAAGGCTGTAGCCACTGTTCACTGTGGAGTTAGAGACAAAGCATGTGACTTCTCTTCACCTTGACTTACACAACACATCTCCTTGGGTTGTTGTGAGGATTCAATGGGAGACTCTGCTGAAGGGCAGGGTACCCGATGTTGGCTCTCATTAGTCATTTCATATGTATTTCATATCATATTTTACCAGAAGCATCATCAACCTCCCATTAGCTACCTATTTCTGTGACTTCTTAAAGTCAATGTAGTCCTGAATCATAGAATGATTGTGGTGGGCTAGCAACCTGAAGGGACCTGGCCATTCTCTTGTTAAAGGATTAGAATGAACGAGAGAATGCCAGGCTGAATCCAGAGAATCCTATTAGACACCCCTTGGCCACTCTAACCAATCTCTCCACTTCTGTGGTACCACCCAAACAATTAACTAAAGTCAATGAGTTACTTTCACTGAGAGAACCATCAGCCCATCTGGTTCAAGCTTTCACCCATGTTAATTTTTAGTGATGGGAAAAGGGAGACTGAGTGAATTTGTTATTTGCCCTGTTATCCTGGTTGAGATATAAACCTTGCCTTCCTGTCTGTTAACACAATGGTTCAGTGTGCTACCCAGCGACATGATAGGAACAGCAGCTGCTACCCTAATACTCTACCCAGAGCAAGCCCCCGGTGACTAAGCTGGTCTGGACTGCAGAGAGCCCTGCACGTCATTTCTGATAACACCAGACTCCATTCATCCTTGAGAAAGACTCGAGCTATCCAACCACCAGCCGGAGTCTTATTCGTTCCGGGAAGCTCTTTCCTAGGAAGAAAGAGACTCTTGACAATTTTCGCCGAGAGAAAAATATGAAGACATATTGTGAAACATCATTAGACAGTTAAAACATTGTCTCTTGTAATTAATATATGCCGGATGCCCTGCAGGCTGAGATTATTACGCTCAGAGAAGGAAGTCGATCGTCAGAGATTGTATACCTGAGAACCACCAAGAGAGCTTGTTTAAACAGGGAGCATGGCCCCTAGCCTACTCCTCGAACGAAATTGGTCAGGTTGGCTCCAGTATTTACATTTCTAACAAACACCTCCTGGTGCTGCTGCTGCTGCTGATTTAGCTATAGTTTGTAACTACCTGGTTGAAGTCAAACAGATGAGAAAAGATAAGGAATCCGAGAAACACGGGCCACAAGGGAGGCTGAGCAGGCAGATCTCGGCTGGCAGGGTGTGGTGAAAGACACGGCCGCCACACCCTGCTTTATATTCCCAGGTTCTTTGGCTCCTTCCACAGACCAGCAGGGAACACTGGGTCTAAGGCTCACACCTTTGCAAAAACCACAGAAAGCTGACTCGTAAACTTGAATACAGGGTCTGGCTTAGTGTGCATTTCAGCGACACTGTTGCTTTCCTGAAAGGGATCTCTCCACCGACTTGCTAATGGTTAGCAGGCAGCACGGAGAGCTCATGCCTAGAAGCCCAGCTTGGGATGTTGAGGAAGGCAAGTCTGAGGCCAACCTGGGATAGGTAATGACATATGTTCTCAAACGAGCAAACAAACCAATGACTCGATAATTAGTTAATTAAAAGGAAGAAGCGGGAACACGTGTTGCTGGAGGGAAAGGACGAACACTGGGAAAATACTGCTTCAGGGTGACCAGGAGGCCGGCAGTGAGGGGGATGTAAAGTGAGTAAGTTAAAAAAAAAAAAAAAAAAAAGCTGCAGAGAAGTGTGCCTGGAACAACTGGAGCCAAGTACAGTCATTTCTGGGAGGGACTGGGGCACCTAACTGTAGTGGGCACTTCCTGCCTAGAGACTGGGGGCGGGGAGGCCTCGCCCCAGTCAGGACCCAAGTTTCCTGACCTAGAAAATAAGGAAGCTAACTGGATTTCTTTCACAGATCTTTCTACTCTCCAACCTCTGTTTTTGTGAACTCCCCATTGAATCTCCAGGGAAAAGTCTTCCCTCACACGATCAAAATAAAACAGACCATTTAGGGCACATGTTGTACTGAAAAGATCAACCACAAACCACAAGGCTGGGAACCATGCAGCAACAAACATTTCCTTTGGCTTCCAAACACAGATGAACAGAATTTAAAGGGAAGCTTGTGCTAATCGGCAGGCTGCAAACCACCGTCTAGAGTCACAATCTATCTATTTTCAGTCACAGGACAGACACTGAGGCTGCCACTTGAGTGTCACACACCTATACCATGTGAATACCTAACTAGGCTTCTCTGGGATTAAAAACAGTACTTCATAAACCCTCGAAAGTGATATCCGGAACATTTGCAGCTATGGTTGCTTTGGGTTACGGGGCAGTAAAATAATTTCATCAGTGTATATGCATCTGACACCCATACCTGGCAGAGAGGCCAACTAGAGAGACTAGTTTCTCTAGTCACTGTGGGGGTTTGAATGAAAATGGCCCCCAAAGATCCATAGGCAGTGCTACTACTATTAGAAGGTGTGGCCTTGTTAGAGGAGGAGTGGCCTTGTGGAAGGAAGTGTATCACTTGGAGTGGGCTGGGAGGTCTCAGACGCTCAAACCAGGCCCAGTGCCATTCTCAACTACCTGGTGATACAGATGTAGAACTCTCGGCTACCTCTTGAGCATCATGCCTGCCTGCATGCCACCACCATACTTCCCAAGAAAATAATGGATGAGACCTCTAAACTGTAAGCCAGGCCCACTTAACTGTTTTCCTTTATAGGAGTTGTTGTGGTCATGGCTTCTCTTCACAGCAGTAGAAACCCTAAGACAGCCATTGTAACTGAAATGGGTGTTTCTTTCAAATAAAATGTGTACAGGATGTACACACAAGGTCTCTCTAGACTAGGTTAAACCGAATCTAGCCGGTATTATTTTCCCTTTCTAGTGTCTATTTTTAGCTGAATGTGCTGCCCTCATTTCTGCTCATCTCCATCCTTTTGGAGGATAATGTTCTCCATCAATTCGCCACACTCAAGCTTACCTCTCCTTCCTTCCCTGGTAGCTTACCAACCAGATGAGACCCGTATGTCAGACTTACTTCCTCTAATGCTTATGTTTGACCATGTACCTCTCTATATTTGCTCTTCTTTGCATGAATTCTCCTTTTTATCAACTTATTACCAAACCTGTGAGTACAGAGCCACCTCTCTAGCCATACTGGCTCTTGTCTATGATTGGATGGCACTGGAAAGTAGAAGCAGAGGATTAGGAATGGGTTCAAGGTTAAGCTCTGCTACACGGGGTTTACAAATCAAGTTTAAGGTTGCCTGGGTTATATAAGGTCTTTTCTTTCCCAAAAAACATAGGAATATAGAAGAGGAAAAGGAGGAAGGGGAGAAAGGGGAAGAAGAAGGGGAGGAGGTGAGGAAAGAAAGTGGGAGAAAGAGGGAGTAAGGGGGAAACACTATTTCATTCTTCTATCACCTTGTCTCAGCGTCTAGTGCAGGGTTAAAGGTAAGAAGGTCCAGGCTGCCATGTTCCTTTGAACCCAGAAAGAAACCAACCATATAATACAGTTATGCCAAGGCCGAGTCTCTAGGCCCAGCCTTTTTGTGGTTGATAATGCACCCAGGTGAAAACAGGCAGCCCCTTGAGGGGTCCCATGTGCCATTTTTCTGTGATGACAAACACCTTAGTGTCAGCTTGGTCCCCTCCCCACACCCCAGAGAAGGGTCATGTGATCCTTCCTTCAGTGCAGCCCCTCTGTTCCTCAGAGTGCCTGCAGCAGGGTCTCAGCTTTCCTTGGGTTCTACCTGCTGTCAAGATCCTGTGTGGTGTAGACATCAGGCACCCCTGCTGGCAGAGAAGGCCTATGGGCAAGCAACACACAGCCCAGAGTCAGACCGGAGATCTGAGAAAAATTGGTAGAAGGACATTGGTTGCTTTGGTTACACCAACGGTTGTTAGGCAAGGTAGGCACCCTTAGAGGCAAACAACCCTATTTACATACTAAGTGTCTAAAAAGGTGACATGGAAAGCTGGCATAGAACACACAGAGATGAGAATATTAGTCCGAGCTACAGTGGTGGGACACAAACACACAAAAAGGGATCAAAACAAGTTGAAAAGTGATTGGAAAAGATGTTGAGAAGCATCTACAGCCATGGTTCGTGACCCCTTTGGAGAGTGTTGTATATCAGACATCCTCCATATCAGATATTTATGTCATGATTCTCAACAGTAGCCAAATTACAGTTATGAAGCAGAAACAAAAAGGATTTTATGGTTGGGAGTCACTACAACAGGAGGAGCTGCATTAAGGGGTCAGAATGTTGAGAACCCCTAGTCTAAAAGACATTTGGGTGAACTTAGCCCAGACATGATAAACCCCCGTGTATGGAGAGGAAGGGTTGTCAAGTGATTGAATTAGTCATTAACGCTTTGCAAAGAGCAAAGGACACAGACCATGGAGAACTTAAGACTTCACCAAGACTCAATCTTTCTTGGTGTTTGTTTGTTATTGGTGATAGGATCTCATGTAGCTCAGGCTGGTTTCAAACTCATTATGTAGCTGAGGAAGACCTTGAATTCCTGATCCTCCTACATCCACTTCCCAAATGATGGGGTTACACGTGTGTATCACTAAGCCCGTCCTTGACTCACTTTAAAAACTATGCATTCACTGGCTTTGTTGTCAGTGCTGGAGGCTGAACATAAGGCCTGGTCCACGGATTCAAGTACTCCACTATAGCTCCATTTTGTTCTTTCTCTTTCGAGACAGAATCTCCCTAAGTCAGCTAGACTTGCTTTGAAGTCACTTCATTGCCTCGGCAGGCCCTGGCCTTGTGTTCCTCCTGCCTCAGCCTCCCAAGTAGCTGAGATTTCAGGCCTGTGCCACGGGGACTGGTTACACTGGCCCTTGTAAAAATATTTCCAAAGCCAGGCATGGTGGTTCCCACCTGCACTCCCATTTCTTAGGAGGCAGAGGCAGGACGATCAGGAGTTCAGGATTATCCCCTGCTACATCCAGAGTTCAAAGTCAACCTAGGCTACATAAGATCCTGTCTCAGAACAAAACAAAACACACAAAGAACTTCTGCCTGCTTGCCTTGGTTATACCAATGGTTGTCTATGTGTGTGCTGTATGCATTTATGTCTTTCACGAGTTCTCCATTATTTTCTAAGTATTCCACACACTCCCTTTTCTCTATAATTCCCTAGTAATTGACTGTGGACGAGTAGGTTTTCATTCCTGTTGGTGATTATATAAAGAACCTGGAAACTTACCAGGCCCTATTTAGAGCCCCAAGAATGCCTCGCATGCCTCTAAACACCTGTGGCTACTTTTCAAAAACAGCCTTCATTAAGCCAAAGACAGTATCTTCTAAAGATAGCCAGGCAAAGATCTCATCGGCTCTCAGCCGCATTCTCCTGACAGCTGTCATTTGGCCTAAAGTGACATTTGGCGAGATCTAGAAAGTCACTGTCTGTTAATTAGGCTAGCAGAGGCAAAGTCAGCAAGCTGGACGGGGACTCTGGGAAATCATTAAGATTCTAACAGGCCTTTGAGAGGCTTTTCTCAATCATCCCACTACTGTACACATCCCCAGTTCTTTTCATATTGGTTTTATTGCAAGCAAAATGCCAGGATGCAAGGCTAACTCGACAAGCCCTTAAGCTGCACACCGGAAAGAAATGACAGTGGTGTTCTGAGATGCAGCAGGCTGTCCTGGATCCTCAAGGATGCTCAGGCATGGATTTCATAACCTTGGGGGTCTGTTCCTTGGTGATCCCTGTTGGCTTCCCAGTTACAGCTGTCCTGAAGGATGCTGATCAGCTAACTCTCTCATCTGTTGCTCCCAGAAACTTAGACCACCTGCAGATCAGCCCACATTTATGAAACTAATAGATTTTCCACAGATAACGCCACAGAATTCAGGGATGAGCAGCTAACCTCAAAAACAGTTTCCTTATTTTAAGGGAGGAGCTGTGGCAAATGGAACTGGTCCAGAACAAGAGTTGTTCAGACTGAAACATGAACTTTAACGAAGTAAAGCAAACAAAGGGAATGTGGCTCAGTGGTCGAGCATTTGCTTAGCACGTGCATGATTCTGGGGTTGACTCCAAAACAACAAAACCTAGCAAGCCAAGGAACAAGAGTTACCTGTGACTGACGGAAAAGCTCAATCCAGACCGAATTCAGCCCACTAAACTTTCCGCAGGGGATCATGAGCCAAGGTGGGAGTTCCACACATCTTGTTGGACACAGAATTAGCTGGCTTGTTGAGCTGTGTTCTTTTGGTTTGGTAAGACAGGTTCTCATGTATCCCAGACTTGCCATCTAGTCAACGATATGTATCACTGTTCTGAGTGCCTCGTCTCCCTGTTTCCGCCTCCAAAGTGATGGATTACAGATGTGTACTACCTTGTCCAGCAGCAGATTGCTCTTTTATGTCTGCCCATGGTGTCTACCGTGATCTGAAAAAAATAAACTGTTTCTGAAGTGCATCGTTTGAGTATTATCCTATAGAAGGGCTCAACCTTTTTTTTTTTTTTTTTTTAGATTTATTCATTTATTATATATAATTACACTGTAGCTGTCTTCAGACACACCAGAAGAGGTCATCAGATCCCATTACAGATGGTTGTGAGCCACCATGTGGTTGCTGGGAATTGAACTCAGGACCTCTGGAAGAGCAGTCGGGTGCTCTTAACCACTGAGCCATCTCTCCAGCCCAGGCTCAACCTTTAAATCAATCCTTTTTCTGCAGTCTTTGAATGCATGACCTAAGGGGTTTGAATGTGACCATTATTATTAAAAAAAAAAAAGTGGCAAAAGTTTTAGATTGAAGCATGGCATGGGGAGAGAGACACCCACAATCCCATCACTGTTGGAGGATGAAGCAGGAGGAGTACCTCTCTAGACCCTCATAGCAAAAACACAAGAAAGAAAATACTTCAGTGAAAATGAATTCAGTCTTGATAACACAGCATTTATTGTACTTGAAGCCCTGTGTGTTTTCTTCTTGTTGTTCTTAAGCGTTTCTTTTCTAACCCAAGGTCAATCTAAGCTTCTTATAGTTAGTTATATGCACGGGAGTTATTTCTACAGTTAATATCAGTCTAGTTCCAACAGAGTTTTGGCTCAAGCCCTCCGAACAGACTTGCACCACAGGGTGCTAGGTAGGGCTAAGCTTTGTCCTGTTACTCCCCTAGTCACTGGGGCTTTTGAGTGACTAGCTCCACCCTGAAGGTATCTGTTGACCCCACACATTCTCACTCAGAAGCATATTTGGAGTCTGTGAGGAACATGGATGAAACCAAAGGAACTTCACAGTTAAAGGTTTTATGGGTTTTTTTTTTTCATTTATAATTGATTTATTTTTGCTTTCTGTGTGTGGGTGTTTAACCTGCATGTATGTCATGTATGTGTACCACATACAAGCCTGTTGCCCACGGAGGCCAGAAGAGGACATCAGCTCCCCTAGAGCTGAAGTTACAGAAAGAAGGTTGTGAGCTGCCACGTGGGTGCTGGGAATCGAACCTGGATCTTCTGGAAGAGCAGCTGGTGCTCTTACCTGTAGAGCCACCTCACTAGCCCCAAATTCACATTTTATCAAAGGAATTATTTTATTCAATTGTCTTTCACTGATATGTGGACTTTTGTTATTTCTATCTACTTAAAGAGTCATCTTCAACAGCCAACACAAGGGCAGCGAGAGTGGGAGTAGATTGGGGGTTGTGGGGAGCAGCCATTCCCCAGGGGCAAGAATTAGATTGCTCACATTTTGCCATCTTGTTCACTGTGATCAAAAGCAGGCCTCATAGGGTCTCCATATTTATAAGATGATTAAAGATAAACTATCTATCGGAAAATCCTTCTCACAGTAAAATAAGAAAAAGAATCCTTCCAGGATTCCCTGCTTTCAGATCCACCGACCACAGGGAAGCTCTCTCTAACGTTGTGTCTTGTTGGTTGCCACGTGAAAAAGACAGTTCTGTTAACTACATCACCCATCCCGAGATTTAAAGGTCAACAGGGAAAAAAAATATGGTTTTGATGTTGTTATCACTCCCAACAAGAGCAATGGAGGGAGGAAGAACAGCCGCGTTCTGTCTTCCCGCTTACACAAGGGCTATTTTCCACCTCGAGTGGCCTTTTCTCTGTGCCAAGTGCACCACAATATCCCTTTCATCAGTAGCTTGCCACAAGCAACAAGTGACAGAAACATCGCTGTCCCAGATGAAGATCAACACAGGCTCAGAAGACCTGGAGAACTCTATGAGGGATTTGACCACCAACATAAACAGTGGCAATCTGAGAAGACCAGAGCAAAGCCCTGGAAAAGCCTGGAGAGGTCTTCCTTCACCAAGGCCTGGGAAACAGCTCATCCTTTTTGGCTTGGTCCAGCAACACTGCAGACCAACTTAACCCGAGCATTTTGGGATGCCCAGCAATACTAGACTCAGCCAGCCAGGAGGAACTATACTGACTCTGATGCACACTGTCATAGGTGTTTAGGGTCTAAAGTATGACCTTTAGGGTTGGAGATGACTCAGAAGCTAAAGGGACTTGCTGCCAAGCTTGACAGTTCTCTGACCTCCATAGTGTCCTGTAGCAGGCATCCCCACACATGCAGGGGCACAACGTATACATATGAAATAAATAGAAGTGAGAGGTGAAGTGTGAACTCTGGCCGGGCATGGTGGGGCACGCCTTAAATCCCAGCACTAAGGAGGCAGAGGCAGACACATCTCTGAGTTCAAGGCCCGTCTGGTCTACCTAGTGAGCTCCAGGACAGCCAGGGCTGCATAGTAAGACCCTGCTTTGTAAAACAAGATGACAAAACAAAACAAAACCCAAACAAAAAACAAGAGGGAGAACGAAAGAAAGAAGAAATGGAAAAGAAAATCAAGTATATGAGCTATAAAAGAAAAATCTAGGCCCAACCTTTGAAGATGGCAAGAATATATGAAAATGTTTGTATTTATTTAATTACTGATTTATATTATTCTGAAGATTTAAATATTTCTTTTTTTGTGAAGGGTTTTGAACCTACAACACATTAGAGAAATACATGTAGATATCTATTAATTTGCCTATTTTTTTATTTTGAAGGTTATTTTGTAATTATATTTATGTTCAAAAAACTTAGCAATGTACATTTAACCCAGTTTAGTGGTGAGTTCTTTAGCCTTTGCCTTTTCCAGCTTGGCAGTGTGAGTCACAGAATTAGGACCCAGGACGTTGCCTCCCTAGTGGCTGCGGATCTTGTCGTATCTGTCATTATAATTGGTCCTAATAGCTTCCACCAGCTTAGCCAGAGCACCCTTGTCTTCTGAGTTAACCTGTGTGAAGGCAACAGTGGTGTTTGTCTTCCTGTGGACCAGGTGCCCCAGCCTGGCCTTTCCCTTGATGATGCAGTAGGGACCCCCATCTTTCAACACAGGGCAGGCAGGAAAACCACCAGTTCAATGGGGTCTACATCATGGGCAATCACCAGCAGCTGAGCCTTCTTGTTCTCCACCAAGGTGGTGACTGTGTTGACCCCTGCTCGGAGGACAGGCGGTCTCTTAGTTGGGACATACCCTCTTCCAGCAGCTTTCTTCTCAGCACGGGCCAGCAGCCTTTGTTCCTTCTGTTTTGTCTCTGGCCTATACTTGTGGGCAAGCTTAAGCAGCTGAGGAGCTGTTTGCCTGTCCAGGGCCTGCCTGGGTGGACTGGTTAATGGCAGGAGGCACTTTAAACTACTTATAGAACTTGAGCAGGGGATGTGTCTCAAATGGATAGAGTGATTCTCTAGCATGGATATAGCCCTGGGGTCGATCTCCCAAATGGCAGACTGGGTATGGCAGTGTCTTAGTTAGGGTTTCCACTGCTGTGAAGAGACACCATAAGCAAGGTAGCTTTTATAAAGGAAAGCATTTAACTGGGGGCTGGCTTAGTTTTGGAGGTTCAATCCATTATCATCATGGCAGGAAGCATGGCAGCATCCAGGCAGACATGGTACTGGAGAAGGAGCCAAGAGTCTTGACCTGAAGGCAACCAGGATAGACTCTCTTCCACCCTGGGCAGAGTTTGAGACTGAGATCTCAAAAGCCCGCTCCCACAGTGATGCACTTCTTCCAACAAGGCCACACCTACCCCAACAAGGTCACACCTCCTAATAGCGCTACTTAGCATATTCAAACCACTACAGTTGGTAGACAATTATAACCTCTGCAGGTGGAGGCCATGCAATCAGGAGCTCAAGATCATCCCTGCTAACATGGTGAGTTCGAAGGCCGCCCGGTGTCCATGAGACGCTATCTCCAAACACTGTTAAACAGATAGGGAGTCTTAATGATTGGTCACAATCCTCCTTCTTAGCGAACAAGTCTAAGGATCAACAGTTACAGAACCCACAGAATGCATGTAAATCCTTTCCTAAGTTATAAGGTGCTGTTTAAATGTTAGCTTCCGTTCTTAAGTGTATCACAAATATTTATCACAAGAGTAAGAGGAAAGAAAGGGAAAATTAGTACAGAAACAATGTCATCTCCTTATATTTTCCTCTCAGCTAGCGAGTGCGATACAATTATACAGGCCAATGGTTAATAAGCAACATCACCTCTTGTTTTCTTCAGACTGCATTCGTGCTGTCCGTGTTCTAACAGCTGCTGGGAGTGCATGAAGCTGTGCGAGCTAAACATTAATGCCTTAACTAGTCCCATCGTCAGCTGACTCGAAAGTGGGAGGCTATGTTCATACTAAATATTTATCAACTCCAACACTGTCAAAAGAGAAATAAATGTTAAGGGGCTCATGATAGAACTGCCAAGTGTCTTTGTCTTGCCTAGATACAAAAACAGAAGAAGAAGAAGAAGAAGAAGAAGAAGAAGAAGAAGAAGGAGAAGGAGAAGGAAGGAGAAGGAGAAGGAGAAGGAGAAGGAGAAGGAGAAGGAGAAGGAGAAGGAGAAGGAGAAGGAGAAGGGAAGGGGAAGGAGGGGAAGGGGGAGGGGGGGGGGGGGGGGGAGGGGGGGGGGGGGGGGGGGGGGGGGGGAGGGGGGGGAGGGGGAGGGGGGGGGGGGGGGGGGGGGAGGGGGGGGAGGGAGGGGGGGAGGGGGGGGGGGAGGGAGGGGGAGAGGAGGGGGGAGGGGGAGAGAGGGAGAGGGAGAGGGAGAGAGGGAGGGAGAGGGATAGAGGGAGGAAGGGGAGGAGAGGGGCAGGGAGGGAGAGAGGCAGGGAGGCAGAGAGGCAGAGAGAAAGAGAGAGAGAGAGAGAGAGAGAGGAGAGGCAGAGAGGGAGAGAGGGAGAGAGAGAGAGGGAGAGAGAGGGAGAGAGGCAGAGAGGGAGAGAGGAGAGACAGAGGCAGGGGCAGAGGGGGAGAGAGGGAGAGGGAGAGGGAGAGGGAGGAGAGGGAGAGGAAGAGGAGGAGGAAGAGGAGGAGGAGGAGGAAGAGGAGGAGGAGGAGGAGGAGGACTCAGTTAAGTAAAAACACTGGATTCCTATCCCCAAATGAACTGCAAAGCACAGAAGTTCAATGCCAGAAACCCTAGGGGTCCTCTAGCTTGAAATAAGGAAAGAGGAGGATTGAGTCTCACTACTTGCAAACTAAAAGCAATTTCACTTTCCACCAGGGATTAACCAACAAGCATCTATGTGTATTTTGACTCAATTCCTAGAATAGGGAGGATGTCATTAGTTACAGAAGTGGAATGACCAAAAGTCATCTATATAGCTGGTGGTTAAAAGTCAGGGTGGGAAAGCGGGAAGTGGTGGCTGGGTAGGTGGCTACTCTCATAGAAGAAGGGGGAGGGTGGGATGGGGGGTTATGGACGGGAAACCGGGAAAAGTGATAACATTTAAAATGTAAATTTAAAAAATTCCAATAAAAAAAAGTACAGAATACCCAAAACACAGTCCACAGAACTCATAAAGGTCAACAAGCTGAAGGGCCCAAGTGAGGACGCCTCAGTCCCACTAGGGAGGGAGAAGAGAGCAGCTACAAGTGGGAAAGGAGGGAGGGACAGTGGAGGGAAAGGGGATGGGGATGGGGGAGAGGGGAACATGGTCTGATACTGGGTAGGGAAAAAGGACTGAAGCCCTGAGGGCCAGCAGAAAGAATGGAAACAGGTGACCTCGGGAGGAAGGAGGTTGGGAGGAGACTCTAAAACGCACCAGAGACCTGGGGAGTGAGAGAACCTTGGGACTGAAAGGGAGGGGCCTTAGATGAAATGTCCCACAGTGGGGGCAGAGAACTTGTAGAGCCCACCTCCAGCAGGAAGACAGGGCATCAAGTGAGGGATGGGGTTGCCATCCCACAGTCAAAGCTCTGACCCATGATTCTTCCTGTCTGAAAGAAATGCAGGGATGGAAATGGAGAAGAACCTGAGGAAAAGAAGGTCCAGCGACACGTCTAAAGTAGGATCCAGATCAAGGGGAGGCCCCAACACCTGACATCATTACTGAGGCTATGGGGCGTTCACAAAAGGGACTGACTGTGACTGCCCTCCAAGAGACCCAGCAAGCAGCTGAAAGAGTCAGATGCAGATATGTGCACCCAACCAGTGGACAGAAGCTGCTGACCCCTCTGGTTGAATTAGGGAAAAGCTGGAGGAAGCTGAGGAGGAGGGCGACCCTGTAGGAGGACCCCTGAGATCTCTCAGACACTGGATCACCCACCAGGCAGCGTACACCAGCTGAGATGAGGCCCCCAACAAGTATACAGCAGAGGACTCCTGGGTCTGGGTTCAGTCAGAGAAGATGTACCTAAGCCTCAAGAGATTGGAGGCCCAGGAAGTTTAGAGGTGGGTTGGGTGGGGTGGGAGACATCCTTGTGGAGACTGGAGGGCAGGGGGAGGAGGTATGGGATGTGGAACAGTCGGAGGATGAACCAGGAGGGGAATAAAATCTGGAGTGTAAAATTAATTAATTAATTAAAAATGGGGAAAAAAGTAAGACATTTCCACCCTCTTGACCTTGCACATACATGAAAGACTGCTCCTACCAAGCAGAATTAGCTTTTGTTTCTGTTTGTACCAGGGGGCATCCATTCAATGTCTGGCATTTATTTCCGTGGCACCGTGGCATAGTTTATTTATTTATTAAGCAATACAAACTTGCCAGGCATAGTGGCACGTGCCTTTAATTCCCAGTATTCAGGAGGCAAAGATGGTGGACTCTAGGGGCTTGAGGCCGGTTTGGTCTACATAATAAACTGTAGTCCAGCTAGGGCCACATAATGAACCCTGTCTCAAAAACAAAGGGAAAAGAAACAGAAACTGTTCTGGAGTAGTGATGCGACCCTGCAATTACAGCACCAGGTAGGCTGATGCAGAAGGATGGCTGTGAGTTCAAGGGAGCATTGCTAGTTGGTAAGCTGCAGGCTTGTCTGGGCAGCTCTAGTGAGATGCCATTTTAAAAGCGAGCAAACAGGGGTTGGGGATTTAGCTCAGTGGTAGAGCACTTGCCTAGGAAGCGCAAGGCCCTGGGTTCGGTCCCCAGCTCCGAAAAAAAGAGCAAAAAAAAAAAAAAAAAAAAAAAAGCGAGCAAACGGTTATTAGTGTAAATTCAGTAGCACTGTTCCCTTTCCTGTAAGTTGCCATCTCACTAAATGATAAACGGATTCTGTACGTGTGACCATTACGGTGATGAGGACCTCCCTGCACGGTCCGCCGCACATGTAGACGCTCATGAAGAAGAAACTGAGAAACTGCATATGGTGGCGTACGCCTGCAATCCTAGCACCTTGGAGGTTAAGGCAAGAAGACCACGAGTTTGACAGCAGCCTGAGCTCACTAAGGGTCTGTCAGAGGAGAATGAAGAGGAGATTGGGGTGGGGGGGAGAAGATAGGGAGGAGTCCTGGCTATTAGCAGAGGCTAGAGGTTCCCCAAGCACCAGTTAGGTGGTCCAGGAAGAGGGAGCTTTAGGAACTAACTCCTCACTTCCTAAGCATTATTCTGAGAACACAGGGGCACCAGGACAGGATGGCAGAACTGGAAACATCCAGATGATCCTCAAATCCTCACAGATTTCCAAGTCTTCCCCGGATAAGCATTCTTTCAGAAGTGCTGATAGGTAGCCAAACCGACTTCCACGCCTCTGCGTTCCCCTTCAGGAAGATAAATAATCTAACAGCAAAAGAACCACCCCAAGTGAGGCTGGCGGGAAGAACGTGGGGGAGATTCCCTCGGGTTCATTAAGCATGTAAATTAGTCAACTGTTTTGTTCCAGGATAAACAGTGACTCAATAAGTCCTCACGGACTAGAACAGTGGTATCTCTTCCCTTAATTAACTTTTCTGGGGGGTGGGGTACAAGGGAAGATCAGAGGACAACTCGCAGAAGTCAGACCTGGCTGTCAGACCTGGAAGGGCCTTTACCCAGCCAGCCTTCTCCGTGACCCTAGACTATTTAATTCTTATCCCTAACTGGTCCATCTTCACTGGAAACACAGTGATAAGTTACAAATGAAGTCCTCAGTAAGCAGGCGCTGTGCCTCTTGGCTCCAAGCCACTGTTGGTGCAAGTCAGCAAATGGTGAACATTCAACAAATGTGCTGGCTCCCGGCCCCACTCCTTAGGTTTCATGGGTGTTTCTCTGTCATTTCCTTTCTGTAGTAAACACAGTGGAAGAAAGATGGTGCTTCTTATAGGGCAGTGGCGTTGCCAGCAGCAGAGTGGCAACTCCTGGGCACTTCAGACAAGTACCTCGCATAAACAAAAGGTTAGACTCACAGTTATCAGGCAATAAAACCACTTTTACTAGGACTCATCTCTTAGTAACATTCGGGAGGAGGCAGTAAAAATTCTGTGCCAAGGTTTCTGTTCCAGTGTGACTGTAATGTGTAGTTAGGCATAAGCTTACACTTATGAATGAGAGAAATATGCTCCCTTGGTATCAGAGGTTATCTTCAATTCCCAAATTAGAGAGATGGAAAGGAAGCACTTGACAAAATAAGTTGAAAGGGCTGACCTTCGAGACCTTTCTGCAGATTGTGCAAGTAAAAGTACACTGTCAACTTTTCAGGGCATCCTCGTGCCTTAATTACCCCTTACACAGTTCTCCTTGTACAGAGAGATAACCAACACCGTGGCTGGGCCTTTTCTGGATGGAAGTTCTTTTTTTTTTTTTTTTTTTTTTTTTTTTTTTTTTTTTGGTTCTTTTTTTTTTTTTTTTTTTTTCGGGGCTGGGGACCGAACCCAGGACCTTGCGCTTCCTAGGCAAGCGCTCTACCACTGAGCCAAATCCCCAACCCCCGGCTGGGCCTTTTCTGGATGGAAGTTATTTCTTAGAAAGTCATCCCAATTCAAGTGGTCCAAATCAGTCCTTGCACCTTAAACTGAAGCCGTTTGCAGTTCCTGCCTTTTGCTGACAATTTTGCTTCTCTTATATTGGGGTGTGGAGAGGAATAGCGAGAGAGTCGTGCTATGCAGCCCTGACTGCCCTGATACTTAGCCCAGGGTGGCCTTGAACTTATGGCCTTTGGGGGACTGGGATTACAGGCAAGCGCTACCACCTATGGCTTATTTTACTTCTTTTATTAAACAGATTTGAATGGAATGGCAGATCTTCCAAATCAGAGGCAGGTAGGGGTTGGGGGGATAGAGAGTGGGGGTACCTCGGGACAGGCTGTCACTGTACGGAGCTGTACAGGGAGCACGATGCTAAAATCAGGCAGTTCAAAAGTTCACATCAATATCCCCCATCCTGTATCTTTCCTACGGCTACTTTCTTCCCTGGATAGATGCTGCTGCTACAGAGTTTTCCCTGAATTTTACCTTAATCACATTATACTCTGGGTGGGTCAAGGTGAAAGGAGGACATCCGGTTTGTCATCACTGAACCCAAATGACCTCTCTGTGGAGGACATAATTATCCCGCCATGCCCTGGCTTTATAGTGTGCAGCTACTCTGGGCAGGGACAACCCCAACTCTGTCCTGAAGCGAGATCCTGATTGAGCTAAGGTGGATGAGAGAACTACATCTTCCTCGCCATGGTATGGAAGGTGGCCAGACAGTCACACTGATGTCCATGAGTTAAGATGGGCCAAGAGATCAATGCTCAAGGCTTGTATAGGTGAGTTTCAGCTGTCAGCCTGGCCACTGGGTGACAGTAGGAGGACTTCAAAAGACAAAGCTAATACCCAAAGCAGAGAATCAAAAGCATGGAAAAGAAACAAAAGAGGAATTCCAACCAAGTCTTTCAGGAAATTGAGTGTCCTCTCATCCAAGAAAACCAGTCTCCATATAGTCCCTCTGATAGTATTACTAATTACTTACATACAAATTATGACCTGCCACATATGTATATGGCTGTAAACCATACATCTTGCTCAAAGGTAGGGACGAGATGATTTATCATGAGCTAAAGAAGAGTGACCATGGGCAGAGAATGTGGCTTCAGGTTGTCCTGGATGATGTGTTTCGGTCTGAGGTCAGATGAGCCTTAGCACTCACTCAGCACAAGTCATGAACCAGTGCACTTGTAGGTGTGCTGGTGGGAACATCAGGTTGCAGCAAAGTGGGGAAATCTGTGCTACAGGTCTCAGATGCTATCTCACAACATTCTTAGCTTCTTGGTTGACAGAAGCAAAGTCTGTTACGTTAAAACACTCCAAAGGTTAGGGCAGATAAAAAGATTAGTGATAAGGGGCTAGTAAAGAGGCAAAAGGAAGCCCAAGGTAATTTTGGTTCTAGGTCATTCCAACTCTGGAGAATCACAAAGTCCTGGTCAATCCGCTGGCATGCAGAACACTCAAAAACAGTGTGGCAGTTTCGGGGAGATTCGGTTTACAAATGCGCCGAGGGCACAGTTAAATGCCAGAGGATGGAAACTGAGAGGGCCTTGCGTTTAAATCCAAGAAACTGGTTTCATTTGTATAATCTACAGATGTGGGGAAACTGTTCACCTGTTGGAGCTTTATGTGTTCAGATAGAGATAACTGAACTATGATAAGGAAACAAAGACATAACTATATACGCACAGTGCGCAGACTAGGGCCAGACACTTGGCTATCATTTCTCATTCAGTAAATGGCTGTGTTTTTCCGTGTTCAGATACCCATCTCTTTACAAGACAACTAGAAGAACGTACACTTGAGCTGCGCGAGGGAGCAGGTTTCTGCAGCCCTACCTCAGAGGATAGGGTGCTTCCGTGGCAAGCGTAAGGAATGAAACTCAGATCTCTGGGACCTACATACAATGTCAGGCATCATGGGGCCCTTGTAAAACAGAGACAGGACATCCCTGAAGCATGCTAGCTGGTTAGACTATCTGAAAGGACAAGATCCTGGGCTCAGTGGGGGACTCTGCCTCTATAAAGTGGAGACTGACTGAGAAAGACACTGATGTCAACTTTGGGTCCCCCCCCTGCCCACATCCACACACATGTGTACATGCATCACACACATGTAAATATTTACACATACACACACGGAGGCAAAAGAAAAAGCAAACAGGGCACCATAAAAAATTTTTTTGAAAGAAAAAGTTCTTATCTACTCCCTGCCTCTACATTGATGTTGATCACGTCTTGTTCCAAATTCCTCTCAAAGTTCCAGGAAGATATTTACACCGTGCCAAGGAGGGCCATACACTTGTAAGGCCATGACTTCAATGTCAGAATAGCCCAGAACATGCGGGTTTCCCCACAGAAATTGCACTGCTTTCCCACAGTGTGGATCCTAGTTTTATGGGCTGTGAGCTGAATTTCTCCATAGCAGTTATCTTCTCTGGGCCAGAAGGATTCCTTCCTTATGTCCTTCCTAACCAGGGGTCATGATCCCCGGGGGTGGAGCCAGGAAAATAAGGTCTAGGCCAGTAGGCTACGGGAAAACAGAACAGAATGCCTGTTAGCATGGTCTATCCTTCCGGTGCTTGCACTGAGAAAAACAGTCCCAGTGTTCTCAGCGTTCCTGCTTACTAGTTATGGCTAGTTTTTTTTAAGGTTTATTTTAATAATTTAATTTTTAAAAACGTATGTGAATGCGTGTCTTTGTGTGTAGGTATGTCACACGACAGTAGGTGCCCTCAGAAGCAAGAGGCATCAAATTATCTGGAACTGGGGCTTCTGGTCAGCTGTGAGGGCTCCTTTGGGATCTGAAGGTTCTAAGGAAGCTGGCTGCAAGGTTCTCGAATTCCAAATTCAAGAGATTTGGAAGGCCCGTAGAACATGCCGGTGGGACTCTCAGGAGCCAGCCTGCATGCCTTTGTAACACCCTATATGTGTCTTTGGTGGGTTCTGGTTATATCTGAAGGGGATACTAGGGAATCTAAGTGAGCTCTCAGGCTGGTTCCTAGTGTACAATGAGCAGGGTCATGGCTGATGATAACCCTAGGCCACCATTTGTTCTCCTTTTCCTAGTCTGTGTACTCTGATTCCTAGCTCTCTTATTTGTGCTATCTGAGAAACCTCTTTGGCTCTATCCTTTTGTACACACAAGCCAGGTGTCCCAGGACCCTGGAGGTTAAGGGGAGAAGATTCAAGTCAGTCCGGACTACACGGTGAGAGCCTTTCTCAAACAAAGGAACAAATAAGGGAAAAAAGTGTTTAGTGATAGTGTGTGTGTGTGTGTGTGTGTGTGTGTGTGTGTGTGTGTGTGTGTGTAGACAACAGCAAGATGGTAAGAGTCTGAGAAAGCAATCTGTTGCAGAAAAATGGCAACGATATTACACAGTTTAAAAGAACTACAATCGCCTACAACTTGGATAAAGCTCACCATGTGGCCAGTTACCTTAGGGAAGCAGCCATTAGTGACGGACAGTACCTGCTTGCTCCAGAGAGAAGAGAATAACAGGAAAGCTTGGCACATGTCTTCCTTGCTTTCTTCAGTGTTCCTCAGGACAGTTGGAATTCCCTCTCTACCCTTTCCAAGCTCACGGGCAGTGGAACCCGTGCAGTTTGTCTTTGTACTAAAATGATGACAGGACTTAGCATCTGTGCAGTCCAAAGCAGGCTTTGAAAATCACGTGGCATGGGAGACTTATTTTGATTCCAGTGTAAAGAAAGCAAGCAATCTGCCTTATCAAAACCACGAATACTTCCAGGGATAAATTAGATTTTCCCACAGACAAAACAATTGTCTACTTTTTGTTGGCAAAAGTTGTCATGCTAGGATGTGACAGTCTCTGACACACGACTCCTTAAAAATGTTTTAATGTAATGCACATATTTTTTGGTGTGAAATAGGTGTGTGTGGTGCAGGCACATGTAAGGTCAGAGGAGTGTATCAAGTGTGTTCTCCCTTTAGTCCTTCAAGATGGTGTCTCTCACTAAACTAAGGTAGCACCCAGTAAGCCTCAACAGTCCCTTCTGTGACTACCAGGACAGCACTGAGGTTACAAGTTTGGATACCGCCACATCTAGCTACAGATACTAAAGATCCAAACTAAGGTCCTGATGCTTAAACAACAAATGATCTTCCTACTGAGGGACTTTGTTAGCCCTAGAAACATAATTTTTGATTCTCCTCATCCTAGTTAGGAACAGCAAACAAACAGGGGTTTGGCCTGTTTCATAAGGACCCAGTTTCTCAACTCTACCATTTCTTGAGAGAAGAACCTGTAGCCAGTTAAAGTGTTCAGTGTTCTCATTTATGAAGTAAAGGCAATAGGACTTATTAGAGACATTAATATGTCAGGCTTGGTGACTCACACCTGCAATCCCATTACGTGGGAAGCAGAGACAGAAAGATTGCTATAAGAGTGTTTAAGACCAGTTTGGGCTACAGGTCTCAAACAACAAAAAACGATACAAAAGCATTAACAGTCAAAGCACTAAGAAGAAGAGTCCTTGAAAAGGTGCCACAAAGCATTTTCATCATTTTTGTTCTACTTATTAATCTACTTATTAATTTTTGGTTCTTAAGGTGGGAGTCACATGTCGCCCTAGCTGGTCTTGAATTTGGTATGTGGCCAAGTTCTTGAATGCCCTGTCCTCATGCCTTCACCTTCTAGTGCTACACTTATAGACTTGTATTATTTTTATTGCGCTTCCTACCGTGAGCTGGCTCTGGTGGATTTCTTTGACAACATTCTGTAGCAAACCTCTTTCTGTGTGAGTACTTCTGGGACCGGCTCATTAAAGAAGGGAGAGGTGGAATTTAGATGTCATAATTGGTGTCAGAGTTGAGACAATGGATTCACATACAAACAAGAACGAAAAGCAAAAACCTAAGGATCTGAAAAGTTATAGAATAAACACCACAGATGTGAATTATTTGTGTGTGGCTGATTATCTTCAAATTAGAAATGCTTTCACCTTTTCCTCAGTTACTTCTTCTCTGTTCAGATACCAACAAGATACTGAAATATGTGTGTGAACGGTCAGCACCAGCTAGCACAGTGGTCCTCAACCTTCCCCATGCTGCTACACTTTAATACAGTTCCTCATAACGCGGAGATCCCCGAGCATAAAATTATTTTCATTGTTACTTCATAACTGTAATTTTGCTACTGTTATGAACTGTAATGTAAACATCTGGTATGCAGGATACCTGATATACAACCCCTGTGATAGGCTCACTTGACCTCCAAAGGAGGCATGGCATGGTTGAGAACCTCTGATCTAGCCTGTCAATAGTGTCACATTTTTGAATTAGTGTTAAGTATTACACTCTTTGGCTAGTTTGAAAATTTTAAGCAGGGACTGAGTGATGGTTCAGGGGTGAAGTGTGCTTGAAACTCGTGCAGAGTTTGGTTCCCAGCATCTACTTCTGGCAGGTCACAACTACCTGTAAGTCCAGTTCCAGGAGGATTCAACACCTCTGAGTGTGCCTGCACAAACACATACACAGTGAAAAATAAAACACACCATGGTTTTTAAAGTGTTCATCTCTTACAGAGTGTAGGCATTCAGCTTTACAATGGTCTGCTTTTCTCATTTCTCAGAGAGGCATACTCTTTCCTTTCCTTGTTTTAGACTTATTTATTATATATGAGTACAGTGTCGCTGTCTTCAGACACACCAGCAGAGAGCATTAGATCCCATTACAGATGGTTGTGAGCCAACACATGGTTGGTGGGATTTGAACTCAGGACCTCTGGAAGAGCAGTCAGTGCTCTTAACCACTGAGCCATCTCTCCAGCCCCCTTTTCTTTTCTATACCTCTGTTCTAAGCATGCTTTCTCCGGCAATGCTAGCTTCTTTCCTCTCTCTTTAAAGCCACACAGCTAGCTACATCATATCCTGTTTCCACTTCCCAAGTGCTGGGATTGTAAGCATGTACGCAAAACGTGTGTGTGTGTGTGTGTGTGTGTGTGTGTGTGTGTGTGTGTTTAAGATGCAAAAGCCTGGAAAATGATTGGGCAAGATGATCCACCAGTCGAACTCAAGTCCGGTGCTTGGGCAGAGAACAGGGTGGCTAGGTTACAAGCCCTAGGGAAGAACCTACTATTATTATTGTGCTAAACAGACATAGTAGTAAAATACCCAACTAAGTACTCATCTTAATACCCATAGAGCAATGCTGTTCTCAACCCTTTTCAGTGCTTTTACAGTAGATGGTGATCAATATAGACTCACAACTGGTCAATGTGCAGAGAAAGAGAGGCTGGGGAATGCTCAGCTGAAATGGGACATCTGAATCATGCCCCCTACTCCCATGGTTCAGGTATTATGGCGGAAGAGGGGGCAGAAAGACTGTAAGAGCCAGAGAAAAAATAACTTGTTACAAAAGAGGCTTTTCCAGATGTGACTCGTGAGCTCACAGCCACTCTGACTGTTCAAGACCTACACAAGCTCAGGTTACCTAAAATTCAGCAAGGAATCCCATCAATCCCTGAAGAGCTACTGGCAATATGTCGGAGAAGGCTGCTTAGAGAGGGAGAATCAGTTGTCTTCAGTGATGCAGCCCCTGGGAGATTACCCATGCTCCAGTAGATTGCCCTATGCTCATGCAAATACTGACTGTAGTAAGTGGATTCAGTTTAAAAAAGAATACTTGCAATCATGAAGTAAAAAAATAAATGAGGGCTGGAGAGATGGCTCAGAGGTTAAGAGCCCTGCCTGTTCTTCCAGAGTTCAATTCCTACCACCCACATAGTGGCTCGCAACCATCTGTCGTGTGATCCGATGCTCTCTTCAGATGTGTATGAAAAGAGGGACAGTGTACTCACATATATAAAATAAATAAATAAGTAAATAAATAAATAAATACATGGGAAATCTATGGGAAGTTAAGAGAAGTAGAGATGGGTTTAATCAAAACATAATATATGCTTGTATGAAATTCTGGGTTTTTTTTTTTTGTTGTTGTTTTGTTGTTGTTATTGTTTTAGTTCTGGGCATGGAAGCAAACTCTTTTAAGATGAGGGAAAAATGTGAGGAGAATTAGGAACAGCTCCTGCTGGGAAAGAAAGAGACTATGTATGTGTGACTTCTGTGGTCCTTATGCAGCCAGCTGCAATAATGTGCCAGCGCTGTGCAGCAAGCCAGCCCCACAGCTGGAGGCAACAACGGTCTGAACATTTGTCCTAGCTCTTATACTGAGCTCTTTCCAGCTTGGAGCCCACTTCGGCCAATTTGACACTGGAGGGTACTCTCCCTCCATTCCCGAGGGAAAAAGGCCAAGAGTTCTGGGTTCACTGGCTTTCCCCAAGAGAACAAACTCCAAAAACAGAAAAGAAGGACTAGGTGTGGTAGCTCCCGACCCATGACTCCTGTAGTTTGGAGGCCGAGGCAGAAGGACGGCCATAAGTTCTAGGCCAGAGTAGACCACATAGAGAGTACAGCCCAGTCTCCAAAAAGTGGGAAAGAAGGTGGGCATAGCTCAAGCTGGAAGTGAAACTTCTTTCACACGCTAGTCTTGAGTTTCCCCATTTTTTATCACCTGTTGCTCACTGTGAAGTCACGGAAATGTAGCCAGGGCAGCAGTAAACTGTGGTGGTGTGAAGCCATCAGAGGCAGAAAGCCTGGGCATCAGTAAATGTCAGGAATCAGACAAGAAGAAGACAGTTGGAAGGGAGGAATCCATTCTGGCAGGAACAGTGAGGATGACCAGAACCCAACACCAGGCACATGGCCACTGCAGTCACCAAAATCTAAGTATCATGTAGCCTTGGTTTGCTGTCGTCAGTTTGAGACTGGGTTCCACAAGCCCACCTAGGCTGGCCTCAAACTCACTATGAATCCAAGATGACTTTTGTCGCCTAACCTCTCTGCCTTTAACCCTGGGGGTGCTGGGATTATAGGCATGAGCCACTGTGCTGAACCCGAGGGATGGCCCAGTAGTCATAAGTGCTTGTTGTGAACTCCTGGCAACCTGAATTTGATCTTGGAACTTATGTCAACACGGAAGGAGAGAACCAGTTCCTGACATTTGTCCTTTGACCTTTACATCGGCACACATAACCCCTGCCCTTCCCCACATACAATAGGATTTTAAATTTTGTTTTAAAATCATTGAAACAAAAAGTGAAATTCAAATCAAATTTAAATGGTTAATATTTGCTCCGACTTTTTTTTTTTTTAAAGACAGGGCCTCGGTAGCCTAGTACTTACTATGCAGGCCAGGCTAAACACAAACTTGTAATTCTCTAGTCCCTGCTTCCCAAATGCTGGGATTGCAGGTGCATAGCATCATTCTCAAACTCGGATGTGACATCTCAACCTTCTCTAAACGGAAAGTGAATTGTCTTTTACATCTCCCTTTACTAAGGAAGAACTGAGGCAAAAGAGTAAGTCAATCGTCCCCAAGTCGTTGCAGAAGTAACACGTGTCGGAGACAGAAGGAAGAAAAACCTGGGCAGCCTGTCTTACATCCTGTGCCCTTCACAACACACAGCCCTCTGCTCACATCTTACCAGGCGCAGGTCAAAAGTGGTGGTGCAGAGAGACCAGGAATACCCACGAATTCCAGCAAGCCCTTGCAGATTGCTAACTAATACAGGAAGCATCTCAGAAGCACCCTGAAAAACTCTTATCTTCCTGGCTACTTCACAGAGAAAGAAGCAGCTCAGACAAGTAAATTAATTTGTCCAAACACGGCTATCCTGCCTAGAGATCATATGGTGTGTAGCAACACTCACTGGTGTGGGCACTAACTCCACATAATCCTCATAACAGTCCTACTGGGTAAAATTTACTGTTACTCATCCTTGTCCAGGGCTCTACACTAGCTAAGTCAAGGGCAAGGCTGGGATTCTGTCAGGCTCAAAGCCTTCTTCAAAACAGAATCGTGGTAACACTTGGCTACATGGTGGAGGAACAGAAAATCAAGCCTGGGTCCAACTCCCAGGTCTGCAGATTTGTGGTGAGAAAGCGTGGGAGCACTTTGGGGAGGCTGGAGAAGGTGCATTACAGGGGCAGTATCTTGAAGAAGAAAGTGATTTGGGGTCATAATGAAGTTTGTAAAAGAAATAAGAAGCAAGAAATCTCACCCAAGCGAAGCCTTTTCATATAGTGAAGAACAAAGCACTAAACTATTAAGAAGGTCAGATTAAATCAGAAGAACTTTATGTCACCTTGATTACAAAATACTCTTGATGGAGGAAAACAGGTTTCTAATTCCCTTCAATTTTGGCCACAAACTTGAGATTCAACGAGGAACCGAAATGCATGATTTTTTCCTTCTGTTACACTGGAAGCTAGGTCCTGACTGTCAAACAGCTACTTCCTCAAACGGAGCCTTGCAAAGCCCAGTGCTTTACCAGACCTCCAGGAACCTTTGTAACAATCTCCTTCAAGTCTTCTTGAAACAGCCACCTAGAAACCGAAATAAGCCGGAAAAATCAAGCCAAGAACTAGAGGGAACTAGCACACCTCTTTCAGGTGGGACCCGGGCTCGGCTCGTGATCCAAATTCTAGCAGAGCCGGATTCATTCTAAGTGGCAATCTGATTTACAACCCCCAATATCGGCAGCTGCGGAAGCACAAGTCTTAGACATATGCCCAAGAAAAGGGAACAGGAAGCAATAGGAATATCATGGGAGCCCTAGGGGTAGTGCTTGCTCCCGGATTTGTAAAATGGGCTTAATTCTAAGATAAGTGCGCTGCGATGGGCCAACTCCGGGGTCCCAAACGTGGGCACTGAACAAGGTACTTTCACGCCCCCTTGCGGACCCAAGTGACACCTGACCGTGTGCCAATTAAGGGATAGGTAAAGAGCTGGGAAAGGTTCTCGAAGAGAAGCGACCCTTCAAGGGACTCGCAGTAATCCGCCAGGTTTTACATAAAAGTAAATTGAAGATCAAAGAAGGGAAGCATGCTTTGCTAACAAAAAGGAAAGCCGAACCGAAGGCAACCACGGGGAGCTGGTGTCTTTTATCTGGAAGTGCAGGGGCTGGGGGGTCCCATCCGATATCTCTTCTTTTTGGAGTGAGCAGGGACACCTGACTAGGGGATTGCGCGTACTGAGTGGTGGCAAGTCGGCGGGACGCGTGGCTGCAGCAGTCCAGCTAGGGCGCAGCCTGCACCGCGCGTTCCCGGCACCGTTCCCCGCAGCCTTGCTGAAGCTGCTAGCCTCCCAGCTGCAGTAGCCAGGCACACGCGCGGCGCGAACCAACCATCCCACGCGCCCGCAACTGTCCCTGTGTCCCGCGCGACACGCCTGCCACGAACCAGACCGCGTGTGCGCTCCGGACCGCGGGGCATAGTGCAATCGATAGCCCACCAACTGAGTGCCTTTCCTTACCGGAGCTGCTCTCCCGTAACTAGGACTTCAGCCATGCGTTCCAGTTCTCTCTGCTGGGCCCCGCCACTCCCGCCGGCGTTGCTGTCGCTGCCACCACTGCCGCCGCTGCTGCCCTCCTCCATGCTCCCGACCGCGCGGTTGCCACTCTGCCTTTGCTGTCCTGGCGGCGGGTGCGCCTGGCGTTTGGATCAGTGTGCCCTCACCGAGGCCGCTCCGGCCATCTTTGTTCCGGGCGGTCCCGTGGCTCAGACGCGATTGGCTGGTGAGGGAATCCCTGCGGGTAAGCAGAAGAGGTCGGCGAGTCCAGCCCTAGAACTTTGGCGTGGGGGGCGTGGCCTGGGCTCTCTCATGGTCGGGGGCGGGGACAAGGAGCAAAATATAAACATCGGGGCGGAGCGCTGAGCCCCGTGTTTTTGCAGGAGGTTGAGCATTTCTTTCCTCTTTTATATTTCCCTTTTCACCCCCAAACTCATGCTGTGGAATTTTACAGTTTTTCTCTAGTTTTCATACCAGAGGTGTAGAGAACAGAAATGAGAACAGTTTACTGAAAAAAATTAAGCAATTGATATTGCTGAAGGGCATTTCAGGCTTCCTGACCCCTTTCCCTATAGACCACCCCCTACTACTACTACCTGATGGTGGAGTCAGTAAAGCATCCTGTCCTGGGGTGCCTAACGACTAAGAACATGGCTTCATTACTACTATTTATTTCCTATCTATATGCTCTTAATCCCTTCTTTACTCTAATTGTAGTTGTCACCTGCCCACACCTGCTGCATTAATGATGTTTTAGATAAATTGTTACCTTCTTATTTTTCCCATATCATAATCAGAGTATTACTTTCCTTTTACATCGGGAAGGAGACTTCCACGAGTGAGGTAACTTCTCTCAGGCAAGCAGGCAGGATTATTCTCAACTTTAGGTTGTGTTTTGAAACAACTGTATCTTGCCAGGTATGATGACATACCTGTGTTCCCACAACTCCAGTGGTTGGAGCAGGGGGGTCATGAGTTCGAACCAGATGGGGATAAAAAGATACCTTGTCTCACAAAACAAACTAAAACCAAAAACAGCTCACCTGACTAAAGGGAGCAATACAATAAGCCTTTAGAAGAGTGGGTTAAACACATTTGAATAGCAGAGCCCAATCGCTCATTAAAAGTCACCATCATTTCCCTTCATTTTTAGTTTGTAAACTTCTACATAGCTTAATTGAGAGGTTATGTCTTCCACAGTCATATAAGTTGGTGGAAGTATCTTTGAATTTCCCTATTGGAAGATACAGAGACTTGTGTCTATGATAACTGTCACAGTCTTCAGAAAGTTGTCAATATATAATAAGACATATGCTGCTGCAAATGTTACTTAGTGTTCCTGAAGACTGGGGTCTAACCCTGCTTGGGTCACAAAAGTAGAACATTTAGCACTTTGCAAAGGCTCACTCCCTGGTAATCAAAACTATTGTTTGGGATAGAATCTTACTGTGTTGCCCAGGCTGGCACAAACTCAAGATCCCCCTGCCTCAGTCTCCCAAGTGCTGGGATTATAATCTCTGAACACCATGCTCTGTACTATTTTTCCCCCAAGGTAAACTCACACTATTCGTTTGTCTTACAATCGAAGAAGCCACTTCTAAGGCTCGCTGGAGCGTTATGAAAATTGGTGGAAGTTATTTTGTTTGTGCTTTACATGACACCGTGAACCTTTTTTAATATCGGTTAATTGATCCGCACAGAACCCTCTTAGGTATCAGTGTTTTCAAATACAAATCTGAAAAGTGAAATAGTTTGCCTAAGTTTCATAACTAGAGAGTTAAACAGCTCTTCAGTGCTTATTGGTATAGATTTTCAAGATATGCTCAGCCACATTCCAGAAAGGAAATAACTTCCTCTAACAGAATATCTTAGGCAATTCCTTTGCCAGTAGAAATTATTTAAGCTTAGTAACTTCAATAAGCAGACGATATTTTAAAAGGTGCACTGAGAGAGAGAAAGTTTTTAGGTCAGTATGATCTAAGAGCCCCATTCTGATATAAAAACATAAAGTGACAGGGAGATGAGACTAACAGCTGTCTGGGTTCTGGTTTTTGTTTGGTTTGTCGAGGTAAGGTTTCTTTGTGCAGCCCAGCCATCCTGGAACTCACTCTGGAGACCAGGCTGACATCAAACTCAGAGCTCTGCCTGTCTCTGCCCCCAGAGTGCTGGGATTATAGGTATGCACTACCACACCCAGCCGTTGGTTCTCAGACTTTAAATCATACACTTATTCAACAGATTATTGAGATGTGAGGCGGGGCATCAGTATGTCATTCAACCATGCAACCTTGGTCCTCGGCTACCATTGGCTAAATTCATAATTTTATGTCAGTCACTAAAGCTCTTTGGATTTCAATTTTCTATTGATAAAATGAAAAGGGATTTTTTTTTTTTTTTTTACTTTCTAGGGATGGTCTGTGACAGTTGTGAAATAACGGTTCAATTAAATAAAGTTTTGAAGATCCATTTTAATAACAAAATTTTGTACATTTGTGACAAAAAAATCACAATTTAAGGCTAAAAAAATGTCAGGTTAGGAAAATGCCTGATTTGAAAGGGAAAGTAACTTTTAATTTTATTTTTAGTTTTAGCTTTTTGACACAGAATATCTCATGTAGCCAAAGCTGGCCTTGAACTCCTGATTTCTCTTGCCTCCATGTTCCAAAGGTCACTGGGCCTAGATATTTTTTCTTGAAAGCCTCTCCTATGAGTGTGTCTGGATATTTTTCTTGAAAGCCCCTCATGTGTGTGTGCGTGTGTGTGTGTGTGTGTGTGTGTACATTGGTATTGGTAGTGGTTGTGGTGTGTGTTTGTGTGGGGTGTGTATGTGTATGTGTGTTATGTGTATATGCATTGATAGTGGTAGTGGTGTTTGTGTGTGTGTGTGTGTGTGTGTGTGTGTATTGGTGGTGGTGGTTTGTGTGTGTGTGTGTGTGTGTGTGTGTATTGGTGGTGGTGGTGTGTGTGTGTGTGTGTGTGTCTTTGTGTGAATGTGAAGATACCGCAGCTAATGAGAGCTGATTTGCTGCTGTTACATATTAAACTTCCAGCTCGCATGTGATACAGCAAACACATCATTACACACTGCTTAAGTCACCCTTCTGACAGAGATGTGGTAGAACTGCCTGCTAAGGACATACAGGCATCAATGGCCACAAAGGTCCTGGAACAACTGGTCCTGAAGAAACTGTCCCTTTGACTGATGACAGAAGACAGGATGGCGCTGTTGTGGCAATTAATCCCACAGCAAGGTTTCAGAAGAGCTGAAAATCCTGACAGACTTCCACTTGCAAGCCGGTTATCTTCTCAGAATGTTCTGTTTGTTCTCGGAGGGAAAGGTTATATAGCATCAGACTCATTGGTTATTGAGTGGATTGGCTGAAATTTCACGAATCCTTACAGGTGGCAACTAGAAGTGAAGGCACCATTCGCAGCTCTGCTGACTCACCCCGGGAGTGCCTCCTGGATGCTTTGGTACTTAGAGGCCAAAATCAAATGGGGAAGATCCGGGCAGGTGTTTGTCTGTACTTCCAGGTGATCAAAGTGTGATGTTTTGATGAAATACAGGACAAGCTACACACAAAAAAGGCATGCTTAACATGTACCCAAGTCTTAGAGAGTCAAGAGACAAAAATACTCTGTAGAGTTGCTGTGAGTGTTTCTCAGTGAATCCTCTCAGTAACAAACTGTTTGTCTCCTCCTTTTGTTTAGGTTCCCAGCCACTCCCTAGCCAGCCGTATTTTGAGCAGTGCCGGTGCAATGAACTCTTCCTAAAGATTAGTCACAAGGTGAAGAGATGAACTTAATTACTAAAAGTGTGAAAGTATAGTGTCAGCCACAAAGCTTCCTGACAGGGTGGGTGTTAGCTGGGATGGGTACCACACACCAAATTGCAGCATTTGGAAGACGGAAGGAAGGTCAGCGTCTGTGGTGGTTTGAATACAGTCGGCCCTGGAAGTACCACTATTAGGAGGTGTGGCCTTGTTGGAGTGGGCGTGGCCTTGTTGGAGGAAGTGTTTCACTGTGGAGGTGGGCTTTGAGACCTTCCTCCTAGCTGCCTGGAAGACAGTCTGCTTCAGTCTTCCTTTGGATGAAGATGTAGAACTCTCAACTCCTCCAGCACTTTGTTTGCCTGGATGCTGCCATGTTTCCTGCCACGATGATAATGGACCAAACCTCTGAACCTGTAAGCCAGCCCCAATTAAAAGTTGTCCCTTATAAGAGTTACCTTGGTTGTGGTGCACATGAAACTTGCTGGAGTTCGTTCTCTCCTTCCACCATGTTGGTTCTGGGACTGACCTCAGGTTCTCAGCCTTGGCGTCCAGTGCATTTACCTCCCCACCCCCCGAATTTTTATCATCTTATAAAAGAGTTAGGCTGTTTTCAAATATTAATGGATTCCTGATTCTTTAGCCATTATACTTGTTATTGGTTTTGTGAGTAGATGAAGCCAATGGTTTAGAATATATTATCCAATGCAGAGGACCAGGTACAGACCCTTGCAGGCCCTGTGCATGCTGCCTCAGTTTCTCTGACTTCATATGAGCACTCTTTCTGCTTTCTCTTCTCCAGGGCTCCCTGAGCTCTGAAGGGAGGAATTTGATGGAGCCATCCCATTTAGGATTTAGTGTTATTCCTAGCCAAATATTTTTGTTGCTAGAATTGTCGGGAGGAGACTAGTCTTTAACAAACTAATTGTAAGGTCTAGGAGTGTATCTCAGTTACAGAGCACTTACCTGACATGGCTAAGGACTTGGGTTTTATCCCTGGCCCTGTCAACAAACTAACTGAACAAGCTCTATGTGAGACCTGAAAACTGTATTTGACAACAAACAAACAAATGGCAAGAGATAAAAACTAATTGTAAAGATAGTGAAGATAAGACATTCATGACTTCATAATTCAGACTCATCTTAATATTGTATTGTGATGCTTTTGTCTTTTTGTAAGAAAACATTACAAAGGAAGCTGATCTCTCCAGTTCTGCCTTCCTTTAGGCCCCAGGTCGTTTAACATATTGGTATGTGCTGCCATCTACTGTTTACTTTTGCAATGACACTGAATACTATAGAGAAATGGCTACTTCCCAGAGGTTATTGGGAATGTTTACAGTCTATTACATTTATTAGGGGGTGATACCTGGCTTTTAATGACCCAGGACTAGGTATGTTATACATCACATTTCCTTAGGACAATAACTCTAAAAGGACTGGATTATACTAATCTCAACTGTCTTTCTTAGGAGATAGGTTTTGAGAAATTTTAACATAATACAGAATGGTCATGAATATGACTATTATATATATTGACAAACAACTGTATCTTATGTTGTTCCAGTCTTAATCAACAAAGGTTTGCTTTTTGGGGTAAATGATTCTTTTTGCCATTTGCATGTGATGGCTGTAGCATGCACCAAGATTACAGCTATGTTAAAGCATGTGCGTGCGTGTGTAAGTATGTAAGTTGATGAGACAGATTATTTGGGCCTAATAAATATGTGATAATGAATGTGTATATATGAGTGTGTATGCATTTATGCATATTTGCTTGTGTAAAAGCTTTCCTTTTCCGGCTGGAATCATGGAGGCTGTACCAAAGAAGAAAAAGAAGGCTGTGGCCGCACCAGGAACCTTTAAGAAAAGGCAACGGAATTTCGCAGAGTTGAAGGTGCGGTGCCTGAGGAAGAAATTTGCCCTGAAGACACTGCGAAAGGCAAGGAGGAAGCTCATCTACGAGAAGGCAAAGCACTCTCACAAGGAGTGCAGGCAGACGGACTGGACTGAGATTCCATGGCGAGGATGGCAAGGAGTGCTGGGAACTTCTATGTGCTCACAGAACCAACATTGGCCTTTGTCATCAGAATCTGAGGTACCAGTGGAGTAAGCCCAAAGGTGTACAAGGTGCTGCAGCTGCTACATCCTTGGCAGATCCTCCATGGCACCTTTGTGAAGCTCCACAAGGCTTCAGTTAACGTGCTGAGGATTGCGGAACCGCACATTGCATGGGGATACCCCAGCCTGAAGTCAGTAAATGAGCTCGTCTACAAGCGAGGCTCTGGCAAAATCAATAAAAAGAGCATTGCCTTGACAAATAATTCCTTATTGTTCGATCTCTTGGTAAATGTGGCATCATCTGCATGGAGGATCTAATTCATGAGATCTATACAGTTGGGAAACGCTTCAAGGAAGCAAATAACTTCCTATGGCCCTTCAAACTATCTTCCCCACGAGGTGGAATGAAGAAAAAGACAACTCACTTTGTTGAAGGTGTAGATGCTGGCAACAGGGAAGACCAGATAAACAGGCTTATTAGACGGATGGACTAAGGTATTGCCCATAGTATTTTTATAATCTGGTCAGTTAATAAACAGTCATAGCTTGGCAAAAAAAAAAAAAAAAAAGCTTCCCTTTTTTGTAAGAATGACTCTCTTCTCCTGGTTTAAAAACTTAATTGCTCCAAATCTCCCTCTTGCCTGGCCAGTGAGAGGCAAAGCTTCTCTGGGCAATAGAGAAGGAACCTTAGCAATTAATCCTCCTCTAAATTTGGCCTTGCTATACAGCATACGTTACTTGCCAGAGAATTATTAGTGTGGTGGTTTGAATATGCGTGGCCCAGGGAGTGGAACTATTAGATGGTGTGGCCTTGTTGGAGTAGGTGTGTCACTGTGGCTATAATAACCTCATCCTAGCTGCCCGGAAGTGAGTATTCTGCTAGCAGCCTTCAGGTGAAGATGTAGAACTCCGAGCTCCTCCTGCACCATGCCTGCCTGAATGCAGCCATGCTCCTGCCTTGATGATAATGAGCTGAATCGCTGAGCCAGAGTTGTCTTGGTCATGGTGTCTATTCAAGGCAGTAAAACCCTAACTAAGACATGTAGTAAGTTTAAAAAGGAGTTAAGAATTGAGTTTTGTAGCATGTAACAAGCACAGAGAATTATAAAGTAAGCAAGAGTTAAGTTTTCCAGCGCTAATCAAGCACAGAGATTTAAAATGTAAATAGTAGACCGATAAAGTCCCCAGCACTTAATGAAGCACAGAACAGTAACATAGAGTCAAGTAGTAAAATACGACATAGAGAGTTACAGAGAAAAGAGGCCAGTGGTTTTCAGCCACAGAATAGGCAAGAAAGTTAATACTTTTAGAAGCCATCAACTTGAGCATCAAGCATAGTTAGAGAGTTAAAATCATCAACCTTTTGACCTGTGTATGTCTGACATGTGTGCCCTCTTCAGCCCCTTACCCTAAGGCCAGGTCGAGGCACCCGGCAACTAGGGAGGTAGAGGCAGGAGAATAAGTAATCTACAGTCATCGTTGTCCACATAAAGAGTCTGAGGGTATTCTGGGCTAATCCTGTCCTAATATTTAAAACTAAACAAATGTAAGAGCAGTCTCATGAGTGTAACATCTGAAAGTAATACTGCCTTTGTTTTAACAGGCACCGTGGCATTGTACTATATGTGGTTTATAATTAACCGATTAAGTTAAATTAATTAAAACAATCTCATGAGGACTGGGGATATAGCCCAGTGGTGGAATAGCTGCCAACATGTGTGAAATGTTGGGTTTACTCAGAAACAAAACAAAAGGATGAACCAACACGATAGAACATAACCCAAAGGGATGGGCTCAGAATCTGACCGTCTCTGGCCTCCTGGCGATTACTTCTCATCTTCTCTCACTTAGAACTGGGAAACCAGAATTATTCTCCTCCCAGGCATGTCATAGAAACCAAAATCCCTTTTCCCCCCAAAGCCAGCCATAAAACCTGGGAACACAGCTCTAACTCTGCCCTATCTGAGTGACAGCTGCCTATAAAGAAATTTTCTGATGTTGAAGAGACGGCTCGGTGATTAAAAGCACTGGCTGCTCTTCCAGAGGGCCTGGGTTCAATTCCCAGCACCTACACGGCAACTCACAACTGTCTGTAACTCCAGTTCCAGATCTGACACACAGACATACATGCAGGCAACACACATAAAATAAGGCTCCTTTCTCTAACAATTCTTTAAAATTAAAAATATAAAAATAAAGAAAGACAGACAGACATTCTCTGATCTTACTTGTTCCATTGTAGGCTGCAAAGCCACCATTCTAGCAGGCTGGAGCATGGCTTCATTGGTAAAGTCTTTGCTGTGTACGTGTGAGGGACCAAGTTTTGGTCCCCAGCACCCAGATTTAGTGACAGACCCTGTGGGGAAATAAAGTGGAGAATAATTGAGAAGATACTCAACAACTCAACATTAATCTCTGGTCTGTGCATATAGACACACACACACGTGCGCGCGCGCGCACACACACACACAGACATAGACACACACAGACACACACACGCACGCACACACATACACAGACATAGACATAGACAGAAACACATCAAGGAGAGAGGGGTGGGAGTGAGAGGGGGGAGGGAAAGAGGGAGGGAGGGAGGGAGGGAGGGAGAGAGAGAGAGAGAGAGAGAGAGAGAGAGAGAGAGAGAGAGAACAGGCACACATCAATACATCAGTATCTGGGAGGAAGGAAGTACATTAAGAGGCCAGGAAGAATGTGCTCAGATAGACTGGGCTATTATACCCTATTGATAACTTATATTGCAAAATGTCTGTGTATACTTCATCAGCATAAAAGTGGGTGGTTCACACTGTTCCTTGGGTCTTTTGTTTCATAGTGCGAATGAGGATTCCTGGGAAGATTGTCTACAAATGCCGATTTGCTGATCAGAATTTCAGTGACCTTGGAGATTTAGAATGTTGCAGGTCCAGAACCTGCTACAGTTTATCTTGGGCTATCTTAGCCCTCCCAAGAGCTACTCCTTGTGCTTCTCTGTGTTGGACCTTACTATGGATAAAAAGTCTTTTGGAATATATTAACAAAACTCTTAATTTTCCAACCAAAAGGTTAAAAGGCATCAGATAACATCTGAGGCCTATAGCCAAGATTACCATGTTATGCTGTAGTCACTTACTTAATGTGTCTGCCAGAATATTTTAAGAGTCTTGATTTCTTTCTTTCTTTGTTCTGTTATACAAACTTCATAAAATTGCTTCCATATTGGGATATTGTCTTAGGGTTCCTATGGCTATGATGAAACACCATGGCCAAAAAGCAAGTTAGGGAGGAAAGCGTTTATTTGGCTTACAATTCCATAGTTCTGGTCATCATTGAAGGACGTCAGGATAAGTAGGAACTCAAACAGGTCAGGAGGCAGGTGCTGATGCAGAAACTACGTAGGGATGTTGCTTACTGGCTTGCTACCCTTGGCTTGCTCATCCTGCTTTCTTATAGAATCCAGGACCACCAGCCCAGAGAAGGTACCACCTACCATCTTCTGGGCCCTCCTGTATTTCACTAATTGAGAAAATGCCTCACAGCTGACTCTCACTGAGGCAGCTCCTCAACTGGGGCTCCTTCTTCTCCGATGATTCCAGCTTGTGTCAAGTTGACACAAAACCAGCCAATACAGACATGGAACTTGGGGCGCCTAAATCTGTATTCTGGGCTGCAGTCACTCATATTTAGCTCTAGAACGAACTATCTTTTATTGCTTTTGAAGTGAGAGCTGTGTTTTTGCACTGACAACAGGCCCCCATGTCATGTAAAATGCTTTTAAAATAAGTACATCACGTTTTCAGTTGTTGACTGACATTTTAGTATAAGAATTTGAGCGGCAGTCCCGATGGTACGGAAAGGCCTCAAACCTTACCTCCTTCCTCCAAGACCGTGGGTTTGTCTTTTATCATCTGTTTATTCTCTAATTCCCAGATTCCTTTGTCACTGTGCTATGTATCATAAGTGGTTTGAGATCGAAGGTTGCATTTCTCAAACTCCTATTGAAAGACCCTCGCTCAAGTCACGGGATGGCGCGCCCCAGGAAACATGAGAGACCGGTCTTGATGTAAAAGCAAGAGGCCATTTAATAACAACGAAGCTTCGGGCCGACACGTATCTCACGCAAGAGACAGGGGAGTCACCCCGAAACTCAAAAGTCAGGGGTTTATATAGGGAAAGCTAGGGGGCTTTGGCGCGGTCATACAATTGGCTCATTTAAACATAGCAGTGAGGTTACAAAGAAGAAGAGTACGTGCTAAAAGTCAGGGGCTTATCAGGGTCCGGAGGACATCTAGTTAAAGTATGGCCCTGAGTAAACTGGGAGGGGATGTCTTCTTGCCGGATGGCCCATGAATCAGTTCCGATAGCCTGGGCTGGATCCTGCATTCCTTTTCTTTATCTTTATGGCCTGCTATTCCTGGCGGCAGGGCTTAGCCCTGAGTCTGTGACTTTTGGGGCTTACTCTTTTAATTTTATATTTTTAAACCTTAAATTCGTATAATTTTCCTTTCACTATGTCACATAGATTCAGTAAAAAAGAGACTACATTGGTTACTTTTATATTGCTGTGGTTAAATACTATGACTAAGACTGTAGAAAAAAGGGTATATTGGAGCTTAAATTTCCAGGGTGTTTTAAGAGTCCATGATGGTAGCAAGCGGTAGGTACAACTGCAGGAGTAGAAGCTGAGCGCTCACATCCTGAACCTCAGCTAGGAAGGTGGGAAGGCGAACTAGAAACAGTGAAAATCTTTTAAGTTCTCAAAGCCCATCTCCAGTGAGTGGCACACTTCTCTAACAAGGAGGCAGTTCTAAGCCTCTCCAATCAGCATCAGCAACTGTGGGTGACCCCTCATTTAAACCACCACAGAGGCCTTGGTGAGAAATGAGAAAGTATGGTATTTTCAATGAGAATGCTTCCCCACCCTGCCCCACATAATATATTTGAATACTTGGTCCTGACTTAGTGAAACTGACTGGGAGGTGTGGCTTTGCTGGAGGAGTTGGGCCACTGGGGGTGGGGCTTGAGGTTTCAAAAGTCCATATCATTCCCAGTTAGCATTTTCCCTCTCCCTCCCTCCCTTTTTCTCTACTTCATGGTCATTAACTCAAGACATGAACTCTCAGCTCCAGGGCCATGCCTGCCTGCCTACCATGATGGCCATGAGCTCACCCTCTGAAACTGGAAACAAGCCCCCATAACCTCTTCTATAAACTTGGCCATGCTGTCTCTTCACAACAGTAGAATCAGAGCTAAGTCAGAAGTGACGAAGAGGTTAGAGCCATGCATGATGGGACAAGTCTGCAATCCGTGACTCCCACTATCCTCCCTGCTGTCTCCAACCCCTGCTCACCCCCTTCTTCTTCCCCCATCTCTTTTTTGTGTTGGTGGTGGTGGTTGGCCCAGGCTTTGTGCAGGTAGCTGCTATGGACTCGTTAGTTTGATGGTCATGATTATGATGGTCACGTCATATTCAGGAGACTCCATCTCCTGTGATAATCTGCGTTTTAGACGGAGTGATACAGATGTTTTCTTTATGGCTGAGCAGCAACAGTCATTATTCTCAGTACATGGTGACCTTGGCTTTTCCTTTTATGATGACGGAGAACAACAGTATTAGGGTTTGCATTGCCGTGACGAGATACCATGTCCAAGACAAAAGACAACATTTAATTGGGGCAGCATCCAGGCAGGCATGGTGCAGGAGGAGCTGAGAATTCTACTTCTTCATCCAAACGATGTTAGGAGAAGACTGGCTTCCAGGCAGCTAGGACAAAGGTCTTAAAGGCCATACCACCTACTAGTGCCATTCCCTGGGCCAAGCTTATTCAAACCGTTACAAAGAATGAAGCAGATTCATCTGTGAATGAAGCAATACCACCATCTAGTGGTAAAAGTTTAATAGTTTTACAAGCAATATTTTATTTTATTTTATTTTATTTTTATTTTATTTTATTTAATTTTGACAAGCAAAATTCCTAATCATGTTTGGCAGAAGATACAGTTAAGCTATTGTATTTCCTAAAAATGAATTAGTCTTGTTGCAAACTGGAACTTCCCTGTGTGAAGTCATTCGAGGTCAACACTGGTGGGGCAGATTCCAAGATATTAAGACACTACTTGAGTCTATTTCTCCTGGTGCTTGTAATTCTTGCCACTGACAGTTTTTCTCTCTCTCTCTGTTCTGGGGATTACTGCCAGAGCCTTCTCATGCTAGGCAATCTTTCCATCATGACAATACATACCCAAGCCTGTTATTCATTTTTAGAAATTATATTTTATTTGCTGGGAATCTCCTGGCCTGGAGAGGGTAGTGGCAGGGGCACAGAGTAGGACTCTGGTGTGGCTTTAAAGTCTGAGGGTCTCCAGATGTTCTAGCTCTCTAACTGTACTGAAATGCTGATGATAACTTCTTCTTCTTCTTCTTTTTTTTCCCGGAGCTGAGGACCGAACCCAGGGCCTTGTGCTTGCTAGGCAAGCGCTCTATCACTGAGCTAAATCCCCAACCCCCTGATGATAACTTCTAAAATGTCCTAAAACCTTGCTTGCTCTTACTGAGGGTAAAAAACTGCTGGCTCAGATGATTGACACTGATGTGGCCTTTGCTCCATCTCAGCAGGAACTGCACGATTCTGACTTTTAGCCTGCTAGAGGAAGTCACAGGAAAAAGAAGGGACACTTTGAAAAGCAATTATAACATTTATTTCTAAGTTGTAAACAGTTTCCTATGAAAGCAATCAAAGAAAAAGGGGGAAAGACAGAATGAATGGGAAAAAGGGGATAAGGAAAACTTCTTCTCTCTGTCTAAGAAGTGTCTGTCCAAAAAAGTTCTCCCCAGTTCAGTTCTGACGATTCCCTTTGTCCTCAGCACTTATACATCTTTCAGAATACATGATCACATGTTAAAAAGTTCACCACAAGTTTACTCATAAAATCAAATCACAAATCAAATAAGAAGTTTACAACATAATGTTTGCATGCACATCTATTAGAGTAATTATCTGGCTAAACATTCATCACCTATCACAGTTCCAACAGTTCACTGAAAGTTAAAAAGCAAAACTAAGTTATTAGTGAAGTTTTATATAGATAAACCCAGTCAATATCTTATCTTCTGTCCTAGCACGTATAACAAATCGTTAGTTCCCTTTTTATGACCTTTGGTTAACTGTTTTACAACCTTTTGGAATGTGCTCTGAGTAGGAGAAAGCCTGGTTACTATCTAAGAGGCAATTAACTGGTGACACTTGTGAGACTGGCAGAGTTCTCACTGCAGTTTTGACTATCAGAAAGGAACCTAATAGCAGTCCCACTATAAAAGAGCTTAATAATCGCTGGTATAATTTTAGGAATTCTTATAGGATCATCATCAAGGCTTACGAAGTCATCTATTTGTCTATATAGCATCACTACAAGACAGTGCATCTTCATAGATCTGCAGAGATCTGCTCCAAAGGGATGGGTTATTACTTAATGATTTTAATAGCAGGAATCTTTCCTAAAATGAATTCCCTTGGGCCTTTCCTATAGAGCAAATCATTCTCAGATTATAATTCAAAGCAGAGCATCTCAAGAAGATCACCTGCTAGTTATTAACTTGTTCTATGATGGCTCCTGACATTTACTAGTATATATTGATTACCGACGATAATGGGTTTCACTATGATATTTTCATGCATGTACATAATGTAGTTTGATTATACTTAACCCTCCTCATTACCTTCTGTGGTGGTTTGAATGAGAAATGTTCTCCACCATCTTGGGCATTCCAACAGTTGATGGCACTGTTTGGGGAAGTTTAGGAGTTGCAGCTTTGCTGGAGTAAGAAGTTTGGGAGTAAGAAGCCTCGCTTACCTGCAGTTTGGTCGCTCTGCTTTAAGACATGATCTCTTAGCTTCCTGATCCAGGTGCCTCGCCTCACGGCTATCCTTGCCGTCATAGACTATTAGCCTTCTGGAATCCTCAGGCCAAATAAACTCTTCTGTAAGCTGCTGTGGTCAACCGGTATCATCATTATTATGATGAATAAATATACTGTCTCTCCACCCTTACCCACTCTCACTGACCCCTCCCCCGAAACTTCCTAACTAGCCTCTCTTCTATTTCATGCTCCTCTTACTCCTGTGACCCGGTGAGTTTCACTAGCATTTGTAGAGAGAATGTCTTACGTCTGCAAGGATGTGGCAGGCTAAGCACCAGCATCCCTTTCTTTCCATTTCCTAACCGTGGTGCAATGTGGTCAGGCACTGCTTGCTCTGTCACCATGCCTTCCCCCAAGGAGACAGACTGCATCCCCTTGGAATTTCAAGCCAAAATAAACCCTTCCTGGAGTTGCTAGCTCCTGCCACCATGCCTTCTCCTAAGGAGACAGACTGACTTGAATTTCAAGCCAAAATAGACCCTTCCTGAAGTTGCTCTTGTCAGGGTATTTTTGTTGCAGCAATAAGACACTCAATTTGGTCTCATTAAATCAATTATTAATGATAAGTAAGAATAAAACCTTAGCTGCCTCTTATTAAGCTTTCCTCACTTCAGAACAAGAGGTTGAAGCTAGGAAAAATAAGTAAATTGCTGGAGGTCACAAAGCCCTGAAGACAGGAAGGTTCCCAAGCCTGATTTGTCGACTGGAAAATGTCCCTGTTCTCTCTCTATATGTGGTGGTTTGAATAGGAATGGCCCCCATAGACTCCTGTTTGGATCCTTGGTCCATAGAGAGCTGCACTAGTAGGAGGTGTGGCCTACTTGAAGGAACTATGTCGCTGTGGCTTTGAGGTCTCATACGCTCAGGCTACACCCAGTGTGATACACAGCTCCTTCTGCTACCTGTGGATCAAGATGTAGAACTCTTGGCTCTTCTAGCACCATGTCTCCCTGCACACTGCCAATCCTCCTGCCATGATGATAATGAACTGAACCTCTGAAACTGTAAACTGTCCCCGATTAAGTGTTTTCCTTAATAAGAGTTGCCTTGGTCATGATGTCGTTTCATAGCAATAAAACCCCAACTACAGAATATCCTACAGAATCCTTAACTTTAAAATGTGATGATTGTGTGCGTGGGTGCACACGTGTTATGGCACGTGTGTTGGTCAGAGGACAACTTTCAGGAGCAGTTTTTCTCCTTCTACTGTAGGTTCTGGGGTTTGAACTCAGGACATCAGGCTTGGCAGTGAGCTCCTTTAACTTCTGAGCCACCTTACCAGCATGAATGTGTCCTTTTAAACACACTTTCAGTGGCTGGCTGGTTATCTTCCAAATAATATCATTTTATTTAGTATCACTGTGTTTTTAAGTGTATGTGAAGGTATGTGTGCATGTGTGCCATGGGGCATGTGTTCAGGTCAGAGGACAACTCTGGGAAGGTGGGTCTCTCCTTCAACTGTATCTTCTGGGGCCTGAAGTCAGTTCATCCTGCTTGCATGGCAAGCACTTTTAACCTTGAGCCATCTCAGTGATAACCAGTAATAAATTCTTGACACTTTCCATCATTTTTCTTATGGGGTCTGATTTTTGTTGTGTTTTTGTGATGAGATCATCTAGCCTTGGCTAGCTTGGAGCTCCCTATGTAGACCAGAATGGCCTAGAACTCAGAGATTCCCCCAGCCTCTGTCTTATGAGTGCTGGGACTTAACTACCCTGCCTGGTGGTTCAGATGTTTTTGTCTGTTGTTTTTGTGTTTTGAAACAATGTTTCTCTGTGTAGCCTTGGCTGTCCTGGAATTTATTCTACAGTCTAGGCTGATCTCGAACTCAAGAGATCCTCCCTTTGCCTCCCAAATGCTGGGATTAAAGGTATGGCGCCAGCACCACCTGGCTCATGTCGGTTTTTAACCTGATGGGATCATCTTGGCCTCCCTTATTTACTTCCTTATATATTTATTTTACAGGAAGGGAGTGGGAAGCCACCCTCTCTAAAAACAATTATTCCTCTTACTCTTTCAACTTTCAGTTGAAACCAACAGCCAGTCCACAAGAGTCTTACGGCATCCCTTAGAGAGCTCCCACATCAGTTTCAAGTGCATGGATGCGAGTCTATGAATGAGTTTTCATTTTAAAACAGTTTCAGGTCATTGTAAGCTTTAGCAAAGAAAACATCACACCGTGCGGTGCTGAGTTAGCCAGCCTCTCCCAGGAGTATACCAGGCAGGCTGTTTCTGCGGATAGAAGTCTCAAGCACCACTTAGCACAAATGAAGTATTTAATCAACGGGAGGAAAATTACCTCAAATTATCTAAGGTGGTCTCCAAGCCCAAACAAATGAGATGCTGCATTTGATGCTGCCAGGATCTGGTTCCTGGTCCTGGACTATCTATCTGCACAACACTGGGCAGGGCTATTTTTTTTTTCTTTAAAGATTTATTTATTTTATTTATACAAGTACACTGTAGCTGTCTTCATGCACAGGAGAAGAGGGCATCAGATCCCATTACAGATGGTTGTGAGCCACCATGTGGTTACTGGGAATTGAACTCAGGACCTCTGAAAGAGCAGTTAACGCTCTTAACCACTGAGCCATCTCTCCAGCCCGGGCAGGGCTATTTTTGAGCCACCATAGACCAAGCTGGATTCAGACTTTGCCATCTCAAGGCTGTGCCACTATTGGCAAGCATCCTGCTCGCTTCTGCATGACGGGATCACTGGGTTGTGGTAACGGCTTAATGAAATTCTGCACACAAATAGCTCATCACAGAACCCACAGCAGCAGGTGAGGAAAGGAGTTTTGGCGGGAAGGAAGGGGGCGGGCACAGGGTGGAGGAAGAGGTGGGTGCAAGTTCCATGCTTGGCCCCACGGGGGCACAGAATTGCTAACACAACCTTTCTGGTCTCCTCCGGGAAACCGTGCTCTCCCCTAAGCAATCTAGGGCTTGCACATTTTGAGCAAACTGCTTTGGGACACGCGAGTCTGGATGCTTTCCGACTTTCTCGGGACACGCCCCACTCCACTTTGCCCCGCCCCGGAAGTTGACTCCAGCGGGTTTTGGCGCGCTTTCGAAGTCTCGGGAGTTCGGGTGGATGACACGCCCTTCTCCGTGCTGCGGGATGCCCGGACCGACCGCTCCACGGAGGACCCGCGAAGAAGTGGACGCGACGCTGCAGGTCGCCAAGCTAAATGCCGCCGAGTTGCTGCCCACTGTGCACTGCCTGAGCTTCGGCTCCGGGACCGGTGGCGCGGCCACCGGCGACTTCTGCCTGCTGGAGCTGGAACCAGCACTGTGCCAGCAGCTGGAGGCCGGGGACAGGTGAGCGGGGATGGTGGGGTCGGGGTGCACCGATTCCCCCGCTTCAGAGAGGCCTCCCACTTGCTGCGTGTAGCCGGGGGAACTCCGGAGGAGGAACTGGTCCAGAGAGTTGCTTTGATTGGGCCCTTTCAGGCCGGTGGGCGGGTCCTCAGCTGCTGTCTTCTGTGCGGCTAGACTGACTTGGTAGCAGGACTGCACTGAACTTGGAGATGGATGCCAGCGGGAGAATGTCAAGAAGGAAGATCAGGGGGTTTTGAAGGGCTTAGTGGTGATGCCAAGGATTCTACCGAACACTCGTGCTATCTCAGAGTATAGCGGCAGTACCTATGTAGAGAGTTCCTGGCTTGCACTTGGGTTTCTTTTACTTGAACAAAAAAAAGTAGGACAAAAGAGACAGAAGTTTAAAGCCTAACAGACTGCTGTTGCTCGTGACCCGGAGTTGTTTGGGATCGCTTACTGAGGATCTGGAACTGTTTTTAATTCCGGGTCAACTACAAAGTTGCTGGCAAGACCTTGGATTTTAAAATCTGGGCCTTTGGCTGGGCTAGTCTGGGTTGAGTGGTAGAGTATTTACGTTATAGGCTTCTAGAATTGGAACTCAACGTACCCCTCACTTTTAGTTTTTCTTTTTCTTTTCTTTTCTTTTTTTGAGATAGGGTCTCATGTATCCAATGCTGGCCTTAACTAGCCTGGGATGACCTTGAACTCTTGATCTTACCTTTCTATTAACAAAATATTTCCAAGTGGGAGTAATAGGATGTAGAAATGACTGTTAAAGAGTAGGTACTTGGACCCAATAAACATTATTGGCACTAAGAGTCTAAAAAAACCAAAACCAAACCAAAAACCCTTTTACTCTTTATACTAAAGTTAAGTTTTAGTATAACTCGAGTCTTATATTTTAGATTATTTATTGTTATTTAGTTAAGGGAAGTGAGTTGTACACAGTTTAAAGTGCAGAGCCAACACCCTACCATCTTTGTCTTTGCTCTCTTCCCTCCTCACCTTCATCTTCCCTTCAGCTATGGCAAACTTTCCTTTGTAGACATAGTTCTCGCATAGTGCTGCAGTCTCTCCTTAGGTCCCAGTTTCTCTGCCATATAGCTGACGACTAGGCCATGCTGTGTGCCTTTGATTATGCAGAATAAAGCATGGATGACTTGAGTGCTACCAGCTGTCTGCTCTGGGAACTTGTTAGAGATGCAGAGTCCTAGGTCTGATCCACACCCATCATATCGGAGCCTGCTTCCTGTCAGCATTCCCTACCACATCTCTACGTGAGAAGTGAAGTACCACGTTAGCCTGCTTTAGAAGACTTCTTTCTTTTGCTTTTCGGCTTGTCTGGTGCTTTGGTTTTGTCATTGTTTTGGTTTTAGAAAGGATCCTAAGTAGATCAGGCTCACCTCAGACCCACCGCCTGCCATCTTATTTCGTAGCCTTGAAACTCCTGATCCTCCTGCCCCCACCTCCTAATTGCTAGGTCACAAGTGAGTATGACTGTTGGCCCGTCAGCCAACTGAATACCACAGCATCTTGATGAATTATCTTCTGATTTTTCTCAGCATGTTTTTGGTGATATTTGACCTTCAGGTCTCTTTGAATCTTTCTGGTCTGTATTAGTTATTTTTCTTTGCTTAGGTACCTGAAAGCTAGCTAGCTCTCACATGTCCCAGAATATTTTTTTTAAGGAATTATGTATTTATTTTATGTATATAAGTATGCTGTATCTGTCTTCCTACACACCAGAAGACAGCGTCAGATATTATTACAGATGGTTGTGAGCCACCATGTGGTTGCTGGGAATTGAACTCAGGACCTCTGGGAGAGCAGCCAGTGCTCTCTCCAGCCCCCATCCCTCTGGCCCCCATGTTCCAGTCCATGTATTTTATGGACTCTATCATTGTACCATAGGGACCTGTATCATTTTCTTTGCAGTTTTTACATACCTTGACCAAGGCAGCTTATAGAGGGAAAAGTGTATTTGGGCTCAGGGTTCCAAGGAGGTAGGAATCCCTCATGGCAGCTGCTGCATGCAGTGGGAGGAGGAAACTGAGATCATGTCTTTAATGGCCATCACAAAGCTGAGTGAGTGAAGTGGAAGTAGGCAAGGCTCTATACTGTCAGAGCTCCCTGTTAGTGACACATTTCCTCCAGCAAGGCTCCACCTCCCAAGTCCCCCTCAAATAGTGATGCCAACTGGGGACCAAGTGTTCAAGGGACGGAGCCTGTGTTTGGGGATGCCGGGCCTGTGTTTGGGGATGCTGGGGCCTGTGTTTGGGGATGCTGGGGCCTGTGTTTGGGGATGGGGTTCTCCTTCCAAGCACCACACTCCCTGGCTTAATTTTAAATGTAGAAGCCAGAGGATTTGGGAGTTATTTAAAGTGAGTTATCCACTGGAGTCTCAGTAAGCCACGTCTCTCCCCCCTCCATTTACCCGTAGTTTTGTGATTCGAGGAGATAAGGATGAACAGGCTGTGTTGTGCAGTAAAGACAAAACCTACGACTTGAAGGTTGCAGACACATCCAACATGCTGCTTTTCATCCCTGGTTGCAAAACTCCAGACCAGCTGAAGGGGGAGGAAACACCGAGTAACATCGTTCACACAGAGGTACCGCTTTGTCCTGTACCAGAGTCTGAGAGCTCAGTTTGTGTTCCAAGCTTGCCTTTGGCTAAAAACTTTGGGTATAAGGTGTGTGTTGTCGCAGGGGTTCTAAAACTGTCTTTACTAGAGTTTGAAATTCCTCAGTATTCGTTGAGTTAGGTTTGAATTTGTGAATTCTCTTTATATTTCCACCCCTCCCCCCACACACACATCTGGTCTTTCTCTTTTACTAGATAACTCATTTTTTTTAAAAAAAAGATATTTAATTTAATTTATTTATTTTGTAAAAATTGTGTGTGTGTTTAGGGTAGGGGACAGATGTCTTGCCTACGTGTTGTATGTCTGTGAACCATGTGCATGCAGTGCCCATGGTGACCTGGAGAGGGCGTCAGATCCACTTGGAACTGGAGTTACAAATAGTCATTAGCTGCTGCTGGTGGTGTGTGTGTATGTGTCTGTGCCTGTGTGTCTGTGTGTCTGTGTGTCTGTGTGTTGGGAATAGAACCTGGGTCCTCAGGAAGACCAACCAGTTCTTTAACCACTGAGTCATCTCTCTAACCTAAATGTCTCATTCTTTTTTTTTTTTTTTTTTATAGATTTATTTATTTATTATATATAAGTACACTGTAGCTGTCTTCAGACACACCAGAAGAGGGTATCCGATCTCATTACAGATGGTTGTGAGCCACCATGTGGTTACTGGGATTTGAACTCAGGACCTTTGGAAGAGCAGTCAGTGCTCTTAACCACTGAGCCATCTCTCCAGCCCCCTAAATGTCTCATTCTTAACGTTTTACTTATTTTTAGTAAATTATGCTGGAGATAGTGTCTTAGGGTTTTACTGCTGTGAATATGACCAAGGCAACTCTCGTAAGAACAACATTTAATTGGGGCTGGCTTACAGTCTCAGAGGTTCAATCCATTATCATCCTGGCAGGAAGCATGGCAGCATCCAGGCAGGCCTGGTGCAGGAGGAGCTGAGAGTTCAACATCTTCATCTGAAGGCTGCTCATCTTCATCTGAAGAGAAGACTGGCTTCCAGGCAGCTAGGATGATGGTTTTAAAGCCCATGCCCACAGTGACACTTCCTTCAACAAGGCCACACCTACTCCACCAAGGCCACACCTCCAAATAGTGCCACTCCCTGGGCCAAATATATTCAAACCACCACAATACGTTTTGAAAACTGAATCCCTTGAGCCCTAATGTTTGTAATATTTATGAGGTAGGGAAATGAAGGAACTTGAGGTTGGAAGTGAATGTGGTATTTTGGCCTTGAGGTTAGGTTAGTTTGTTAATATAGAGCTGATGGTGGTTATCAAACAATAGTCTCCAACCTGTCCTGGGTGTCAGTCACACATACCACAGTTGAAGCAAAGCCCTAGTGATGACTCGGGCTAGCTGTTTCCTTAAAAACAGGATTGGAGAGAAAGAAGGGAACGCGCTGGGAAGTTGTAGTGATTTATGTGGTGTTAGGGTAGAGGAACTCGCAGTAAATTTCATGTATATCTGTGGTTGTGTGTGTGTGTGTGTGTGTGTGTGTGTGTGTGTGTGTGTGTGTGCGCGTGCATGGGTATGGGTGCATGTGCGCACCTGTGTGTGCACGCATGCGAGAAACACAGTGTGTGAAACAATGTAGCCCAGGCTAGTCTTGAACTTGCTATATATCTGAGGATGACCCTGAACTTCAGATCTTCCTGTTACCAACTCCCAAGTGTTGGGATCTCAAGCTTATGTCCCCATACCTGGTTTATACAGTAGTGCTCAGGGTCAAACCCGTGGCTTTCTTGCACTCTGGGCAAGCACTCTACCACCAAGCTACTTTTCCAGGTTGTTCCTTTTTGAGGCCGTCTTTCACTGTAGCCCAGGCTGATCTTGAGCTCCTCTTCTCTCCTCCTCCTAAGGCTCGGACCAGGCAAGTACCTTAGATCCCCCACTGTGGTTGGCTGTCTTTGTTCACTTGTTTTGTCTATTTGAGACAGGGTCTCACTATGTACCCCAGGCTGGCCTGGAACTCATGTATAGATCAGGCTGGCCTGGAATTCATAGAGAGCTTTGTCTCCTGAGAGCTGGAATTAAAAGCAGGTGCTACCATGCCAATCCCTGTTTTTTCTTTTTGGAGGTTTGAATTATTTTTATTTTATGTGTATGGGTGTTTGGTCTTCATGTATTCTGTGTGCCATTGTGCACATCACCGTGCTTGGCACTTCTGTCGTGGGATTGTCACCATCCCTGTCATTCTTCTTCTGGTGGTATTCTGGTTTCTAGAGTATTCCTGAGACGTGATGTTCAGGTATTGGCTGTCATTTGGCCGGCAGAGCTCCTCCTAATGGGCTCTCCAGAGTGGCTGAGATGCCGGGAAGGGTCCACGCTGCCTTTTGTGTGTTCTTGAACAAGGAAGGTTCTGTGGGGAATGTTTTATCTTTAGAAAGGCCACTGAAGGCTTATGCTACATTGTGATTTCCAGATCTTTGGTTTCTCTAATAATTATTGGGAATTAAGAAGATGCAGACCTAAGTTAAAAAAGCTAAAGAAACTTCTAATGGAAAATACCTATGAAGGCCCTGACAGTCAGAAAGAGGAGGATCCAAGCCGCTCAAAAGTAAGAATTATATTTCCTGGTTTTACTTGAAATTTTAAAATGTAATTAATTTTTTAAAAAATTTAAAATTTTGAAGGGAGGTGGGGAACAGGGGGAAGGTTAAGAATCTCGCTCTGTAGACTTGGCTGGCCGGGACTCGCAGCCATCCCCCTGCCTCTGCTTCTTCATGTGCTAGGATTGTAGGTATGTGCTCCCATACCTCGTTACCATGGATGGCTGTCTCACTTCTTTAAACCTTGTGCAATAAAAGTCTTGAACATAAAGCAGTCTGACTAGGTAGAAAGTGGCATGCTGTGGAGGATGCTGCCATGTCAATGTGCTTGATTTCATGTGACCTCTGAAGGGAAGAGGAGCCCAGCCTGCTGGCACAGGCCTAATCCCGGTCCCACGATATGGCTTTGATTGGATTAGAATAGAGAAGAAAAGAAACGGAGCAGGATGGGGCACCGTTAGTACTTGGACGGGAAACCACGTGGTACCACTGTGGGCCTCAGGCTCCTGTTACATCCTCTCCAAAACTCAACAAGAAGATTAGGAAAGCCGCTGTTGCCAAATCATGGAAGTGTGTGTCTGTTCTGTTTGTTTCAGTATACAACTGAAGATTTGCTTAATCAAATTCAGGCAAGTGAGGAAGAGATAATGGCCCAGCTACAAGTCCTAAATGCCTGTGAGATTGGAGGTAGTATAACGAGTACCATTCATGATGGTGGACCTGTATGGTATGCAAGAGAGATGCTTTGGGCCCCTTCCCCATGGTGCATGCTTGTTTAATTTCCTTTTATCTTCAAAGGTAATGATATTATGAGCTGGCATTACCCAGCTATTATGAGATTCTTCTGCCTCGGCTCGCAGAATGCTGGGATCATTGGTCCACACTATCACATCCAGTGGCACGTCAGATTCCTTCTGAAATGGGGTGTCCTTTTTCAAATTAACTTTATGGTTAGCATACTGAGATACAGATCCCACTGTGACATTTTCATGTGTATGTGTCATTATGCCTTGCTCTTAGCCACTCTCCCACTGCCCCTCCCATCACCTCCCCTGCAGAGGTTTCCTTCTGGCTAATGGACATATATATTCCCTTAACTTCTTTTCCTTCTCCCTTTCCATTAGACTTCTTCCTTATAATCCTGTTTCTGCTTTTATATCCTACATACAAATGTGTATCTACACACACACACACACACACACACACACACACACACACACACACACACGCACTTTATGTCTAAATTCTATTTATTGGAGAAAACATGAGACTTGTCTTTTCTGTCTTGTTCATTTCTCTTAACATACCGTTCTCCACATCCATCCGTTTTCCTTCAAATGCCTTCATTTCCTTCTTTGTTGCTGAAGAAAATCTCACTGTGTATATATGTAGTTTCTTTACAAATGGGGACGCCATCTTGATTGCCAGTGGTTATTTTTCTTGTGTACACCTTGACAGAATTGTCACTTCTGTAATGAACTGGACTTCTCTGTGCTGTGAGAACTCATTGTTTTCACATAGCTGTGGTCAGAGAGTTGTGACCAACAGCATGACACCACACAGATTACTCAGGCTGTCCCTCTTAGACAGTCTCTTCTCAGGTGACTCAAGGTTGTACCTAGTTGACAATTAACAGTCACTGCTGCAGTGCCTTATGGGTAACAGGGTGTTACTGCTCTTTTTGTTGATTATCTAGTAACTTTACTTAAAATGCTCTTTGGTGAGTTTGGCATTTGGAATTTGTAGGTTACTGGAGGATTCTTGAATTTGATTACGAGATCAAACTTCTAAATCATGTAACTCAGCTTGTGGATTCTGAATCTTGGTCTTTTAATAAAGTTCCCTTGAATGTATGCCTGCAGGAACTTGGACCTTTGGAGCCAGAGTGAGTATTTTCTTTTTTTAATTTTTAAAAAAAATTTGTATTTATTTATTTTATGTATATAAGTACACTGAAGCTGTCTCCAGACACACCAGAAGAGGGCGCCAGATCCCTTTACAGATGGTTGTGAGCCACCATGTGGTTGCTGGGATTTGAACTCAGGACCTCGGGAAGAGCAGTCAGTGCTCTTGACCGCTGAGCCGTCCTCCAGCCCCAGTATTTTCATTATTTGTCTCTGCAGATTTCTTTAAGACAATGAACATTTTTTTTTTCAGACTAGACGTAAACTGAGGGCATGGCATTTACATTCTGATATGATAGAGAGTTTTAAAGATGTTTATTTTTATTTTACGTGTATGAGTTTTCTTTGCCTGCATGTATGCACATGCACTATATATTACGCTGCCTGCACGGGTCAGAAGAGGGCATCAGATCTCCTTGAACTGGAGTTAACTGGTGGTTCTGAGGCACCAGGTGGGTGCTGGGAACTGAACCTGGCTTCTGTGTAAAACAGCAAGTGCTCTTAGCTGCTGAGTTGCTCTGGAGCCGCGGGGGGAGAAATTGAAAATATACAACTAGAAAGGATTTGGGACTTTTGGCCACTGGGGTGAGTACATCTGCATCATCTTCTCTACTTTTTATTTCAGTCACTGAAAAAAATTAATGGTTGTAATTCATGCTAATTTTTGTAGAACAGGCCTTCGCATGTAGCAGTTCCCAGAATATTTAAGTAAGTTCTTTTTTTTTTTCCGGAGCTGGGGACCGAACCCAGGGCCTTGTGCTTGCTAGGCAAGCACTCTACTACTGAGCTAAATCCCCAACCCCTTAAGTAAGTTCTTAAGTCTTACTTGTCACCAAAGGAATTTAATATTTGAAATCCTTAATTGATATGTAAGTTTTTAGTATGACACATATCTTTTAAATGTTCATAAGTTCTCTTGTATGCTTTAAATTTTCAGGGAAATGATTGAGCACTGTCTTAAATGCTACGGAAAGAAGTACGTGGACAAAGGTGAGGAGTGGACAGTGTCCTGGTGGGCACTCTAACTTGTGTGATGGACAAGTATGTTGGTGTTAATAAGAACTGTGGGACTGTGTGAGGTAAGCAGAGATCGTGATTCCTTCCACAGCATTTTGTTGAGTTAAAGGAAGTGCTGGTATTGTACTGGATGATAAGTGTCTTTGTTAGGGTTTTACTGCTGTGAACAGACACCATGACCAAGGCAACTCTCACAAGGACAACATTTAATTGGGGCTGGCTTACAGGTTCAGAGGTTCAGTCCATTATCATCAAGGTGGGAACATGGCAGCGTCTAGGCAGGAGGAGCTGAGAGTGCTACATCTTCATCTGGAAGCTGCTAGTAGAATACTGGCTCCCAGGCAGCTAGGATGAGGGTCTTAAAGCCCATACCCAAGGGGTGCACCTACTCCACCAAGACCACACCTTCCTTCTAATAGTGCCACTCTCTGAGCCGAGCATATACAAACCATAATAAGAAGCTAATACAGTGGCAGTGAGATGGCTGAGCCAAGCCTGCCCAGTGACCTGAGCTTTAGCCCTACTACGAGGTGACTCCTGATCGTTGTCATTTGGGGGCACACGCAAGCCCACACGTGTACATACACTCAAACAGTACCTCAGTAAATGCCACGTAGCCGACGATGTCTGACCATTTCCTTAGGTGAAGTCTATTTTGAATTGAATGCTGACAAAGTATGCAGAGCGACCGCGGAGATGCTGCTGCAGAATGCCGTGAAGTTTAACCTCGCTGAGTTTCAGGAAGTTTGGCAGCAGAGTGTTCCCGAGGGGATGACAACTCGGCTGGATCAGCTCAAGGTGAGGTTGCTGGACGCTGCGCCTGGGATTCTTTGGATGATCTCTGACTAGGGGAGGTGATTCTTGTCCTGGAGTTGAATTGGGAGCTATTTTATTTTCCTAGATACCCATTAGGTGTACAGTCTTCATTTACTCCACCAGACTCCTTTAACTCCCCCAGGATTTACAGAGAAATAATTTATTTAGAATACTACCACTTACATTTTTTTAAAGAAAAGTTGGAGTTTATTATGCATACACATTCACTTCCTTCCTTCATTTATGTATTTATTTATTTATAAGGCAGAACCGTGTATGTTCCAGGTTAGCCTTGAGCTCTTTGTGTAACCAGAGACAGCCTTAAACATCTGATCTCCTTAGCTCTACCGTGCATGCACGGGATCATAGGCATGTGAAACTCCTCCTGGTTTTAAGCAGTGCTGGGGATTGAGTGTAGGGCTGTGTGAAGGCCACATAAGCAGTCTCTCTATCACAAGTTAGGGGCTTTTGAAGGAAAGGCATGCAAATAGACAAAGTACAGGTGGGAAGGGAAGGAGGGAAAGGGAAAAATGAGAGCGTGGAGCTAAAGAAATGGATTGTTGCTGGGGTGCCAATGTAGCATGTACTAGTACTTACCTAGTACCCACAAAACCCAGAGTTCAATCCCAGCAACTCTAAAAAATTAAGCATGGTGATGTATGCCTATAACCCAGCATTTAGGGTAGAGGCCAGAGGATCAGAAGTTCAAAATCACCTTTGGCTACACAGTGAGTATTTGTCAGCCTAGAGAAAACCCTGTCTCAAAAACAAGGAAACAAACCCCAAAGAATGTTTTAGTCAGGGTTTCTATTCCTGCACAGAACACCATGACCAAGAAGCAAGTTGGGGAGGAAAGGGTTTATTGAGCTTACACTTCCGCATTGCTATTCATCACCAAAGGAAGTCAGGACTGGAACTCAAGCAGGGCAGGAAGCAGGAGCTGATGCAGAGGCCATGGAGGGATGTTACTTACTGGCTTGCTTCCCTTGGCTTGCTCAGTCTGCTTTCTTATACCAGCCCAGGGATGGCACCACCCACAATGGACTGGGTCCTCTCACCTTGACCACTAGTTGAGAAAATGCCTTACAGCTGGGTCTCATGGAGGCATTTCCTCAACTGAGGCTCCTTTCTCTGTGATAACTCCAGCTTGTGTCAAGTTGACACACAGAGCCAGCCAGTGCACTGGTCAAAGAAACAGATAATAGGGAGGAGAAATGAACTGGCTCTTAGGTAAAAATGCTTCCCATCAAACCTAACAACCCCAGTTTAATCTTTAAGAATTACATGATGGGGGGTTGGGGATTTAGCTCAGTGGTAGAGCACTTGCCTAGTAAGCACAAGGCCCTGGGCCTCGGTTCTCAGCTCTGGAAAAAAAAAAAAAAAAAAAAAAAAAGAATTACATGATGGATTCTCTTCATTTGTCCTCTGATTTCTACACATGAGTTGCTGTGTGCACATGTTCCCTCTATCCTACACACACACACACAGTGTAAAAAAAAATGAACAAACAGAAATAGATATTGGGTGATGGGGAGGGAAATCTTGAGGCTTTAGCATATATTGCCACTTCTGACCACTTAGATATCAGGTTGAATACCAGAACCTCAGTTACCTAGGCTTCCTGCCTCTCCAAGGCAGTGGGGACGGAGCCGGTATCGTCTGTAATGGGGATGTGTGGGTCTGGGGCTCAGAAGAGAGATCTGAGTAAAAGATGCAAATGTTTCAGTCATGAGCAAGGGCATCAGAGGCTGTGGGGAAGGATGAGGTGACCCAGGACAGGTGGAGAAACAGGTAAGAGGATTGGGTAGAGGTCTGGGAAACGACATATTAAATAAGACGGAAAAGAAGACCGTGATGTCAGAGGTGGAGGGAGAAGAAAAGAGGAAAGAGATGGGCATTAGCAAGAGCTGGGAAGGTGACTCCAAGAAGCCCAGGAAAGGAATGGCTACATTTGACAGTGACTGACCACTGGTGACACTAAAGCTGTCTTGGCAAAGACATCACAGATTAGAGGGACTCTTTATGAAAACTGCTTCATGTAAACCTCTGGATAGACTTCCTGTAAAGTCTCTGTAGATGGTATTTTAAATGCCAGGGTTAAATGTAATGGAAAAGAAGTATTCAAATATGAGACCATTACTTTAACGGACTTTTTCCCCTTTGCCCAAACTTCTTGTCTCTGGTAGGGTTTAGCACTGGTGGATAGAAGCTCAAGACCAGAAATCATATTTTTGTTCAAAGTAGATGCTTTGCCTGAGGGAACACAGGATCGTTTTAACAGTCTATTCTCTCTAAGAGAAAAGTGGACGGAAGAAGACATCGCTCCATATATCCAGTAAGTAATTCATCCAGAATGGGTTGTGACAGTAGTTCTTTAAAATACCGCATAGGGTTTTAGATTTATGACCCAAACACGTCACGGTTGTGTATTCTCTGAAGATGCAGTGTGCCTGGAAAATTTCTTAGGTGGTCTCCTCTCTCATAGTTTGACATCTCATTCTGAAGGTGGAGTATGCGGTCTTTTCCACTTAACATTCCTGCCACTATCATCTCTCTGCTCTCCTCTCTGCAAAATCACAGTTCCTTGGGGGAGAGAAGATATACTCACGTCTCACTGAGTAAATGCCTCTTACTGATTGCCAGCTCCCGTCTTGCTTGCTGCCTCAGCTGTTACTTTTATCATTGTTGTTATTTTCTTCTTTGGTTAGATTTATTTATTTAATCTGGGAGTGTGTGTGTGTGTGTGAAGACAGATGCATATGAGGAGGTCAGAGGACAACCTTGGGTATTCCCCCTTCCCGTTTTACTTTATTTGAGACAGGTTCTCCTGTTGTTGTTCTTTTTCGTTTGTTCTGTTTTGTCTTTTGTTCTCTTGTCTCCGTCTTCTGTCTCCATCATGGAGTATTGAGATGCAGACCCATGCTATTGCATCCAGCTTTATGTAGCTTCTAGAGATTAGAGCTCAGGTCCTCACATGTGCATAGCAAGTGCCTCACCTACTGGGCCATCTGCTCCTTAGCCTTGCTTTGGTTTTGTGAAGCTCAGTCCCAGATAGCTCAGGCTGGCCTTCAGCTCACTCTGTAGCCGAGGATGACCTTGAGCCCCTGTCCCTCCTACCCATGCTGGGGTTGCAGTTATGAGTCACCATGCCCATCAACTGTCTTAACTTAGTATAAATTTTATTATTTTACTTTAGTTTTGAGACAGGGTCTCATTTGATAGCCCAGGTTAGCCTCAAACACATTATGTAGGTTAGGGCTGGTCTGCAATTCATGATCTTTCTTCCTCACTTTCTCAGATGCTGGGATTATAGGAATCTACTACTACACCTGACTCTTGAATTATTCTTTAATATCATGATAGAGGCCAGATTCCAAAAGAGCAAGTTAGCCTTGATGTCTCAAGTCTGCCAACCCTTGAAATCCGTTAACACCGCCATCACCGTTGGGGCATACCTTGTAGGCCGTCCCTCTTTTCCCTGCGGTTTTTGTTCTGGGTTCTCTCTGGCTCCTGCTCTGCACATGTTCTTCCTCACTTCTCTCCCTCTCAATGAAACCCAACATTCTGCTGGTTCTATGACCGACATCAGTAGCCTAAGTTTCTGGAGAAAAGTCTCCAAGGGGATCACCAGAATTATATAGAATTTAGCCCAGGCCTGGCCTGTCACTCTATCTCAGGGAACCTTTCTACCCTTATGGCGTCATCAAACCTTTTATCTTCACACATCACTGCCACCTCATTTTGTCTTCAAGCCCAGCTTATGATCTCATTCCTTGAGGAAATGGGAACAACTAAACAAGAACCACCTTTTTCCCCCTGGCCAAGCCTTCGACCCCCTCACGTCTGCACCTTTTCCTTTCCTTTAGGTTCCTCCTTGCAGAGTATTGTACCTCCTCTTTTTGTCCTCGGGTGTATTTGTGTGTATCTGTGAGTGAGTATGGGTACCTGTGTGAGGGGGGAGGATGCCCATGCACATGGAGGCCAGAAGAATCAGATGTCTTTTCCGTCCCTCTGCCTGTTTCTCTGAGGCTGTGCCTTTTCACAAACCTAGGACTTGTCTTTGCTAGGCTTGAAGCTAGCACGTGTTATGTGGTTTGTGACCCTTGGGAAAAGACATAGACTCAATCCAATTATAATTAAAAGATTTATTGATTAGCTGCTTGGAGGATGAACAATCTCTGAGCCAAATTTGAGATTGCCATGTAGGAGGGCAAGGCCTTTTAAAGGAGAAAACCACAGGAAGATCTTCAAAATCTATGCAAGCAAGTAAAAAACCTGTTCTGCCAGGTTAAGGGATTACGGCAACTCAAAACAATCTTTGAATGTCTGTGTTAGCAAGTTACAGAAGCAAAAAAGTAGTTAGTCATCTAACAAGTAGTCATGGCTGTATGTTTTGGGGTGGGAGTCACTGAGCCAGGGTTACTGGGAACTTATCTTCCAGCTGGGGCCTGGATCAGAGATGAACAGTTGGTGTCTACCAAGATGGGCACATGGCATAGCCTGCGGCTTCTCTAGCCATAACACATGGCTAGCCATCTTCCCGGATCTGCCTCTCTTGGAGCTGGGATGTTTGCAGAACAATCCGTTTGACACCATGAGTTCTGGGATCTAAATTCTAGTCCTTATGATTGTGGAACAAGTGCTCCTAACTACTGAGCCATCTCCCCAGTTCCATTGTCCCTCCTCTCCATACCAGTCCTCCCTTTGCACTGGATTCATCTCCTCTGGCCTTTTCTAAGACGTGGCCAAGTTATCTCTTTTCTCCCATTCTGGGTTATCCCCTCGATACATTCTAGTGTCACCACCCAGCCTGCAAAGCAACCTCATGCTCTTTTTCTCTCCATCGTAAGAGAATTCGTGATTGAACTAGGCAAGTTCTCCACCACTGAACTTTGTCTTCAGCCCTACTTGTTTGTTTGTGTATTTGTGGGAGAGGGAGAAGAGTGTGCCATGGCTCGTATGTGGAAGCAGATGAGAACGTTTAATAGTTGGGTCTTTCTCTTTACGATGTTCAGCCCCAGGGTCTGAACTCAGGATGTCAGCTTGGTGGCAAATGACTTCATCTGCTGAGCCATCTCACCCACAACCTTTTCAATCACTCAACCAACCATCCAACCAATCTCTCTGTCTTCCTTCCTCCCTACCATTCTTTCTTTGTTCCCTTCCTCCCTCCCCTCTCTCCCCCTTTCCCTCTCCCTCTTGAGACAGGCTCTTACTAGGTTGCTTGGGGAGGCCTGGAGCTCACTCAATTCCTTCTGCCTCAGACTCCCAGCAAGCTAACTTTACAGACTTACAAACCTGTGCCACCAGGCCAGCTATGTCCTCTCTTTTGTTCATGGGTTTCTCGGTACCTTCATCCAGGCCTGAATAAATGAACTGACGTCCTTATTCTAGCTTCAAGGTTGATGCTTTCTATGACCTACCAATTGTTAAACCTTAAAAAGTAACGGCATGATGAGTCCTCCACGGATCTCACCGCCCAGCTTCCAGAGTCAGCTCACTGCCTTCACTGTTTAAAGCTCAGGGCAGATGCTTTGACTACTTTCTAAATGCTGCCGCTAGCTCCCTTTTACACTTAAATCACAAGCCCTTCTGTGTACGTCATGGCCCTTTGCTCTGTCTCTCGTGTCATTGGCTGCCTTCTCAATAGAAGAAGACTGCTTCCAGCAGTCTTCTTTTTGAGGCGCATAAAAAGTCCAAGAAGAGCGGACAATCTAGACAGGCTCATACTTGGCAAGCCTAGGATGCAGGTTCTTGACCGTGGGCTCCTCCATATCACATTCTTCTATTTGTCATGTAAAGATATACTGGAAAGTATCTGGGACTTAGAAGTCATACAGGCAGGGTGGACACGTTTGACCCTCATTTACTACCTGATCGTGTTGCCTCATGTCAAGTGAAATGACACGTGTAATCTGCCCACCTCAGTTAAGATTCAGAAGCAGTTGCCACTGTTCTCACACATTGGAAAGATGGCTTTAGCGGGTAGTAGTGAAGTGAGCCGCATTGTATCATATTACATTCCTGCAAATGTTCATGGTATTCATTTATTTTTATTCCACAGAGATTTGTGCGGAGAGAAGCAAACTATAGGTGCGTTGCTTACTAAATATTCTCGGTCTTCAATGCAAAATGGCGTGAAAGTTTATAATTCAAGGAGACTCATTTCTTAAAAGGACATACTGAATTGCTTTATAAAGTTGCTGGGTACAATAAAAACAATTCTTTTGGCTATTTTTATCCCTGACTTCTTTAAAGTTTTGGTTTTCCTATGATTATTATATATATATACGTGCTGTTTGTGTTCATGGCTACATGTGCCACAGCAGGCATGTACACATCTAAGGACTTCCTGTGGAGCCATTTTTCAGCTTCTGCCTTTCAAGTTCAGGGATCAAACCTAGATTACCAGGTTTACCAGCAAGCCTCATTACCTGCTCAACCATCTTTCTGGCCTTATTGGCTTTTAAAACCAAGTCTTTGAATACCTTTTTCTCCTCTTCAGCTTCTTGTAACTGCTCCCCCACCCCCTTTTTTAAATTTCTTCAGTTTAATAGGATATTTCCATATCCTTCAGGTTACATTTGTAAAATGTTCACTATATACAAGGATGAAAAAAAAAAAATCCAGTTAGTGGCAGCGGTGGTGGTGCACACCTTTAATCCCATCACTTAGAAGACAGAGGCAGATGAATCTCTAAGTTTAAGGTTTGTCTGGTTCACAGATCAAGTTCCAGGACAGCCAGGATTACACAGAGAAACCCCGTCTTGTAAAAAAAAAAAATCTGTATTTATTATATCTTGAAGTCTGTAAGAATTCTATATGTAGAAAGTTCTGTTTTTTATATATAAAATTCCATATCTTTATGATTTGGTACCCTAGTTATTAATACATTTTAAAAGTTTCCTGAAGAACTATTAGTAATAGTCTCATTCAGAGCTTTATTTTGTTAAAAAGCAGTTTATATATATATAATATATATATATATATTATATATATATCAACTATATATATACTATCTATCTACACACACACACACACACACACACACGATTTATTAGAGTGGCTTACAGGCTGTGGTCCACTTACTCCAACAATGGCTATCTACCAATGGAAAGTCCAGGAATTCAGTAGTTGTTCAGTCTATGAGGCTGTATGTCTGAGGTGGTCTGAGGTGTCCACCAGAATCCCAAAGAAGTAGGCTCTATGCCAGTGAAGAAATAAACTTGCCAGCAAGATCGAAAACAAACAAGTAAAGAGCAAAAGCTTCCCACTTCAAACATTTAATTAAGAAAAATCTCTCCTAGGTATACTGAGCGGCTTAGATTTTAGTTAATTCCAGATGTAATCGAGGTGACAACCAAGAATAGCCATCACCAGTTGGAATCTGTATCAGTTGTTTACATTGCTGAAATGGGCTTAACACTGGCCTCTGTTTACTTGACTATGCACTAGTGATAAAGTGGACTTAATTCTGCATGCTGTGCAAAGAATACTAGCAGTATTCCCCTGCTTGGGTAGAACTCACTAGAGAACTATCCATCATTTCTAGTTTTGGCAAGTCCGTCTTGTTCACTGGTTGCTCCCACTCCTAACGAGGTGCTATGCTCTGCAAAGTCCTGGCACTTTCTGTCTTGTGTGCCCCAGCTATGACTTTCCCCAGTCCATACATAGAAGAAATCAGTGATGGCTCACCAGACCCAACCAGTGAAGACCTACCAGATTCAACTATTGACCTACTAAGCTCAACCAGTGGCCAATGGGAATCAATTGAATCATGCTAACCGTTGGCTTAGAGCAGTGGTTCTCACCCTAATGTTGCAACCCATTAATACAGTTCCTCATGCTGTGGTGACCCCATCATAAAATTTTTTTCAGTGCTACTTCATAACTAATTTTGCTACTGTTATGAATTGTAATGTAAATATCTGATGTACACATCTGTACATCTTACATGACCCTGTGAAAGGGTCCTTTGATACCTCCCCAAACCCCAAGGTCAAGATCCACAAACTGAGAGCCACCGGCCTGGGGATTGACACCAACAGCAATTCAACCAGACCACAGACCTGTCAATCACACAGATGTGTATCTCAAAGATACAGACTTCTATGTCCTGTACTGATGCTGACACAGTTGCATCCACCTTTCAAGAAGAAGCTGGTGAGACCACAGATGGTTATATTACTTTCCAGCTTCCTGAGCAAAGGTGCAGACAGGCACCTTCCTGGAAAAAAATCGAGTTTACCTCAGTGTATCAAAGTGTACACCAACTGATTATCACTGCACTGTTCTGCATTTCTGAGAAGACTCCAACTTGGAACAAGCCTATTGCTACCCTGTGGGTATTATATAATTGTAGAAAATGTGTAAGTCTGGGTTTGCTCCCAGCAAAGGAGACTGAATGAGGAAGTGATTTTGCACAAAGATAGCTGTGTAAGCCAGTTATGAGCTCTGCCTTTACTTTATGTGGGTTTAATAAATGCTCATTGGGAAAAATAATTTCTAGTTTTGGAATGTTTAGTAAAGTTATGACTTTATTTTCCTAACTGGTTTTGCTTAGACCAAAGTTCAAATTAATTTAAGATCAGCTAATGACCTTGTCAGGAGTAAAGGTGGACAAAACGTTAATGGACAATCCTCAATTAACAGAATTAACGGATATTTGTTTGTGTCTTTGACCCTCCAGAACAGGAAATGCACATACAAAAGTTTCAAAGTGTCTTTTAATAAAGTTTTCTGTGTTTATGGGTATGATTTGATTTTTTTTTATTTGTTAATTCATAAGATAAATACTGAGGCCTTGGGACTTCGAGGCTTGAGAGTTCCCTGCGGTTTAATTACACATTTTCAGTTTAAATCACAGAGTCCGAATGGGTGAGTTTGTTCTTGACACAGCAAACATCTTGGTTTCGGGACTATTACCAGCCCCTCGCCGCTTACCTCGGTTACACCTGGCTTCTTGTCTTCCACATTTACACAAGCACGATTTCCCAACATTTAACGTCCTTCCTTCCTTCCTTCCTTCCTTCCTTCCTTCCTTCCTTCCTTCCTTCCTTCCTTCCTTCCTTCCTTCCTTCCTTCCTTCTTGATCTTTCCTTCTCACCCTTTCCTCTGCTCTCCTAAATTTTAGAAATATTTTAGAGACAAACGAGAAAAGTAGGAACCAAACGAAAAACCCTTACTTGATCGCGCAAACCCTACCCCCTGGCGCCCGGAGAAGACTTCCGGTTCTACCTCCGCGGTGGTTCCACTTCCTCTGACATCACCGGTCAGAGGTGACGAGCAAGATGTCGGCAGGCGGCGTCTGTGGCTTTGAGCTCTTGTAAAGCGGCTCATCTGTGTGACAGGGTTCGGGCGTAGGAGACTGAGAGTGGCCAGGGGAGGGGACACGAGGCGGAGGAAGGGTGGCTGGGCCCTCAGAGTGCACAGGCCGCTACCGGGAATGCGCTGCAGCCTCCGGAGCAGCCTGAAAGGCGAGCCCCGCAGGAGCTCTTCATGCCGCCCACCGGCTTAGAGTCCTCCAGGATGAACAGGAAGAAAGGAGACAAGGGCTTCGAAAGCCCACGGCCGTACAAATTATAAGTACCTTTTCCCCTACTTCGTTTCTCGCCCTTTTTTGATTTTTGTTTTCATTGATTCTGTGAGTGACTTGAGTCTGGGAAACTAGTGGGACCATTCCAGGGGACATGCTGTTTGTCGGGTGAAAATGTCTTGAATAACAGTATTGTTCCGTTTATTTTCCCCTCCTCTCCACGGACTCATAAACCTTAAAGTACTGCTATATTTTTGTCAAGACAAAACTTTTCATGTCTGTTGCTAGATTTAAAATAAGCAGATTACTCATTTTGAAGAATTCGAAGACAAAACTTGCTGTGTGGTTTCTGAGCCGCTCAGAAAATAGCCCCTATTTGTGCTTGGATAGAGTTATGCTTTCATGAAGTAATATAGTTTCTTTCTTTTTTATATATACAACCCATCAGGTCGTCTGCATCAACAACATAAACTTCCAGAGAAAGTCTGTTGTGGTAAGATCATTCCCGGTCATCATAAACAGTTTAAGTCATTCTTTCACAGTTCTTGGGGATTCTGTAGTCTTCTACATTATATATGGTGCCTCAGAATAAGAAATTAGAATTTAAGTGTGTTTGGTTATCGTATCCTTTTGCTATGCATGCTGTCTCTTTTCTCCCCTCCTCCTCCCCTTTCCTGATTAAAATGTTCACTGTGTTAAGTGTGTTGTGGAATAGGAAGTCTTTATAACCAAGCACTTTTCACGTTGTGCCTTAGACAAGAGTAAGACTGTAGTTCTAGCAGTCTTAGATTCAGCTGCTCATTTTTGGAATTTTCTTTTGTAAGGTTTGCCACACATTGCTATTTACCTTGAGTTTGGCGATAGACCGTGTTAGGTGGATTACATAGGTAACGTGAAGGAATTAGGGAGTATTTTTTACTTAAGCTTTTACTCCACCAGTATAGGAAACTTGTGCTGTAGCTCTCAGTGAAGCTTAGCATTACTAAGAGTAGAGTCAACATGATTGATGGAATTAGAGTGAATGTTGGTTGAATCGCTCTTGTCTGTAAGACATTCCTTAAGGTGTGTGTATATTAATTCATCGACTTTTCACAGTAGTCTCTTGGGGTAGATAAGATTTCAGTCCCAGTTTTATAAATGAGTGTACAGGGTGAATAAAAGTATTGACAGAACAAAGCTACTGCCTCTGTGTAGTCCAGCAGAAGAACCTCTGGTGGGCATTGTTCACAGTGTTGTGCAATTATTTTCTGTAATCCACAGAGATATATGGTTGGTTGCTTGGATTTACTGTCCTGGACTTCAACACTCACTGTGCAGCTCTAGCTGTCCTGGAACTCACTATGTAGATCAGACTGGCCTTGAACTAACAGAGATCTCTATGCCTCAGCTTCTGAGCACCAGAATTAAAGGCGTGTGCCACCACTCCCACCACCAAGTTCATTTGGTTATACTTGGGTGTTTTTTCACTCAATCTAAGCTCATTTATGTAGGGTGGTCATTGGGTGATTGACAGAGTAGTCTGAGACAAGTTGGGGCCTGGCATGGTATCATTCAGCTTTAATCCCAGCTCAGAGGCAGAGGCAGACATCTGTGTTCAAGGCCAACTGGATCTCCATGGAGACTTCCAGCCTAGCTGAGACTCTGTGGGGGGAGGGAGGAAAGGAGGAAGGGAGGAATCTGTGAATTTTGGACTTCTGTTACACTACCTTGTGGTTTACAACTTTTCTCTTTCCAGCGAGGATTTTGTTACGTGGGCAAGGGTACCTTCAAACTTGTAGCCATCCTCCTGCCTTCACTTCTCAAGTCCAAATGTTATAAGCATGTATCACCACCAGTTTGATTTGCACTTTTCTTTTATTGGATATTTTTTTTATTTACATTTCAAATGTTATCTGCTTTCCTGGTTTCCCATCAAGAAACCCCCTATCCCATTCCCCACCCCCTGCTTCTATGAGGGTGCTCCCCCACCCACTCACCCACCTACCCACTCACTTACCCACTCTTCCCTCCCTCCCTCCCCTCTCCCCGCCCTGGCATTCCCCTACACTGGGGCATTGAACCCTGACAGGACCAAGGGCATCTCCTCCCACTGATGGCACCACAAAGGCCATCCTCTGCTACAAATTCAGCTGGAGCCATAGGTCCATCCCTGGGTACTCTTGGGATGGCGGTTTTGTCCCTGGGAGCTCTGGGGGTCTGGTTGGTTAGTATTATTGTTCTTATGGGGTTGCAAACTCCTTCTGCTACTTCAGTCCTTTCTCTAACTCCTTCACTGGGGACCCCGTTCTCAGTCCAATGGTTGGCTGGGAGCATCTGCCTATGTATTTGTCATGCTCTGGCAGAGCCTCTCAGGAGACATCCATATCAGGCTCCTGTCAGCAAGCGCTTCTTGGCATCAGCATAGTGTCTGGGTTTGGTGGCTGTATATGGGATGGATGCCCTGGTAGGGCAGTCTCTGGATGGCCTTTCCTTCAGTCTCTTTTCCACACTTTGTCTCCATATTTCCTCCTGTGAGTATTTTTGTTCCCCCTTCAAAGAAGTAGTACTCCATTGAAGGACAACTGGGTTCTTTCCAGCTTCTGGCTATTATAAATAAGGCTGCTATGAACAGTGCAGCATGTCTTTGTTATATGTTGGGGCATCTTTTGGGTATATGCCCAGGAGTGGTATAGCTGGGTCAGGTAGTTCAATGTCCAATTTTCTGAGGGACCTCCAGACTGATTTCCAGAATGGTTGTACCAGTCTGCAATCCTACCAACAATGGAGGGGTGTTCCTCTTTCTTCACATCCTCCCCCATCTGCTGTCACCTGAGTTTTTGATCTTAGCCATTCTGACTGGTGTGAGGTGGAATCTCAGGATTGTTTTGATTTGCATTTCCCTGATGACTAAGGATATTGAACATTTCTTTAGGTACTTCTCAGCCATTCGATATTCCTCAGCTGAGAATTCTTTGTTTAGCTCTGTACCCCATTTTTTAATAGGGTTATTTGGCTAACTGGAGTCTTAACTTCTTGAGTTCTTTGTATACATTGGATATTAGCCCTCTATCAGATGTAGGATTGGTAAAGATATTTTCCCAATCTGTTGGTTGCCGTTTTGTCCTAATGATAGTGTCCTTTGCCTTACAGAAGCTTTGCAGTTTTATGAGGTCCCATTTGTTGGTTCTTGATCTTAGAGCATAAGCCATTGGAGTTCTGTTCAGGAAATTTTCCCCAATGCCCACATGTCTGAGACTCTTCCCTACTTTCTCTATTAGTTTCAATCTGGTTTTATTTGGAGGTCCTTGATTCACTTAGACTTGAGCTTTGTACAAGGAGATAAGAATGGATCCATTTGCATTCTTCTCCATGCTGACCTCCAGTTCAACCAGCACCATTTGTTGAAAATGCTGTCATTTTTTCATTGGATGGTTTTAGCTCCTTTGTCAAAGATCAAGTGACCATAGGTATGTGGATTCATTTCTGGGTCTTTAGTTTTACTCCATTGATCTACCTGCCCTCTTTGTACCACTACCATGCTATTGCTCTGTAATACAGCTGGAGGTAGGGATATTGATTACCCCCCAGAAGTTCTTTTATTGTTGAGAATAGTTTTCGATATCCTGGGTTTTTTTGTTATTCCAAATGAATTTGCAAATTGTTCTTTCTAACTCTTTAATTTGCACTTTTAAATACAAAGCTTTTCTTCGAAGTATTTTGGCCTTTGCTCTTTCTGATCTAAATAAGCTGTTGATCCATGCTAATGATTTCAATTAAGACTATGTGTTTCTCATGAACTGAGCCTCTGAACCTGTAAGCCAGTCCCAATTAAATGTTGTCCTTTATTAAAAAAAAAAAAGACTATGTGTTTCTCATTTCGGAATTGGGAGCATCGTGGCTGTAGAGTTGCATGTTTTTTGAGTGGTTGTTATAAAGGTTATATAGAAAATATTCATGGGCATTGTATAAAGCCCTTGTTGCCAGAGGATTATAAACTAGTAGAAACTGATAGGTCTAGATCTAGCTAGCATTCTGTTAACTTTATTAATTTATGTAAAAGAGCTAACCTTGAAATAATTTCTAATAGTACTTACGTCTTCTAGGGATTTTGGGTAAAATGTTTCAAGTAGCACTTTTTGTCCTCAGAGCTGGTGTCAGGATTAGAGAGTGTCTAAGAAGGTGAAACGGTACCTGACCTGTAACAGTAGCTGCTGTATCTAGTCCTCTGTGCTGATTGTTTGACTCCAGTTGGAGCTCTGAAATCCTCATACTCACCACATAACATCTGAAACATTTATGCCCTCCCGGGGTTCATGTGTCAGAATAACAGTTTTCAGTCAAGCTTACGGAAATCCCTGGGCTTGCATTCCATATTTCACCTGTCTTTCCCATTCGAGTTAACGAAGGATGTTGGAGAAAGTATTTAGCTGCCAGTTGTAGCAGATGGTTTCTTTAGGTGGACGACACACCCCTCAGATAGCATGGTAGAAGTGTACATGACATGGGGCGGCTTGGCAGGAAATCGTTCAGTGTTTGGAGTACTGCTGTCCTACCTTTGTCTCTGGCAGCACTTGCCACTGTTTCCTTGTTTATCTCCCATGAGGAGACTCACACTTGGTAGCTTCACTGTTGTAGTTTTTAAAGCCCAAGTTCTTTGTACCATCAGATACTTTGACGTCAACCTCCTGATTGTCTTTCTCCTCTATCAGTTTCTGGTCCTCTAGCCTATTTTGGTTTCAGTCTACCCTGAAATTCTTGTATTTGAGACTAGTAAATGTTTTTGCCTTTCCAGTCAGCAGTTCCTTACTTCACCACAAATTGCACAGATAAAGGATGTAAAGACTAGATAAATTGTACTCGGTCGGTCACTGGTACAATTAATGTTTAAAATTAAGATTCTTGGAGAATACTCAATGTGTACTTAGCTCTTTGGGATTTTATTTCTGGAGATAGCCTATATTAGTAGTAATTGAAGAAATATTCTAGCATTTATAATAGTAGTTCTTTATTTTTACAGGGGTTTGTGGAGCTGACTATATTTCCTACGGTTGCAAACTTGAATAGAATCAAGCTGAACAGTAAACAGTGTAGAATATACCGAGTCAGGATCAATGACTTGGAGGCTGCTTTTATTTATAATGATCCAACCTTAGAAGTTTGTCACAGCGAATCAAAACAGTAAGTTGGACACATTAAGAAGCTGGTGTTTCTAAGTCATTCTGTCATTGTTTTTGGAGATTGGGTTAATGTTTTTCAATAAACGTTTCCATTCCTATTATAATAGGGTTATATGTTGCATAATTTCTGTTGCTTTTGCTGTCTTGCAAATTTTGCTCAAGGGTTTCCCCACCTTTGTCCAACATAGTGAGTTATTAAATTTCCCTGCTTCATACTACAGCTTTAAAGAAGTATTAGCTGGGAATTTTCAGTACATTTATTTTTGTTCAGTGATCTTAACCATGTTTCTCATTTAATGTTATCATACATGTTTACTTCATAAATACCTAGAAATTGTTTGAATTGGATGGTCATCTTCAGACCAGAGACACTGTAAAATACTCTATTAAATGGTTTCACTGTTTTAAAGTATTGTATGAAATACAATATCCACTGTCAACTATATGGGAGGGCATTTTAAAAAGCGTTGCTAGCACTAGGTCATATTTCTGTGATTCTTGGTGTTTTGCAGTGAGATGCCAAGCAGAGTTACAAACTCTTCAATGAGGACAGTGTTTTAAGTAGGATGGGTCATATTGCGTTAAAGGGTGATCCCAGACAAACAACATCAATATTACCTAGGAACTATTTAGTTCTGCAAATCTCAAGTAGTTAGCCCAATCGTACTGAATCATACAGGATAGGGTCCCACCCTAGCAAGCCTTCTAGGGGATTCTCATGGGGCCTGAAGCTAATTTACACTGATATTAGACAAGTAGTGATCTTGGCATTCTAGAGTTAATGAAGGATGTGAACATAGTTATGAGTTTAACTTTTAGTTATTGTCTTCTCTTCCTCCCTCCCTCCCTCCCCCCCTCCCTCCCCTCCCCCCCTCCCTCCCTCCTCCCTCCCTCCTCCTTCCTTCTTTCCTTCCTTCCCATTATGAGCTTAGGCTGTCCTTGAACTCAGAGAGATCCTCCTGCCTCTGCCTCCAGAGTCCTGGGATGAGAGGCATGTACCACCATGTCTTTCATGTTAGTACTTCTTAACATGGTGAATAGTATCTGGATTAGTTAACTTGTCTAAAAAAGTATTCTTAAGAATTGTGTAAGAAGACATAATACTTAGAAATGACTCATACCATTGATATTTAGGAAGATCTGATGAAATGTGTGGCTTATTGTTATTACAAGTTGGCTTTTTATCTCCCTAGGAGAAACCTCAATTATTTTTCCAATGCGTATGCAGCTGCAGTCAGTGCTGTGGACCCTGATGCGGGGAACGGAGAACTCTGCATTAAGGTCCCCTCAGAGCTCTGGAAGCACGTCGATGGTAAAGCACCAGGAATGTGTTACAGTACAGCGAAATAAATCCTGCTACATTTATAGGCCAGAAAGTTAGCTATACCTGACCTATAAAGTAACCAGTGCAAATGTGTGAAAGGAGTTGGAAAATTCTTTTCTTCTTTAGGGTCCTGGATTAATACAAATGTTTGCCACGGGCTGTTACAAAATTACCTGGTTTCGGTGTAGGGACACCGCTTTGTAGATGCTAGGAATGTTCTCTGTCAAAGGAGCTATGCCACCAGCTCCTTTCACTGGTTTTTTTTTTGTTGTTGTTGTTGTTGTTTTATTTATTTATTTATTTTTGTTTTTGGCTTTTTTTTTTTTTTTTTTTTTTGCTTTTTGTTTTCTGGCTGTTCTAGAACTCACTCTAGACCAAGCTGGCCTCATCCAGAGACCCTCCTTGGACCAACCACACCCAACTGTTTTGTCTTTTGGTTTATTTTTTTTTGTCTTTTTAATGAAAGATACTTTAAAAGTCCTATGGACAGACCTGTTTGGAATAGTAGCATTTTGCAGCATTAACAGTCCTAGTTTTTCCTTACTACAGTGTAGCATTCTCAAGTTCCACAATTAGTTCACTGAGCTACTTTGAGGTTGAGCAGATGCTGGAATGTGGCTTTCTCCACATGTCCTATATACTTTGAATTTATCCTTTCTGAATCTTCATGATCCATTCTCTAAAGATTTATCCAGTACAATTATTGTTTGAGAAGTCTTTTTACCTTTATTTAGTCTTAATGAAAGTCAAAGGAGAAAGAAAACAGTTTGTTTTCAGTGGTGAGGAATGGTGGTATTACTCAGCTTAGGGCACATGTAGAAGGTTATCATTGCGTGGCCAAGCACTTGTGATATCTGGGGGAAGTTAAAATAACTCCCTTTAACACAAGGTGCTTTTACTATACAGAAGTAGAGTATAGTTGAAGAACATACTAGATGATGCAGTTTCTTCAGTTAACCCTCTCCACCTACTTCTTTTCCAAAGTCAAGTAGAACTAACAGTTTGGGAGAAAAATAACAAAAGGAAAAAAAGCTCAAAAAGTAGAATTGGATTCAACAGGCCTTACAGCATCCATATTAGGGCTTTTGAAATTTTTCTGAAAACATCACATGTCAGGAATATTGAAAAGAGAATTCACTATGGCTAGTGGTGTGCTTTGTGAGAGATTACAAGCAGCAGCTAGAGAGGGTGGAGGCAAGCGGTAACTAGTGTAGGTGAACACGAAGAGCCTGTGCCTGGCAAGTGGTAGGTATTTTCTGTGCTGGCATTGATTCCAGGTCTCTGGCATCTAGACAAGTGCACTGTCATTGGCGCTGCCTCCCAAGCAGCCCTTTGGTTTCGCAGTACAGTGCTCAGGATGTGGTTCTCATGTAGTATATTCATGATACAGGTTACTGTTGCTTATTTATGTGTCAGTGAATGCATATATTCATTTATTGCAGAGTTAAAGGTCCTGAAGATACATATTAATTTTTCTTTGGATCAGCCAAAAGGAGGTCTTCATTTTGTGGTACCCAGTGTAGAGGGGAGTATGGCAGAGAGAGGTGCTCATGTCTTCTCTTGTGGGTATCAGAATTCTACAAGGTAGATTATACATTCATATCTTTCAATTAATTTAATTTTTCTAGTTGCATTTTTAAGTATTGAATATGTAATGTGTTTTTTAGAATGGCAGGTGTAAGCTTGGCCCCTCACCCGCAAGCTGCTTCTGAGTCATGCCTACTGAGTATTCCTTCTCCGTCTTGTCATCTTCATCTTCTTAGGGGAAGAGTTTTGAAGTAACCTACCAGCTCCATTCTTTACCTTTACAGTGAAGTTTAAAATGCAGACCGAAAACTGCCGCATTTAAATGTAGAAAGATAATAAGTTTTCACAAGTGAACATCCTATCAAGCTCACACTCAGACCAACACAGAGAGTGGCAGAGCTCTCACCTGGCATTCTGTCTGCTCCGTTCCCGAGACAGCATTGATCGTGCTTGGTTTTGGACTTTACGTAATGGCTCATTCATGTTGTGCTCTTTATAGCTAGCTCTCTGCTGATGTTTAGCATTGTAGTCCACTCTTTCTCATGCTCTGTACTTTTACTACGGTACTGAAATATTTTGTGTGTCCCTCACATTATTAATTCTTCGAAGGCTGTGTTTTAGAATTACTGATATTTTGTGCTATGTACTGATTCTATTATGCAGTAAGACTTGACCTGTATATTTTGTACTGTTAATCTTTTTGTAGATTTTGGTTCCCTTGTGTTGATTCATACTCTGAGTTGTGTACCTGGAAATTAGAATTTACAGTCGATGCTGCGATGGTGGCCGTGTCCAATGGAGATTTGGTGGAGACAGTGTACACTCACGACATGAGAAAGAAGACCTTCCATTATGTGCTTGCTATTCCTACAGCAGCGTCCAATATCTCCTTGGCCATTGGGCCATTTGAAATACTTGTAGATCCGTATATGCACGAGGTACGGAGAGATGCATTTCACTTGTCCTTTTCTTCTCTGTACTTTCACTCCTTATGAAAAGAAAGGCACAGATAAATAAGCTATTTTTAGTGTTTAACTAAATACTTTAACACTATCACTAAAAAGAAAACATTTCACATCACATTTATTTGGAATTAAAAACATTTTGATGAGTTTGTTGACCGGGATTCTGTCCATACCTCAGTATGCTGAAATGAGAATAAATCATCTTATTTATTACTTTTTTCTTTAGCATTAAGGTCTCTCTGTATAGCCCTTGAAGCCATGTGTTCCATGATACTGTGCCCGTGCTTTAATTTCCAAATTGTAGTTTTTAGCCCCCAGAGATGGGACGTAGATGAAATTAGTAATAACAGTTCATTTCAGAAACCAACTTACTCTCTAGCCAGGATGTACGGGGTTTGTTGTTGTTGTTGTTGTTTTGTTTTTTGTTTTTTAATGCTAAGCAATGTATTAGAAAAAAAATCACAGTTTTCATATATTTAAAATAGTTTCAAACTATTTTAGATTTATTTTGTCTTGTTTTTGTTTTTGTTTTTTTCTTCAACAATCTTGCTATGTGGCCCAGGCTTTCCTCAAACTCTTATGAATCTTCCTGCCTCTCCTTCCTGACCAGTGAGGCATGCGCTCCTGCATCTGGTTCTTATTTATCATGATATGATTGCCTACGATATCATTGGATGAAACGTTCCTAGGTCACTGTTTGTCTTGAGACAGTCTCACTGTAGCTCTGCTTGCTGTTGTACAGGTGGTGGGGCCTGGGAGAATGGAGCTGCTGAATGAGGACTACAACGTACTCTACAGCCAGCTGTATATTCTGAGGGTTAAATAGAGTCACGAGTAAAGTATGAGTGCAGTTACAGGGGCGAGCCACACGTGGGAAACAAGCCATTGTTGGCTCCACCTGGCAAGAACAAGTTTTTCCATAGCGGCGTATAAACGATAGCCAGGTATAGTGAATAATCTGAAGTAAACTTACTTCTGTCTGCTACACCTGGGAGGGTCACAAAAGCGTATTCCAAAAACATTTCCATGTTTTCAAAGGAACTGACTAGGGTCACGAGATTCTTGTACTGGTTTCTTGTAAGTTTTCTCACAAGCACTCAGAATTCTCTTCACAGGACTCCATTCTTGCAACATGAAGCGCTGGGATTACAGATGTGGCCACTGTCCCTGGCTTCTTCATTCATTGGCATAGATGATACTTGTTTTGAATTTAACTTAATACGAAAACCCTGACTATTAATTCTACTGTTAATATTTTTAACCTCCTTACTACCAGTATGCCTTGCCTGTTACCAGTGCACCGGTATTTGGCTGTAGCTGAAGTATCAGAGGATGACGGGAGCCGTTGTTCCTGGTGTGCCCATAGTACTGATCCGCATTCACTAGTTTATGCTGAGGTACTGTGTAGGGCAGAGTTAGAATTACTGTCAGGAGCTGGCATTGCAGGGCAACATAAACGATTAATTTCTAGATTCAGCTTAGTGATTCTTGCTGCCTGGTGTGTGAAAGCCATTGGGTTCAGTCTTCAACATTGTACATACATAAAAATAACGAAAATAGTACTATAAAATACTTAACATTTGCTAGGTGTAGACACATGAGAGATTATGTTAAGCCTTAACATTTAATTCTTTCTAGGTTTATGCATAGGAGAAAAAATTTAATTCAGGACAGTTTTATTTTCATTGTGTGTAAGCTTTTAACATAATCCATTTTAAATTTAATTTTTTAGTACAGTGAACATGTGTAAACTGATCTGAAAAGCCTCCTAGTTTTGCAATAGCTATTTTCAGCATTATGAAATCTGTTATGAACTAAGTACGCCTCTCTTTGAGTTGGCTATTCTTTCATTTTCAGGTTACCCATTTTTGTTTGCCTCAACTTCTTCCGTTACTTAAACATACTACATCATACCTTCACGAAGTTTTTGAATTTTATGAAGAAATTTTGACTTGTCGCTATCCATACTCCTGTTTTAAGACGGTCTTCATTGATGAGGCTTACGTGGAAGTGGCCGCTTATGCATCTATGAGCATTTTCAGGTTAGTGTCTCTTATAACTAAGAGTAACGATAAACGGAAAGGCTACTGCTCATCAGGTTTGATCCAGACTGGTTCTGAACGTAAGGTGTGGTTGAGTTTGTGGTACTTTAAAAATGTACCAGTGTAGTGCCTTCTTCCACAGTTAGCATTCATTCACATTTCTGTTTAGTTCTTAATGTTTGTGAATGTTTACCTTACACGTTGTAGGTGATTGATGTGCCTTCTTGGTAGCACCACAAGACTGTACTGCTATCACCAATTTGTTATCAAAATACCATTTTCCCCTTTGTTTTAGCCCTCCTTTTCTGTCTGTTTTTTCAGGGAAAACTTCCAAATTTGTAAGTTTTATGTGTCAGGGCCATTGTTCACTTTTCCTGTCTCTAAAGGCTTTCGTGTGTAATGTCAGACACTAATTCCATGCATTCTTCAGAACACAGTTGGAAGAATTGAATGGAGCAGTGTATTTAGAAGTAAATCACAGGGAGATTCACTTTCTGGTTTCTGGACACAGTGTCTCCCCACCACATGTTTCGGGCCATCCGTGCCCAGACTGAATGCTGGTTAACTGGAGTGTGCCTCTGCATGCAGCCTGGGCAGAGATTTTTGAAATTAAGTTAACCCCATTGTATTGGGATGCATTTCTGATTAACACTGGTTTCTTCCTCACTCCTCAAAATACTGATTTATATTTTTTATTAAAATCAGTACAAAACTCTGTGTTGCCTGCTTTAGGTAGACTGAATGTCAGATAAATTTTGAAAAGATTAGAAAATTTTTAAGGCAGATATTCTTTTTACTTCTGTATTGAACTTGAACCTAAAATTGTATTGCGTTAGTGTCGTTACTGTGTTTTGACTGACTGACTGCATCTCTTGGTCTGAGTGACTTGACGTCTTTGGCTTTCAGCACAAATCTCCTGCACAGCGCCATGATTATAGATGAGACGCCGCTCACCAGGCGGTGCCTCGCACAGTCTCTAGCACAGCAGTTCTTCGGATGTTTCATCTCCAGAATGTCTTGGTGAGTAATTTCAGAGATACAGTCTGATCCGAAGGACCAGGAAGGCTGGCCTCCCCTCCCTCTCCTTCCCTCCTCTTTCCTCCCCTCCCCTTTCTCCCCTTTTCCTCTCGTCTTGTTCTTTGACAGCCTCTTGTGGCCCCTGTTGTCCCCAACCTCACTGTGTGTCTAAGTCTGCCCTTGAACTGATGCTGACACTCCTGCTCCCACCCCCACCCAAGGTGATCGCCGGTGTACACCACTTGCTTCACTCTTACTTACTTTCCTTCTTGTCTTGCATTGTAAGCTGACTGTTGCCCACAATTTGTAAATGCTGGGATTATTTTGAGAGGCTGTCTGAAGAAGAAAACAATTAGTACAATCTTATCTTAATTTGTTTGTTTGGGCTTTAAAATCAGTACAAGTAGCAGGACATGGAGGCCCTGGCCTTTAACTTCAGGCCTCAACTGGTAGATCTCCGAGAGTTAAGGCCGTTCTGATCTCTGTGGCAAGTTGAGATGAAGTTCCCACTGCATGGTGAGACCCTGTTTAAAAACAGAACAAAACAGGGGAGTTACTTACATAATTTACCATAAAAATAAAAATTCTGAAAAATGTCTTAGTTGTATACAGTGCAGATTTGGATGTATAGAAAACTAATTATAATTCTAATGTCAGTGTAGAATATAGAAAAATCTTTGAGGTGATTTTTAAAGCAGAATAATTATCTCCAACAAAGTGTTAATGATGTAGGAATTTGCCTTTTAGTTTAGATTTTTGCCAGTTTTCTAGAAAGCGGAGAAGGGGAAGCCCATTTGGAGCTGGGGTGCAGCTCAGAGGTACAGTGATGTCATGTAGGTGCTGGGCTCTCCTGTGCAGCCCCAACACTAAAAAAAAAAAAGAGATCGTTATTTTCTTTAACTTGAGATGACTTTTGTGTTATTGTCTGTCTGTTTTTTGAGAAGGACTTACACTGTCCCTCTGCCTGGCTTAGGACTTGCAGCGTAGAATAGGCTGGCATCAAACTCAAAGACATCTGCCTGTCTGCCTGCTGCCTGCTGGGATTGCAATGGAAGTCAGACACTTGGCCACTTGGGGTTAATTTAAAGCTCTGTACAAACCTTCCTTGAGATTGTAATTTCTTTTATATTTTAAAAATGTAAGAGTCTACTTATTTTATTTTTACAAATGTAATGTTATTTTTGTGTGTGTGTGATAGATGTATGTCAGTAAATGAATGGTTGATACCGATTGCCGTTTCCCTGGAAAAAGTACAACCATTAAATAGTTCAGCTTAAGGATACTGTAAAATCCAGGATATGAAAAGTATGCCTACATGTCACAATAAAGAACATGGGATTGGAGTTGCCAGAGAGCTTACACATGCCAGCCAAGCACCCTGTCACTGATAAACATTTCCAGTCCAAGAGTGTGCATTTTGTTTTGATCTTTGAGATAACATCCTACGTAGTCTAAGATGTTCTTGAACTCACCTATAACACTGAGGGTAACCTTGAATTCTTGACTAGTCTACCTCTCCCTCCAAGTGCAGAGAATGTGCCAGAACACCTAGTAAAAGTGAACTTTGGAATTAAGCAGCCCTGAGTGTGGGCAAGTACTTCTTTAGTGGCAGTCAATCTGAACAGTGTGTGAAGAGATGTACCACTATCTGAGTGATCACACTGCTAAGTTCAAAAGCATCGTGAGCTTTGCTTTTCTTCAAACTCAGAACTGCAAACATACTGGGACATCGCTATCATTGAGCTACACTATCCCAGCCCACATAGACACAAGCTCTGTCCGGAACAGTTTCCTGTTAGGGGATTCAGAGGAAGACTACTGACTACATACAGGCCTTATAATATGCATTTAATTTTTAGCAATCTTAAAATTAAAGATCTAGCCAGACGTGAAGAAGGCTGGATGAGCAACTCAGCCTAAAGGATGTGAGGAACTTGATAATTTGTTAATACCCTGCAGTTGCCTAAAGATAGCAGTGGCCCGTATCACACTGGTCTTTTTGTCCCTGCTTATATAGACTTTCGCTAAAGTGAAATTAATAGTTTTATTGTCTTTCCTTAGGTCTGATGAGTGGGTGCTGAAGGGAATTTCAGGCTATATTTATGGACTGTGGATGAAGAAAACGTTTGGTGTCAATGAGTACCACCATTGGATTAAAGAGGTAAACAAGAGAGGGGTTTGTTTTCCACTCGTAAGTCAGTAATAGATGATAATGTTTGCTGATTTCCACACCTTCTGTCTTTTATTTTATTCCATTTATTCACTTACTTTGTGTGTAGGGGCAGTGCACATGCTAGGGTGCTTGTGTGCTCAGAAGACAATTTCCTGGAGTTGCTCCTCTCCTTACACTGAGTTCTGGAAATCAGGCTCAAGTGCTCAGGCTTTTTGGCAAACTCGTTTACCCACTGAGCCATCTTGCTAGCCCCCTTGTCCTCTGTTTTCCTGATTGTAAAGTGCTTTTAAAATATCACTTGAAAAATAGCTAACTCTTTTCAAGTAAAATGGAAATTATATCATGGAAAAAATGGTTATAACTGAGCTTCCCACGCTTGTTTCCAAGTCTTACTGAGGAGGGGTGGTGTAGTGGCAGCATCTGCTTCACTGGAGACAGAGGCTCAAGCAGTGTGAAGGGCGTCATGCGCACAGTAGCTCCTTATGTGTCAAGTAAGCTTCAGTACCTACCGTATGCTCTCTGTCATTGGCACATATTTTCTTGTTATTTAAAGATGAAGAGAAAGAACATAGAGAGTTCAATGGTATCATTGGATTTGATTAGATTCTTAAATTCATTGTTTTCAAGTAGAAGATCCCCACCTTAATATCATTATTAAATTAATACTCTGTCCAAACAGTTGTTAGAGGGTTCATACACTTAGCACTGGTAGAACCTATTACTCTTCGTTTCAGACGAAGGGAATAACCCTTACACTGTGTAATACAGTAGTGCTGTGATTAAACATAGTACTGACTCTCACTTCTCTTACTGCCCCACTTCCCATGTGAAGAAACTAAGGCACATAGTTATTACTTAGTATAAAGTACTGGCTAGTCAGCTGCTGCATTGTCAGCATCCAGTTACCTTTAACCATCTCACGATGCTGCCTGCCACTTTTCTCTGCTGTCTATATCATTTAAACTCTGTGAATGTCCAGAATAGTTTTGATGTTGTCTTTTTCAGCTTTTCTTTCTTCCTTTTTTTCTTTCAACTTTAATGGTTATTATACGTTAGAGAAGAACAGAGTCATTTTAAGTTGACATATTATTAACATCACTCAATTAACTTGCTTTTGGTTGCCTTAGTCCTCAGATGTAAAATACTGAGAAGGAATAAATCAGTTTAGAGGACACATCAGAGAGGCTGAGAAGAGTCATTAGGAAAAGTTGCTGAGCTGCTGGCGAGCCCTGAAGTCACAAACTACAGGGAGATTTTCGAATCTTAGCATTCAGCCAGCGTGTGTAGCTTGGTCTGTTTATAAAACAACGAGCTGTTCTCCAGATACAGTTTGCTTATCTTACATTTCATCTGATTCCAGGAAAGAGAATTTGTGGCCTAGTCCTAATGATCGTTGCATGAAGAAGTTTTCCCTGACTCTTGCTTTTGTGTCTTTTTTAGGAACTTGATAAAATAGTGGCATATGAACTGAAAACCGGGGGAGTTTTACTGCATCCCATATTTGGTGGTGGAAAAGAAAAGGATAAGTATGTGTGATACTAAAAACCTCGTTATGGGCTGCCTCTCGCAGGCGCATGTGTGTCCCTTAAGGCCGGCTGAGGCCAGAACCGTAGTGATAGTGTGATGCCGTAGACTGCGTTTGTCATCCCTCTCTGCATTTTTGTTGCATCACATGAGATGACTGTAGCTGAATTTAAGCCTAGAAATGGGAGGCTTTTCTGTTTGATATGCTGAGTTTTCTAGTTAATTGTTGTCATGCTAGCTTTGATAAAACTTAAACAAATCTATGGAAGTAGTTATTTTGCTTATTGCTCTGGTTAACCTGAATTGTCAACCTGATTCAACTGAGGAACACCCAGGAGAGAAGATGTCGCAGGAGGATCGAACAGGCAAGAAGCTCCTTGGATGTGGGCACAGTGTGCTGTAGCTTTTGGAGGTACAGGGCCAGATGAAGTGAAAGAGAGATGGAACCCTGCAGTTTCCCCTGCTTCCTGTGAGACAGGAGCTGTGCTCAGCCATGTTCTTCCATCAGGAGGACTAAGCTGAGACATAGTAAATCCTTCCGTCTCCCAGGCATTTTGCTCAGGTTTTTGTTCCAGATAAAAAAAAGTTTTAACACAGAAAATCTGTACCAGAGGTAGAGCTGTTACAGTCTCTAATCTTAACTGTGTTTCTTAAGCATTTGGGAACTGAATTTTGACAGGAATTCAGAACAGCTTGGAGACGTAGGTGTCAGTATCTCTAGACTGCTGAGTTGAGTGGACGATTCTGTTAGGAGCTCAGAAGATCAGATGCTGAGGGAAATACGGGCAGTGAAGACCAACTCAGGAGGTTTACGATATGATTAAGAACTCTACTTGGAATTGGGTGAGGGGCCATGCACGGCACATTATAGCAAAGAACAGGTCTACATTTGCCTGCCTGAGATTGCAAGGGAGCCCAGTTAGTAAGCTTTGGTACAGATTTTGCTGGCTGCTTTTAGACAGATTTCCTGTGAAAATAATGAGCAAAAAACCTTGTTTGCTCAGAAAAGAAACACATAAAGGGAGGTGGTAGCCAAAGAGATTAAGACCATTAAAAGAGGAAAGTACTTTGCCCCTAGAGAATAGAAAAGACCCCTGGAGGCCATCTTAGGAAGTGCCTGTACCCAACCTGCCATGGGTGTAAGGAAAAAGATTATAATTGACTGGAAAGAGTTTGCTTTGAGGAGAAAGCGTTAGAGCCCCCTGATTACATCTGGCTCTTCAGGACATGTTTGTCTGAGTTCAGGCATGTGGATACCCACAGGCCATATGACTGAAGTCCAAGAAGGCTTGGCTAGTGATTGAGCTGGTAGCAGGCTTTCTTGTCAGCTGCATGATGGCTTATAGGTATGGAGGCCTCAACCCAGATTTCAGTGGAAGACTTGGGAGGCAAGATTTGGATCCCTCCAGTAGTCTCTGAGACAGCAGGGCGTAAGGATGTGGGATTGAAGCCATGGGTGGCATCAGACTCAGGAAGCTGGAGATGTGAGAAACCTGCAAGGGAAAGCTGCAAGCAGCCAGACCATCCCAAGACAGAAGTGTGTGTGCCATCAAAGGGAGGCAGGCAGTGCCATGCTGCATAAGAACTTAAAACCCATGCCTGACTCCTATCGTCTGGTCTGTCCATCTGTCCATGCTAGGCGCTGGACCTGGCATGATAATGGCCACGTTTTCTGCTCTGGGTGGGATTTTTCTTTTGCTCCTTTCGTTCTGCTATTCTGTGTCTGCTGAGGAGTACCCATGCTTATTCAGCCATGGCAGTGGTCATGGTCTAGGAACACAGACGGATGAAGGTTTCCACAAATACAGTAGTCCAGTGTGGGAGCTGTTCCGTGAAGTTTATGTTAACAAAACAAAGTCATAAATCAGCATCCTTTTCAATACGTGGTTAGTGCTCAGTATCAAACCTAGGGATTCTTGTATACATTATCAATTGAGCTGTATCCCTGCCTTGTGCTTGGGTTTTTCTTTTTTTAAACTTGTTTTGTGTGTATGGGTGAAACTGAATTTGGAAGGAATGCCACACAGATACTGAGTATGGGAGTATAAGTTGATCAACTCAGTACTCTAGTCTATGTATAGAACCATAAAGAAACTACTTTTTGGTATTTGTTGTGCAAAAATACTTGTGTAAAATTTAACGTAGCAATTTAGAATCGTGGAAAGTTATGAACAGCTTAAATCGTTTATGTTAAATGTAAAGTGTCTTGTCTACTTTTTTCTTTACTAGTGAGCGTTGTTATTTTTTTTCAGCCCCGCATCTCACCTCCACTTTTCAATAAAGCATCCACATACACTGTCCTGGGAATACTACACTATGTTTCAGTGTAAAGCTCACCTCGTGATGAGACTGATTGAAAACAGAATCAGCATGGAATTTATGCTGCAAGTAAGTGCTGACACTAAGAACTTAACAACATTAAAGGGATTGGAGTCTTCTGAAACCTCAGAGCCTGTTCCTAGTGGCACACCTCCTCCAGCAAGGCCACACCTAGTCCTCAAGCAGCCACCAGCAGTTGACCAAGTGTTCGGATGACTGAGACTCGTGGAGGACATTTCATTTAAATCACCACATCCTCCTCCCTGTCTCTCATAGTCTTGTGGCCCTGTCATCATGCAAAATACATCCAGTCCAACTTCAAAAGTCTGTTAGAGTCAAAACACTGTCTCTGCGTCCAAAAGGTCTTCTGAGACTCAAGGCAATCTTATTTATAACCCTCTAAAGTCAAAAGCAAATGCACACTTCTCACAGACAGTAGCATAGAATACACAGTGACACTCTAAAAAGGAGAAATTGAGGCCTAGTGTTAAAGGGCTTAGTTGGCTCCGCCCCGTCAGCTTTGCTGCCTTCAACACACTTCTGTCTCTTGAGCTCGTTCCACTCGTGAGTGCAGCTCACCTTGGTGGCTGTCCATGGCTCTGGCACAACTCAGGTTTCATACTGACAGCTTCATAAAATGGCTTCTGAAGGCCTCCGTACAGGGAGGGACTCCTTTGCCACACACCTGCCTTCAGATGCTCTACTTAACCCCAGAGGAAGATGCTACAACACATTACTTTATTGCTACTGTTAAATGTTGCTCTGTTTTAAAGTAAGTTTTAGTGTAAGTACTTACAGTAAAGGAAATGAAGTAGTAGAATCAAGATAGATGGATTACTCGTGTAAATATTTATCTTTTTGCTTTTTGGCACCTTCTCCCTCCTTCCCCATTTTGTCCCGTCCCGTCCCTTCCCGTCCCTTCCCTTCCCTTTCTTATTTTTCTTATTTTTTGAGATGCTGAGGATCAAATATGACCTTGTATCCATTAGGCAAATGCTTTATCACTGAGGTGCATTCTTGTCGTAGTTAGGGTTTTACGCTGTGAACAGACACCATGACCAAGGCAACTCTTTTTTTTTTTTTTTTTTTTCTTTTTTTGGAGCTGGGTAACAAACCCAGGGCCTTGTTCTTGCTAGGCAAGCACTCTACCTCTGAGCTAAATCCCCAACCCTCCAAGGCAACTCTTACAAAGGAAACATTTGGCCTGGAACAAGGAACCTGGCTTACAGATTCAGAGGTTCAGTCCGTTATCATCAAGGCAGGAGCAAGGCAGCATCCAGGCAGACCTGGGGCTGGAGGAGCTGAGAGTTCCACCTCTTGTTCTGAAGGCAGCTAGCAGAAGACTGTCTTCCAGACAGCTAGGACAAGGGTCTTGAAGCCCACGCCCATGGTGACACATCTACTCCAAGGCCACATGTACTCCAACAAGGTTACACCTCCTAATAGTGCCACACCCTGGGCCAAGCACATACAAACCATCACAACTCCCAAATTGATATTAAAAATATCAGCTAGCTTCCTCTTCCAATGATTTATTTATGATTTTTTTAAAGATTTATTTATTATGTATACAGAGTTCTACCTGCAGGTACACTTGCATACCAGAAGAGAGAATCAGATCCCATTACAGATGGTTATGAGCCACCATATGGTTGGTGGGAGTTGAACTCAGAAACTCTGGAAGAGCAGCCAGTGCTCTTATCCTCTGAGCCATCTCACCAGCCCCCTTGATAACATTCTTAAAGACAGGCTTAAAGCAAAAACTTAAAAAAAAAAAAATCATTTTTGCTGAGGGGCTTAATGTGGATGGGGCCTTGGATTTAATTCCTGATATAAAGATAGAAATATAAGTTATTTCTAAAGATTGAAGAACAGAAATGTAAAATGAGAAAAGTGTGCCGTGAAAGGGCATTTGTCCTTTTTAGAATGGTATAGGTGTTAACTAGTATTGCCATTGATGAATTTCCTCTTATAATGCTGGTGAGCCATGATGCTCTCACATGTGCTAGATAAATGCTATCCCGCTGAGCCTCAGGTCCACTCCTCTCCCAATCCCCACTTTTAAAGTAGAACACATGAAATGACATGTCTGACTTGAGAGTACCGTGCTCTCTCCTAATGAGTATTCTTATTTGAATTCCTGTGTAAGATTTGGCAGGTATTACATATTGTACTTGTAGTTCTTAATAAATGGTATTGTGTCTAGCACACTGATAGCATTCAGTAATGTTCCTATGAGCAGTGTTCTTATATCCTATTTAAATATTTGTGTGTTCCTCTTCTTTATAGTATCTAACCTGAAAAATGTATGTTATATAATTGTTAACCTTCTGTAAATGATCACATGAATGCCAGTGCAGACTGGGTGCAGTGTGCAGTTGGAAACAGTGTTATATGCCCTTCTGTCTTTGCAGGTTTTCAATAAACTATTAAGTCTGGCCAGTACCGCTTCATCCCAGAAGTTCCAGTCACATATGTGGAGCCAGATGCTGGTTTCCACCTACGGGTTTTTGAAGTCCATTTCCAATGTCTCTGGCAAAGACATCCAGCCCTTAATAAAGCAGTGGGTGTATCCTTTTCAGAACCAGCTCAACAACATGGGGAGGGAATAAGCTGTGTGGAAGACGGAAAGAGAGTGGCAGTCCATTGTTATTTCTTTAAAAAATAGAAATAACGAGCTGTGACTTGTATCTTCTAAAGACCGTTCAAAGGAATTGAATGTATTCGTATGTAAACACTGGTGTCTCCATTTGTAAATTTTGGCATATTTTATACTCCTTTTGGGCAGAAAGTAGGTTCCTTGGTGCCTAAGGTAAATACTCCAGCAGGCTGCCTTATAGCATTACTTATGAGGTGAAATGGTCTGGTGACTTTGAAATATGCTTGGGCTTGGCACAACTTGAATGGTATCTTAGGACTTGGGCAATTCTTAAATTTTTCACTTCAAGGTACTATTAAGAATTCAGTAGAGTGGCATTACTTTCAAAATACAATCTTGTCAATGTTTCAGAAATTTTCTTTAATCTGGGAAACATTTTTCAAAAGAGTTTTGAATATTTTGCCACCTGGGATATAATGAAGCTTACTTTGAGACTTTGATCTAGTGGGAATACATTTGAAAATTATTAATATAATAGTTTTTTGGGTTTTTTGTTTCATTTTGTTTTTTGCACATTTTTATTTCAGTATGTAAAATTTCCTTTACAATCCTTTAGAGACCAGAGTGGAGTGGTAAAGTTTTATGGAAGTTTTGCATTTAATAGAAAACGAAATGTTTTAGAACTAGAAATAAAACAAGATTACACATCTCCTGGCACCCAGAAGTATGTGGTAAGTGCTTTTCTAGGGGAGCATGCTGCCTTGTTGTCTCCAGGTCCAGGGGTGGAGGGACTCTCACGCTGGGGTGACAGGTGGATCTGCAGTGAGCATGTGCTTAGGGAAGAGCATGGACAGACTTCAGAGCTTGCGTCTCCCCTCGCTTCCCCGTCCTTGACGCCAGCTGCCATTGTACTTCTGGCAGTACGTATTTTATATAGCATCATTTTATATCTTAGCTGTCTTTAAATGTAAGGCTATGCATTGGCCATTTTCCAGCAGTCTTTAAATGGTATGTTGTTGCTGTTGTTTTTTTTTAAAGGGACCACTTAAAGTGACAGTGCAAGAGTTAGACGGCTCCTTCAACCATACCTTGCAAATTGAAGAAAACAGCCTTAAACATGACATACCCTGCCACTCCAAAAGCAGAAGGTAGGCAGTGAGTCCTAACTGTACGCTGGAGATGAACCGCGAATCCCGCGTGTGAAAACGCCAAAGTAAAAGTCCAGTTACACAGTACAGGGAGGACGTCTTACCTGCTAGCGTGTGCTCCTGGGCCGCATCAAAGCAGCAAAGCCATGCATACTTTCTTGTTTCTGAGACCGGAGCCACTCTACCATCCTTGATTATACTCCTGCCTCCCAAGTGTCAGAATTACAGGCCTGCGCCCCAGCGCACGCGCCAGCTCTTGCTTTCTGTTGTTGGAACCTTTGACTTTGCAATTGAGTATCTCTTATATTTATTTAACTTTGCAATTGAGTATTCTTATATTTATTTAACTTTGCAATTGAGTATTCTTATATTTATTTAACTTATGTTTAGGACAGAGTCTCACACTGTTTTCTGGGCTGCTCTAGAACTGCATACTGCCTCTGCCTCCCAAGTACTGCAGTCATATGCTTATGACACCATGTCTCGCTGTAATTTTTGAGAGCCTTATGTATTCCAGGCTGGTTTGCTTTCCATTAACCTTTAATAATAATAAAAAAATTCAGCATCCATTTTTTCTAGCTTCAAGGTAGATTGTTGTTTTTAAACTCCATGTCAGTGTTCACTCTTCTTTGACTTATCTTTTAGTGTTTCATGAAGCCATTTATTTGAAGTCTGCCTGCTCAGTATCTCCATTCATATTTGGACATCTCTCAGTTTTCAGTTTTACTTTTCTTTAAATACAGGAATAAGAAGAAGAAAATCCCACTGATGAATGGGGAAGAAGTTGATATGGATCTTTCTGCAATGGAGTAAGTTACTTAAAAGTATGTGATTACTTTTGAAATGTATGTTTTAAAAACTATTTATAGCCAAGAGAAACTGTTAGAAAAAATCTAAATAAAATTGTAACTCTTTAAATATATAAAATTATGTTCAGACTGGATGAGACATGAAGAGGAAATGCAGGAGTGGAGGTGTGGGCACAGCCTCACCCTTGGCCCTCTCTTGCTTCCTTGAGTATTTCTCACATTGATATGCATGTGACTCGTGGGGGCAATCTTAAAATGCCATTTTTGCTTCCCTCCGTTCTTTGTGGGCTGTTGGTTGTGTTTGGGACAGTGCTCCACAGCACGTTGAGGCTGTCTGTGTTTGCAGACCGTTTGAGTGCTATGCCTCTAAATTGTGTATTGACTTTTGGTTTCTTGAGACAAGGTCTTCATAACCCAGGTGGTTTTCCTTAGCCAGCCCCCCTCCTTTTAAATTTTTTAAATTGATTTTATACACGTGTGTGTTTTGTTTGCGCATGTGTCTGTGCATGATGTGCATGCCTGGGTCTGTGGGTGCCGAAAATCGAACCTGTGTCCTCTGTAAGATCAATGTGAGTTCTTAACACTGAGCTGTGGCTCTAGACTCTGGACTTGAATTGATTCTCCTGCTTCCAATTCCCTCTACCCAGTAAGTATTAAACTGAATTAGTATTACAAGTGGTATTATTTTGATTAAAATATTATATAAACTTCAGCTTTACTTTGCATATTAAATAAATGAGAATAAACCAGTGGTCCTTCAAATTATAATTTTAGAGCTTTCTTGAGAAAAGTAGCCCTGTGCCAAGCATTTAAGTATCAACTAAAGTTAGTCCAGCAGAATAAATGCTTTCTTTTATATCTATCTATGTATCGATCTATATATCTATATCTATATTTTAAATTTCCAATAAGGGATGTTTACACTGTAGGCATTTTTAAGTTATAGAAAGTTAAAAAAAGACGGTTCATATTGTTTGTGTTTTCATGTTTCATAATTGCAGATAAGAATGCCCAGAAAAATATTTTCAGTGGAAAATTTATTTGGTATTCTATGTGACAACTCTTCATATCCTTGAAGATCTTGTTAGAAAGATTGTGAGAAAGTTAGCATAACGTAGTGAAAAGCTGGTTGAGGTTTTAAGATATAGCTATAATAAATTTCACCAGCGTGAATATAGTGTGTCTAGAGCAGAGTCTGAGCGGTGTCTGCTTGTTTCTCTTTCCCAAAGGTAAGTGTTAAAATTGTACTTTCTCTTAGTGCGGACTCCCCTTTGCTGTGGATAAGGATAGACCCAGATATGTCTGTCCTGAGGAAGGTGGAGTTCGAGCAGGCTGACTTTATGTGGCAGTATGAGCTCCGCTATGAGAGAGATGTTGTTGCTCAGCAGGAATCCATCTTGGCCTTGGAAAAGTTCCCCACGCCCGCATCGCGCCTCGCGCTCACTGATATACTAGAGCAAGAGCAGTGTTTCTACCGAGTGAGGATGTCAGCGTGCTTCTGCCTTGCAAAGGTGAGGAGGTTACCAGGAGAACGAAGATTGCCAGAGACTGCTGTGCACTTGACACTGAGGCTCCAAGAATGAGTTAAAACTCACCAGAGAGTTTTTCTTGGTACCTGTTCCTTTGAAATCTTGTACCATATGCTTCTAACAGCACTGAGTTGAAAGAAACATGTTTGACATAAAATGGTTATGTACCAAAATATCATGATTGTCAAACTGAAAACCAAGGAGAAATTTTCCATTTTTAAATTGCCAACTATATTTTTATGCTAAAAAAATTTTGGCTAGCAACTCAATGATTGGGGGCTCGAGAGGCGGCTCAGGGGTCAAGAGTCAGGTCCTGAGTTCAATTTGCAGTAGCCACATGGTTTCTCACACCCCTCCGTAATGAAATCCATGCCCTCTTCTGGCCTGCAGGCGTGCCTGCCAACAACAGAGCACTCATAATTAAGTAAATCTTTAAATAATGAAAAGAAATTGTGATTGTAATGATTTCTGTTTTTACACGAAAATATATAAAATTAACAAATCTTAATTGTGGTAGTTATTTTATTTTGGTTTCAGAATTAAAATTAGTGATAATCTATAATAATTGGCTCTATGTTTTAACATTCTAGAAAGTTAATTTAACAGTAAACAGTCTCTCTCTCTCTCTCTCTCTCTCTCTCTCTCTCTCTCTCTCTCAATCTTTGGCTTTTTAGGACAGGTATGTTTTTTCGTGTGTATATGCCTTGGCTGTTCTAGAGCTCACTGTATAGATCAGGCTGGCCTGGACCTCACAGATGCTCCTCCTCTCCTCCTGAGTGCTGGATGAATGCGTTCTTCACTGCCGCTCAGCTCTAAGCTGTGTTTAGATTAAAGAAGAGCGGGTGCAGAGGACTGCAGACAGAGCAGAGCAGAGACACTGCCTACCTAGATAGCTTTACCCCATTTCAGCAAATGCTAAGCTGTATATTGGCTTTAGAGATGACAGGCAGCTGGCTTTCTGTGCTCCCAGATACTAGAGAGAAAGTGGGACTGTTTGCTAGGGATGTATTTCACTGCGTTCCAAAGTGTCTTGTGAGTTTTGTTAAAATCATAGCAGAGCCATAAAACTATGGCATAAAGCATTTAATCATTATTTCCTTTATCTCAGGTACTTTTTATATGCCCTTAAAATTTCACTAGTATAGGAATTTTTTCTAAAGGATTTTTCTTCACTATTTAATTTTTATTAAAGCAAGATATTTTACATCCTTATATGTCCTTGATAAGCTATCAGTTCTGTTAGATTTAAAGTTTTGTACTTTGATGAAAGTCTTTTTTCCCGAGAGTCTCTAATACACTTAATTTATTTTTATATTTAATTTTGTGAATTTGTTGTTTTGCATCAAGTAACCTAGAGCTAGCTTTGCTTAACTTAAATATAGCATTTGCTTGGTACATATAGGTCTGTGTTTCTTTTCCTTTTTATCTTTGTACCTTTTTTCTTGCAATTAAAATTGAGGTATTTACATATTCTTTATCCGTGTAGCCTGTGTTTCTCTCTGTGTGCCCAGATCAGGGATAAACAGCGGGGAGCACTTGGCCATTGCGTTCTGGGCAGCATCATTGACTTGTTTTTCCACTTGAGTAGTCTAAGGAACGGTCCAAACTCATGATAATATTTAATTTTGATGAGCTTAAAATGTCTACGTAAGTGGATAGGGAGAAACTCAGAGAAGCCTTTGAAAGAACATGAAAATTAAACACAAGAGGATGCTGGTACTTAGAAATTGACTTGTGCAAACCGACTGTAAATGGACATATGGGGCTTTTAGTTCATCTTGGGTTGGGTTTTTGGTGGGTGACTTGTATATTTTCTTGGAAATGGGTGATAAAAGACCAAATTAATTTTCAAGAACTGTAGTGTTGACTTTTAGAAAGCCATTTGGCCTTCAAAGTGTATTTATAATGGTGACAGAAAGTTCTTCATCTTCTGACTGTTTACAGATTGCAAACTCAATGGTGAGCACATGGACAGGACCACCAGCCATGAAGTCCCTCTTTACTAGAATGTTTTGTTGTAAAACTTGTCCCAACATCGTGAAAACAAACAACTTCATGAGCTTTCAGAGTTATTTTCTACAGAAGGTACTCCCTCTCTGTTCTTACGATGTTTTTATATTAACATAACTTTACCAATGCTCACCTTCTAGGATTTGTTTGATGTCACAAATTCTTATGTGTCTCTTTAACTTGGAAACTGCCTATGATAGGTGTATATTTCTTATAAGTACCTCTGCTCTAAACTTTTCTACAGTTTTCACTGATCACTGTTTTTTATCAACTTTATAAACATCGTATCTACATTGTTCATAACATGCAGAGAAATGAGCGGCCTTTGATTGTTTGCTAGGGGGCAGAGGTATGGAGTGTGTGCAGGCCTTTCTCATAGCCAGCCTGCTAGAATGGGGACGATATATTTTGAACCAGAAGTTGCCCAGCTCACAGTGCCAGCTTTGCTTGCTTGCTTGAAGGCAGGAGTCATGTAACCTTGACTGCAGGCAAGGTGCTGCGCAGGGCAGGCAGTGCCAGCCAGCAGTGCTAGTTGCAGCTCTGGTCTCAAAATGAAGAAATTAGACCAAGGGCATAGAGTGTGTTTAATGTTACTTACAGGAGGCTCTCTGCAAAATGATAAGTTAGAGGGAGAGTGGAAGTGTGAGTACCCTGGAGTATGGGAAGACGACTAGTTGCTGAGTGGTTTGCGAATCATTTGCATGGTTTGTTAGTCATAAGAGTGAAGGCAAACCTAGATTGACTAGATCAACTAGGAATTGTGATGTTAAAAAGGAAGAGGGAAGGAAGGGAAGTGATGTCCCATCTTAGCAGAGGGAGCTGTTGTGAGGCCGAGCAGTGTGGGAAAGAATCACTGTGCTTTGTTTGCTGTCAGGTGGAAGATTAGGATCCTCAGGGTGTGTTTGATAGAAAGGAAAGCTAGAGGAGAAAGCCAGTATAAAAGACAGGTCAGGCTTTGAACAGGAGAAGGGAGAACATAGAAATTAAGTGGTAAGAACATAATTGCTTTTCTTAAGCAAGTAGAAAGGATTTTCTTTTAAGTGAAACTCGTGCAATAGCTCAGAAGATTGTGGAGTAGCTCCAATCAATATTAGAGCCCAAAGAACCTTGTGGGACACTTTCCTTAGGGCAGGGTGTGGCTGCTGCAATTTGCTGTCTCAGCAGCATTGATTATCAACCCAAGACCCACTCCAGATTGCACCTTCACCCTCTGTCATGGAGGGGAGAAGGACTTACAAGGCTCCACCCTCCTTGGTGTAGCAACTGGTCAGGTGCCCATGTTTCCATAAGCAATTCTAACTAAACTCTGTGGGCCAACCAAAACTAAAACAGTCAAGGGAGAAGGAAGACAGGACAGGGGAGGAAACGTACCTGGCTGGAAAGAGGAAGAGGACTGGCAGGGGTGGGTAGTGGGCTCTGGTTATGGGGTAAAAAAAGGGAAGAGAAGGCAATGTGAAGGTTAGAGGTTTTCTTTTGCTTTTTTTCCCTAATGAAAGAAGATAGACTGGACAGAAGGCTAGCATATGTGTATTATAAAGATAATTATAAGGCTCTTTCTTTTTACTGTTTCGTTGCTTGTATGTATTGCTTCCAAAATGTATTTGTGTGTGTATTAACTTGTTTATTCCTTACTATGAGTTGACGTATCCTTGGGAGGATGATGCTTTTAGTCCAAATGACTTCTACATAACATTTCTAGTTGGCAGAAGAAAAAATTTGACTTAATCAAACATTTAAACTTGTCTTGTAAAAGTACAGACCAGGCAGAGAGAACAGATCTTTGTGTGGGGAAAGGAGCTTTCCTGTTTTTCTTATACACCTCACACTGCCCGCCTCAGGTCCTGTCCTCATTGCTGGGACAAAGGCATAGGAGGGAGGGAGGGAGGGAGAGGGGAGGGAGGGAAGAAAAGAAGGAAGGAAGGGGGAGTGGTCCTTGTTTTGCCTCCTAGCTGGAGAGGATCTAGTCCACCATTGCAAGGCAAACGTGACACCGAACACGAGGCTGCATTGCATCTGCAGTCGGGAGGCAGAGAAATATGAGCACTGGTTCTTAGCTCTCCTGTGGGAGGACCTTCCTATCATGCAGCAAAACCTCTGAAGTACCCTCGGAGACATGCTCCAAGTGTATCTACGGTTCTGTCTAGGGCTTAATTGGCTTTATGTCACTAGCAGAATTTACTGTTCTGTCATGCTGAAACTAACGGAAAATTGCTTATGAAATTTTAGAAAAAAGAAAGGTATGCTGAATTTTAGACTACTATCTGTCCTTAGTCTGAGGGTTGGTGAGCCGTTCCTTTCGTGCCTATCACCAGTGGATCCTTGAGCCTTACACATGATTGTGTAGGAAGCAAGGCAGTAAGCAATACACAGATACCCAGAGTAGATGGTGCGGGTTAAAGGTGAGCCAATGCTGAAATTGTGTCCTCTCTCCACTATATCACTTAGAAATCAATTGGTATAACTTACATTATGTGTACTTTCTTCCAGCAAGTGAGAGAGAGCACAGGCTCATAGCCTGTAGACTGTGTCCAGTAATGAAAATACTCCCTGGATCCCTGGATTCCGAATTTCAGTACCAATGCTTTTAGATGTGTCTGTAGTAGGAGGACATGGGAGATCGGGGATTAGGCTCCATCTAGACATCTGTGTTAACTGCAGTGTAATTCTCTTCAGAGGACAAATTACCATAGTAACGAATAAGTCGGGTTGTGTGCTTAAAACTCTTTTCCTCTTTTGTAGACTATGCCGGTTGCAATGGCTTTGTTAAGAGATGTACATAATCTTTGTCCCAAAGAAGTTTTAACATTTATTTTAGACTTAATCAAGTACAATGACAACAGAAAAAATAAGGTAAGGTGCTTCTCTCAATGAGTATTGTAAAGTACCACTTGATAATCTGTGGGAGCCTCAGTCCTCAGGACTGCATTAAAAAAGGAAATACTTGTGTTTGTAGAGTCCTTCATAAGTCCACAGTACCTTCTGGAGTTAGAGGCACGCAGCATAGCTTATTGGAATAATCAGTAGATGAAACCAAAATTAATTGGTTCTTAAATGTTTCTTGAAACTCTTATAGAGAGACTAATGCATCAGTTTGGGGGAGCCAGCTGAAACTTGGCTTTATGAAATCTAACAGCATGCTTCTTTTTAAATATGTGTGTGCTGTGTGCATGTGTGTCATGTGTGTGTGTGTGTGTGTGTGTGTGCATGTGTGCATGTGTGTGTGTGTGTGCTGCGTGTGTGTGTGTGCATGTGTGTGTGTGTGTGTGTGTGTGTGTGTGTGCATGTGTGTGCGTGTGTGTGTGTGTGTGCATGTGTGTGTGTGTGTGTGTGTGTGTGCATGTGTGTGTGTGTGTGCATGTGTGTGTGTGTGTGTTGGGCTTACACCATGCCTGCGTGCCTCTGGGTAGGGGATGGGGCAGAAAGCTTCTGAAGGGACTTGGAATATTGAGGGAGCTGCCGTCTGAAGAGTGGAAAAGGAAGAGGAGGAATGTAAATTAAATGCAAATGAGCAGCAGCTGTTGTCGTGATTCTGCGCTTGTTCCTTTTCCTTTTTTAAATAGTGTTATGCTTTTGGAAATAATTTGATCTTACTGATAGCTTAGATTTTTTTTTTTTTTTTTTTTTTGTCCTCTACTGGGATGCTCTGTTCTTTGAAATACATCCTTTGTCCAAGTTCCTTTTCTTTAAGTTGAGTTCTTTCTTTCTCGTTGTTACTCTTTTTTCTTACTTTTCTCTTTTTTATTCTATATGGATATGAGTGTGCAGCTTGTCTGTATGTGTATCATGTGCAGCTTGTCTGTATGTGTATCATGTGCAGCTTGTCTGTATGTGTATCATGTGCAGCTTGTCTGTATGTGTATCATGTGCGGCTTGTCTGTATGTGTATCATGTGCGGCTTGTCTGTATTGTGTATCATGTGCGGCTTGTCTGTATATGTATCATGTGCAGCTTGTCTGGATGTGTATCATGTGCAGCTTGTCTGTATGTGTATCATGTGCAGCTTGTCTGTATGTGTATCATGTGCAGCTTGTCTGGATGTGTATCATGTGCAGGAGCCCATGAGGCCCAAAGAGAGCGACAGATCCCCTGCACCTATGTTTAGAGGTGGTCGTGAGCCTCCACTTAGGTTCTGGGAATCAAACCCAAGTCCTCTGTGAGAGCAGGAAGTGCTCGTAAACACCGAGCCATCTGAGCTCAGTCTCTTGTGCTTTGTATTAATAACGGGATTTGTAGACTGTAATATTTTTCTTTTTTTGTGTGTCTGTGTCTATGGTGTGCATATGTGTCTTAAGAGCACTTGCATGTGGGGTTGCACATGTGTCCCTCTGTATGCAGAGACCTAGGTTAATCTCAGGTGACTTTCTCTCTTCATTTCTTTGTTTCTTTTTTTCTAAGACAGGGTTTTACCATGTAGCTCTGGTTGTCCTGGAACTCACTCTGTAGACCAGGCTAGCCTCAAACTCAAAGAGATCCTCCTGCCTGCTCCAGCACCTCAGGTGACTCTCTTATTCTCTCCACCTTACGTACTGGGGCATTGTCCTCACTTGGATCCAGAGCTTACCAGTTTTGGCTGACCTAGTGAGCTTGCTTCAGGGCTTCTGTCTCTTCCCCTGAGAGTTAGGCATATGTGTGAACTCCCGTCCCTGCTGGGTTTTATAGAGATTGGGCACCTAAGTTCAGGTCCTCATACTTGATGGCAAGAACCTTCTCCATTGAACCATCCCACTGGCTCCTAGTGGAATATAATTTTTGTTGTTTCTTTCTTCCTTTCTTGGACTATAGATGGTTCAGTTGGATAACTGTAGGGAGATTTTACACAGAGTGAGTGTGTAATACTCTAATAGGCTGATGAGGGCGGCATTTTCATTGTTTTCCAAAGAATAATTCTATACAAAGGACAGGTTGGTATTTACTAGAAACTTTGCAGTTACATAAACAATGTTTTCACTGTGTGTGTGTGTGTGTGTGTGTGTGTGTGTGTGTGTGTGTGTGTGTGTGTGTGTGTGTGTGTGATATCCTAGTGATGAACTCAGGGCTTTGTGCATTCTAAAGGTGTGCTTTACTTCTGAGCTGAAATGATTTAAAGTTACATAAGTTATTTAAAGTTCTATGTGTCATGAAAAGGCTAATTATTTTCTTTTAATTATTCTTAGTTTTCAGATAACTATTACCGTGCAGAAATGATTGATGCCTTGGCTAACTCTGTCACACCTGCTGTCAGTGTGAATAATGAAGTCAGAACTTTGGATAACTTAAATCCTGATGTGCGACTAATACTTGAAGAAATTACCCGGTTTTTGAATATGGAAAAACTTCTCCCAAGTTACAGACATACTATCACTGTCAGGTGTCACTCATTTCTTTGCTGCTTTTTTAAGTTTATTTATTTCTATTAGATTAAATTGGGAAAAATTAAAGTAAAAATAAGAAATTTAAATTTTCTGATACTATCTTCTCCAGATAAATTATTAATATTTGGAAAATATCCTTGAAACTTTCCCCCTTTGTAATGAAATTTTTATATTTATGATACTATATATAGTTTTATGATTAATTTCTATCATGTTCTAATTTTCTAAAAGGTATATGATTTTGTATTTTTGTACATACACATACATGCGTGCACAAACACAAACACATGGTGGGAAACCCCCTGTGCTGTGATCCATGTGGAGGTCAGAGAACACAGAGACCAGCTTTGTGGAGTGGCTCCTCTCTTCCCCCTTTATATGTGGGTGGGCTCAGGATGAAACTCAGACTCCCAGGCTTACATATGTCAAGTGCTTTTGCCTGCTGAGCTATCTCACCGATCCTAGAAAGTCTTCTTAGTAATTATTTTGATGTTAGGGTCATTTTTTATATCAGTCACTGTTGTGTTTTGTGACAAGCTTAACTGTAGGTCCGTCCCTGTGGCCAAGGGTCACCTTGACCTAACCCCTGACCTCCAAGTGCTGAAGTGCACTGCCACTTTGAGCCCTCCTACTTTTATTTTTCAATTTTTGTTTTATTGTATTTGTTTTGTTTTTAGTGTTTTTGAGACAGGGTCTCAGTAAGCCTTTTGGGCTGTCCTGAAACTCACTCTGTAGATTAGGTTGGCCTCAAACTCAAGAGATCTGCCTGCCTCTGTCGGTCTCCTTAACCCCACTGCCCCCAAACTCTGCTCCCCAGCCAGGTGCCGGGATTAAAGCTTGCACCACCATGCCCAGCTAGTGTACCATTTTTATTGTGAATGAATATAGGGTTTCTGGAGACACGACTCGATTTAAATTATGTTCTTATTGCTGAGTACTTACTTTTTTCTGAAGTATGTTTTTGTTGACATGTATGTGGATCTGAGTTTCCAAACACCTTTTGAAATTTGTTTTTATATTATTTAGATATTAATATTGAAATTTTATCAGAAAAATTAAACATCACAGAATTGGATATGTATTCAAATTACAAGGTTTTTAAATTATCTTTATTTGATGTTATGTGTTTGGGTGCTTTGCCTGCATGTATGTCTGTGCACGTTGACTGGAGTTGGAGACAGTTGTGAGTCACCACGTGGGTACTGGGAATCAAATCTGGGTCCTCTGGAAGAGCAGCAATGTTTCTAACTACTGAGCCATGTCTCCAACCCTGATCAATGAAGATTTTAATTGATTGACAAATGAATTTCTATAGTACTCATGATACTTCAGAGGAAGTAATTCACTTTTTTTCTCACTAGTTGCTTGAGAGCCATAAGAGTGCTTCAGAAGAATGGACACGTGCCAAGTGATGCATCTCTTTTCAAATCCTATGCTGAATATGGCCACTTCGTGGACATCAGGATAGCGGCTCTGGAAGCCGTTGTCGATTACACTAAAGGTAGTGCTGTCAGGTAGTGCCTTTCCCAGTTTTCAAGAGATGTTGGAAAGCCCCTTCTGCACCTTTGTAGTGCAGGCAGTACAGGGGGTCTCATTGCTTTCAGTTACTTTTTACACAGTGATATTTTCATACAGATCAGTCCTTATTGTTAGACTCTTGGCTCACTGACTTAGTTGGTTTGTTAACAACAGGGAAAAAATTAAATTATAGATGTCTTTAACTCCTGGGAGAAGCCAGCAAATTCTACAAAATAACATTGTTATTTTAAAAATAAGATATTTGGGAAAAATACTTAGGGGTTCAGGGAAATATGTTACAAGTATATAAAAATTTGTAACTATGCAAACAGAGACAGTAACTTTCATCAGGAAAGTTAGGTTATACCTCAGATTTAAAGAAATGAAAAGTGTGACTGAATAAAATTAAGGTAGACACAGTAGAATACTCTGAAAAGTGTAAATTCAAGTGACATGAGCTACCTTTGATTAACTTCCTAGATAGATCAGAACCATGGTGTTGTACAGAATACAAAGATAGTATGTGGGACTCTGTTGAAGCCTACACCTGTTCCTTAAAATCTAGACTTACTGAGCTCATGCACTTTCTTAGTAAGCCTAACATTCCTTTCTAAGATAAAGTGTATGTGCCTCAGAAATAGGAAGAATTCATGAGTTAATATTACCCAAGATGAAATGGAATACTAATATATTTCCAAAAGAATACTAAAATAATAAGAATAATTTTGAAAAGTGAATGGTGCTTATGTATGAGCCATGAATTCTGTAGGCTAAAATATTTGGAGATGAAAGACTGAGAACTATTGTGTATAAGATTGTGTAATTACAGCTTCTCGATTTTTGTATGCTGACAAGGTGAACGACAGAAGCGAGTCATCTTTTGTTAGTTACAGTCATAACATGTGACTATGACTACCTTTCTGACTGCCTTGCATCTTAGTAGAAGGAGCTGTGTGGGCAGAAACTCCTTTTGTTTTTATTTGTTACTGTTGTATATCAAGCCTCTAAAGGATTTAAGCATCTAAAAAGTTGGGCAGATTTTGTCCAACTAATTGTGTCTCATTTAGGACTTTTAATGATTAGAATTTGCTTCGTGGTGTTTGGTTGAATTTTACTATGAACTATGTACTGGGCACTATTCTTTGGCACTGTTTTGTATTGATGTTTGGCTGAATGTATACGAGGTTCTGTTTTTTGGTCCTGGTTTCATATGGCATAATGCTTGTGAAAGTTACTACTGACCTCCTGTATACAAGTTTTAAAAATGAATTTTAATTGCTTAATTGGACCCTTCAACTGCATGACAATCCAGCTAAGAATTCTGCTTCTTTAATTCCTAATAATAATCACTTGTTATTTGATTTGTTAGTTAACCTTACAAATACTTCCTGGTTTTTATTTTCAGTGGACAGGAGTTATGAAGAACTTCAATGGCTACTTAATATGATTCAGACTGACCCTGTCCCCTATGTGAGGTTAGTTTATATATTTAATATCTTGATATAGACCTGAAATGGGTTAGATCATGGCCAAAAATTGTACATGGAAAAGATTTTCTAAAGTATAGGAATAGGTTATGCATTTTTAAGCCTTTTTTTCTATTTGATATTAGAAAAACATTTTGAAAACACATTATTAGTAGTTTCTCTTAAGTTTAACTATTATGTTTTGACCTAAAGTTTTATAGTTTATACTAAGTAAGTAGAGATAGTCACTTGTCTTCCAACTTATAATTGATTTCACTATTTTTATGTCATTTGGGAACTTATTTCAGGGCATCCTTTTTTTGATTATTTAAAAGAGCTTATTACATTTCTTTATTTTGTCGGTGTGTATGCATGCACATGTGCTAGAGTTGATTCTTTTTAGACTCTTTAGATGCTCAGGAGCTGCAGTCGTCACGTGCCATTTGCCTTCGTATTGTGCTTTCCTCTGGTGACTGCTTTGATTGCTCCTGGCTTTTTGGATGTTTGGTTTGTTTTTGTTAACCATTTCTGTCTTCCTTTCTTTTAAGTCGACATAGTGGACACTCAGGTTTTTATTTGATTTAACATTCAGACTTCATAGATCATAATTTTACAGTTGAATAACTCGTAACCATTTCAGCTACGGGCAAGGATGTAGACAAACACCTTGTTCACCTTTCCACATCACTTGGCAGATGATGCTCCTTTAAAATGACATAAACTGCCTGCTCATCTTTGGAATGCCCCAAGGTGTGAGCAGTCTCAAGAGCTTGGGTGCTTTATAGCAGTGACCTTTGGTTAGTAACTATATATTTCAGTGTCTTTAGTAATGCTTCTTATATAAATATTTATATGAACTTTAAAGATTTTAATGTACTTGATTTGTGATCTATATTTCAGATTGAGTGATACAAAGTTGAAATGTAGAAAAAAAATTTAATAGCTTCCCATTTTAAAGTCCAGAGCAAGGAGTAGAGCCTAATTACTCTGTCTAAAATGGAGTATGCACTTAAAAGTCTTTAGTAGCATATAAGAAGCTATTTATAGCTTCGGAAGCTATAAATGCAATATAAATAAAGTTTGACCATTTGTTTTGAACCTTTATTTAAAGCTTAACCATTTGTTTTCAGTTTACATGAATAAAAACTTAACGTCTCTATTTTTCAGAGCTTGTTTTAAATACTAGGTATTTAAGTTCTGTTTCAGAGAGCACTTTGGGCAGATTGTCATGGTTGTTACTGTATTACACATTGATGTATAATATAACAGATTGCTATATAATAGCTGAATGAAGTTATTACACATTGTATCTGTACTGAGTGCTTTTGGGATGTAGTTTTTGAGCTGTTTGGTTCATTTAAATGTGAACAGCCATATTCAGAGTCTGGACTGACGTCTGTTTAGAGGTGTGCTTAACCCCATGGCAGAAGGAGAGCTCACATGCAAGCTGTCTTCTGACCTTGTACACATGGCATGGCACACACACCACTACCTCAAGCCCACACAAAGTAAATATACCTTGTTTTTAAGATCACATTTTTAAAAAAGGCATTATGGTAGTGAATGGTCACCACACAGTGATTGCTTTCTTATTGGTATTTTCTCTTGTTTTAGGCAGGGTCTCACTTTGTAGACCAGACTGGCCTCAAATTCACAGGGACCTATCTGCCCGGCCTGCCTCCTGAGTGCTGCCATTAAAAGATGTTTGCCTCCATGCCTGGCTGTCAGCTTTAAGTCATTAGCTCATTTATCTTGATCTTGTTTTGCTCTCTCTGAGTCCGTTTTGTTCTATGATCCAGGCTGGCTTCTGCCTCTGCCTCGAGTACTTGTCCTGCAGGTGTGTACCATGATGCCCTGCAAATGGAGTTTTAGTTTCTTAGGAGTTTTATGTTTCCTTCTTGTTTTTACTTTATTATTTTTATACATTTAGTATGTCTTGTCTCCTTCATTCTCATTGCTATTACTCTTTTACCACTTATTGAGTAAGCATCATAATGGGACTGCTAAGCATTAGAATTTCTAATCCTAAGAACTAGATACTCCGGTGTCTGTCTCTGTACAGGTCATGAGCATTCTCCTGCCTTGTTCTAAACATAAACATTGTTTTTATAGGTTTTAAAACTCGTGATAATATGGCCCTCATAAAGAATGAAATGTTTAAAGAGAAACCTTGAGCCTTCCCCAAAGAAAAGAATGCGATGGTTAAGGTTATATAGTCAGATTGTAGAAGACCTTGTCATACAGTTCAGATAATTGAAAACAAACCCATAAGACATTTTTAGTGAGAAAACATTTTGGATTCAGCATAAAGCATTTAGAAATAGAACTAAACATAAAATTACACATAATGGGAAAGGAGAAAGGTTTTGATATTCTTTGTAGTGCTTCTTATTCATAGTACCAATCAGCAAATGGTCAGTAAAAGTTCATTTATTTAGCTTTTATTCTTATAGGCATAAGATTCTAAACATGCTGACTAAAAATCCGCCATTCACAAAGAACATGGAATCTCCTTTATGCAACGAGGCCCTGGTAGATCAGCTCTGGAAGCTGATGAATTCTGGTAAGAGAGCAGTGACTTTTTCTTTTTTAACTTTTTATTGATTCTTTGTGGATTTGACATCATGCACTCCAGTCCCACTCATCTCCTCGCCCCCTCGTATCTGCCCTCCACCCATGCAGCCTCCCCCACAAAAGAAAACAAAAACCACAAACAAACGAAAAATAAACAAAGCATAGAAGATATCCAGTCATGGAAACTGTAACACATTGTGTCCCACGGTACACCTCTTTGTCCACACATCCTTTCTCGCAAATGTTGATTTTAATGAGTCATTGGTCCGATTTAAGGATACCAGTGACTTTTAAAAATTATTACTTATTTTCATTTTATATCAGATTTTCAAGGATAAGGGGTGGGGAGGGAGCAGCGTGTGCGTGAGTGCACGCATGTTGGTAACCTGGAGCTTACTGATTGGCCAGACTGGCTGGCCGGAAGGTGCAGTGGCATCTCTTTCCAACTCCTTAGTGTAGGAACTACAGGTGTTGTCCCTGTGCCTGGCTTTTCCATGGGCCCTGGGATCAAACTCAAGTCCTCATGTGTAAATCGCATGTAGTATACTGTGTGACTCACGCTAGTTCCTCCTCCCATCATCCTCCTTTAAAACAGGCTGTCATATTTTCACATTGAGGTTATTTGTTAAGGATGTGTTCACTTTGCTCCATATGGAAACGAAGCATTACAAGTTGTAAAGCGTTTTAAGTAGTTAAGGGCTATACACATGAACCTTTGTAGTCTTTCCACATCTTGTCCATGGCCTCCTAGTGGCCTTGTTCAGAGATAACTGGTCTCCTTTTTATTTTTCCAGGACAGTGAGTAAATGTAGAGTAACAGATAACCTGTAGTTGTAAAGACTGCATACTGTTGCACATCTCCCAGAGCGTGCCATCTTATGGCGGTGTGAGTTTCCATCACATCGGTGTGAGATCAAGGAGTGGACATAAGAGTGTAGAGGAGTACCGGCTCCTGAGCCGCTGTGCCAAGGTCACCCCAGCTCAGTGTAACTCGTCTAAATGCTGCCATTTACAGAAGACAGGGAGTAAAACCTGTATCTACAGCCAGAGAAAGAAACAACTTGGTGTTTGTGAACACGGTGTCTGCCTCACGTTAAATACTCAGTGCTGGGGTGGGTGGATTTAAAAAAAAAAAATACTCGGTGCTGTCATTCCCATAGGTTTGAGCTTTGTGTGAGCTTGATTTCTTCTGTGTTGGGGAATCAAATTTAGGGTCTTGATTAATTATACCCTTAGCAGCCTTAGTAGCCACTTATTTGCAAGTCATTTTTATTTAATTGGGCTACTAAATCTGTGTAGTTATAAATGTCCTGTATTTTGAAAGACAGTTTTTGTTGTATCTCTTAATTTGAAATTGTAATACTGTTTTTGGTAGGAAGGTTTAGTCAAAAGCTAGGCTAGAACTATTATACTTCAACAGTTGTTGCAAGTTGATAGGGACTTAATTTTTATTTTCTAATACTTAACATTTTTGAGCTACTTTATCTCCTCTGTTGAATTGTGAAATAGCTTACCATGCTAGCCTATTACTAACTCACTGAATCACGAGGACTACATTTTAATGTTTTAACTTTTTTTTACTAATTTACTATTACTGAAATGTTAAAGACTGCTCTTCTCATTTTATAATAAAAGTGTAGCGGCCATAGGAAATATACTAGTATAGTATATTTTGAAGAAATAAACAAACATGAATAGCCTTTGTCTTTAAAAAATAAAGCAAATACCAAAAAGAACCATGTAAACCAGTGTGAACTAAGGTTCTGTTAGTTGGTGTGGGCTAGCTTTCCTAACCACAGGGATTGTTATTGTGTACAGCTTTAATATTTTACACTCCTGTTACTTTGAAGACATGATTGCCTCTTCTACTTAGATCTAAGGGATAAGCACATCCTTCAGAGACTGATAAAGATTTATTCAGCAGTAAATCTACACAAAATTGCCATGTCAAATATTACTAAGACTATGTGAATAGCTCACAAAATTGAGAGAAACATAGCAAATTATAAAGAATTCTCTTATTATCCCTTGGGAAGAGTTTTTAAACAAAAGGAATGATACTTTAAGATTGCAAAATAGTTTTGGAAAAAACTGAACATGACCAGGAAGCTGGACTTAACCTCTGGATAGAATGAACCTTATGTAAGACGTTGCTTCATGTTTAATTTTCAAAGGTTTGTCATAGCTAGAATTGTGTATGTTAGAACAATAACGCACAGTTGTGTTATGTCAGTAGCCTGATAGTTTGTCCTTTAAAATCCACGCGAATGAAAGAAAGACTGGCTTTTGCACATTGTCCTCTGGCTTCCACACTCGCACCACAGCACCCGCACACACACACAGATTTCAACACACACTCACTCAGTTAGCATTGGTTTAATTTCTGAAATTGATTTTATAAGAATAATGGTGTGGTAATAAATGATGCTGGTTTTTGTCTGCCTCTTAGGTACTGCACATGACTGGAGGTTACGGTGTGGAGCTGTGGACTTGTACTTCACGCTCTTCGGCCTCAGTAGACCTTCTTGTTTACCCTTGCCAGAGCTCGGGCTTGTTCTTAACCTAAAAGAGAAGAAAGCTGTCTTGAATCCAACCATAATTCCAGAATCGGGAGTAGGCAACCAGGAAACTGCAAGTAACCCAGGCTGTCACACTCAGCTAGCAGGATTTCAGAACCCTGTGAGTATCCCGTTAGTTCAAAAGACAGAGCTTCACTGTACACAGTACAGTGTACACTGATACTGCACCGCCCAAGAAGACTGTGTCTTCTGAGACTCAGTGAGTTCTCCAGCCCCAGGCCACTGCCAGTCTAACCCCCAGCTCCTGTAAACAAACGTGCTCCAGTCAACTTATATGGTGAAATAAGGCTCTTTCAGACCCTAGGATGTCTCCTGTGCATAGTACAGAGCCTTTTACACATCAGGCTGTCTTGTCTGTGTGTATGATGAAGCCTGTGGACTATAGACCGTGCCTTTAAGTTGCTTGCTGGCCAATGGTTTTGAGTGAAAATCAACTGGAGGAGTAATCTAATTTGGGAAGGGATGGTACATTCCATTACATTTTATAATTTTTTTAAATTTGTGGGTTTTGCCTTTAGAAAGCCTTTTCTTTCTAGCTCTGCATTATAAATTCCCAGACTCTGTAAAAAGAGCATATGTGAATCATTTCACTTTAAAAAGAATGTTCTAGAATGATTTCCATACTGAAGACACAGTGTCTGCCCTACTACAGCCTTCTGTTTTCAGCAGTATACAGAGCAGACTGTTCTCTTGGCCATTCTCTACTGGTGCTTCCCCTTGAAACTCAGATTCTCTTTATGATTTACCTGGAATTATCTGGGATATAATCACATTTACTAAAGATGCAAAGTGTGCCCTAAGGTAGGAATTAGTGCTTATAATCCTTGCCCCATCTTGGTTGGTTGGTTTTTTAAGACATGGTTTCAACGTGTGGCCTTGGCTTTCTTGGAACTCGCTTTGTAAACCAGGGTAGCCTCAAACTCAGAAATCACTTGCCTTTGCCTCCCAAGTGCTAGTATTAAAGGCATGCACCATCACGCCTGGCTCACAGAAATTCTTTATCAGCTGCTTTTGGAGGCTGGACCACCCAATTTTTGTTTTAGTGCTTTTTGAAGACAAGACTGTTTTTCTTTTTAAGATTGTAAAGGGTCTGTTCTTTGGCCTCTCTTCCACTGTCCTTAAAGATAATATCTGAACACAGTAATGCTGTGTGTCTCTGTCCTGTTGTGTGTGCACTAGTTCTCAAGTTCTCAGGATGAGGAGGAGGTCGATATGGACACCGTTCACGATAGTCAGGCCTTCATTTCCCATCATCTGAACATGCTTGAAAGGCCGTCCACTCCAGGTAAGGGTAACACAGCACAGCCTAGGGGGAGGGGCAGTGCTCACAGGTGTCCCTCCTCAGGTCTGTTACTTTATATTTAGAAGAGCAAGTGTAGCATTGAGAAACCAATGTAAAATTCTTGAATTATACCAGTGTAATTTACATTGACAAAATAATAAATGGTAGAAAGTACTTTTTGGAGGTTTGGCCAGATGGCACAGTGGGTCAAGGCATTGGTTGTTCAAGCCTGTCGCTCTGAGTTCAATGCCTGGCACCCTGTAAAGGTGGAAAGAGAAAACCAACCTCAAGTTCACGCACGCATGCATGCATGCATGCAAACTAAAAAAGTAACAAGTATTTCTTTTAATTTATTGTGTTATATTGGTTCTCTACATAGTGAGTTCCAGGCCAGCCAGAGCTATATAGTGAGACCTTGTCTCATCCTCCCCCTAAAAAATTTGGATTTGGGTGTAAGATATTTGTCATAAAAAAATACTTTATTTACTCTTTTTATTTCCGCCCCTTTTGGTTTTTTGAGACAGGAGACAGGGTTTCTTTGTATAGTTCAGCTGTCCTGAAACCAGTTCTGTAGACCAGGCTAGCCTTGAACGCACAAAGAGCCATTTGCCTCTTCCTCCCTAGTGCTGGAATTAACGGCATAAACTTCCAACACCCACCTTTGTTTACTCTTAATAACAGGACTGTGGTTAAATTTAAAATAGGTTTTGTTTTTTTTTAACTAAAGTCAGTGTTTTCCATAATGCCACTCTTTTTTGGTCTGTCTCATATAATTTGGTATCATAGATTTCCTTGTATTTATTTCTTAACTACCCTATTTTGGTTAGTTGTGTCACCTTTGTAGTACTACAAAATGATAAATTTATGTCTGTTTGTGTGTGTGCAAGTATGTCCATATGTATGTATGTATATATGTATGTGTTCATGGGCGGATGCACACATGTATGGAGATCACAGCTGTGGGTGCCAACAGCTCAAGTTCACGCACGCATGCATGCAAACTAAAAAAGTAACAAGTACTTCTTTTAATTTATTGTGTTATACCACTGTCCACCTTTGGTTGAGACAGTGAGAGATGGGGGTGCCTGCCCCCACCTCCCATCTAGCCATCGCTAGAATAAAAGCGTGCACCTCTGCACCCATGCTTTCTTTGGGTTTGGTGGTCCAAACTGAGTTTCTCCTGCCTACCAAGCAAGTATTTTATGGGCCAAGCCATTTTCTCAGCTTAGATTTATTTTTTAGCATTTCTTTAGCGCCTTTAATCCTGGAACTCTGGAGGCAGAGTTAAGTGGATCTGAGTTCAAGGCCAGCCTGGTCAATGGAATGAATTCCAGGACATCCAGGACTGCATAGAGAAACCCTGGCTCAAAAAACAAATGCTTGTTCGTGCACACCTCCTCCCCCCAACACACACACACACACACACACACACAAACACACACACACACACATACACACACATACAAATCCTAATCCTGGCCTGTACTTATTTAATGGTCTTTATGTTCTCTTCATTAATATGTTTTACTGACTCTCAGTATCTCTTAATGCATTTTGGTTGGAAGCCTACTTAATCAGATGTCACAAAAACTGTTTTCAGCCTGTGTGCTCGCCAGATAATTTCTGCACTGATTCTCAGTCTGGGTTTCTGCTAGTGAGCAGAATTTATCTTGGAGACAATTGCTGGCTCTAAATTTTCTGGTCCAATCATCTAGTCTTCTTAGGGTTTTTTTTTTTTTGATATTTTTATGCATATGTACAATGTATTGTGATTATGTTCACCCCATTGCCTTTTGGCATCCCCTTTCCTTTCTCTCTGAACCTTTTATGTTTCCTACCTCATCCTCCAGTGGCTGTGCCATTAGCTAATGACATCCCTTCTCAAGCAACCATTAATGACGCAATTACCACAGGAAGAGATGGGACCTTACAGATACCTCTATGCATGATGGGAAGTGTGCAGATGTCTCTAGCTGCTGCTGTTCATGGTTACAGCAGCAGTGATTCACGATACTCTTGATCTTAAATTCTTTCTGCCCTCTTTTCTATGATGTGCCCTGCCTGGGTCTCAGTGCAGTGAAGGGATAGAAACACTCTTGTTGTAAGCTGAGCTGCCTCTGTCATTGATTCTTTGCACTTTTGTCAGATGTGAGTCTACATTCATTAGAGCCTCTCACCCTTGGCTGGGAGCCACAGCGGTCTTGGAACAAGCATGAATGTTTAGAAGGCAGTTTGACATGTTCAACAATGGTAAAGTGTTCCCTGCTTGGGTCCATGTCCTCCCAGCCGTAGGCTTTGACCAGGTTTATAGTGTCAGATGTGTATTCCCTCATGTGAAGCCTGTCGTCAAAATCAATCGCAGAAACACTTGGTCGTCCTGCAGATAGCTGTGCCACGTTACCTCAGTAGGTTTACTTGTCGGGCCAATATTGCCACCTATTCCAGTCTTCAGCTGGGAGGGACTAAGGGTAAGCTGTAGCCTGCATTGTGCCTTCCAGCACTGCAAACACTAGTAAGCATCGAGGGGGTTTGCAGTTCAGGTCTGTTTTCATTTCTTTGTATCCTGTGACCAAAGTGTGTGGTGTGTTAGTAAGAGGGCCTCTGTTATAATTTCACTGAGAATCTGTCTTTGGCTTCTCATTCTATGTAGGCAAGCTAGAACAATGATAATAGACTGTATTCTCTCTCTCTCTCTCTCTCTCTCTCTCTCTCTCTCTCTCTCTAAGATTTATTTTTATTATTGCTATCAGTGTGTGGGGAGGGGGAGTAAGTGCCTTCTGAAAGCCTAAAGAGCATGTTGGATTCCTCTGAGTTGGAGTTACAAAAGTTGTGAGCTTCTTAACATGGGTGCTTGGAACTGAATGCAGGTCCTTTGGAAGTACAGTGAGTGCTTCTCTATCTACTGAGCCATCCTCCATTCCCATGGCCTTTACTTTTGGGGTGTCTGCAGCCTCTGTAGCAAACAGTTCATGGGCAGGTATGCTGACCTTGGCATCAGGGTTCTTGTTTAAGCCCATGACTTCTAGGAGAGTGTTGTCTGTCTGTGAACTTTCTTCTGTGTATGGTATTCTCTCTCTTTTTTTTTTTTTTCTTTCTTCTTTCTTTTTTTTTGGAGCTGAGGACTGAACCCAGGGCCTTGCGCTTTCTAGGCAAGCACTAACCACTGAGCTAAATACCCCTATGGTATTATCTTAATCTGCTCATCATGAGCCTTGGTTTGGCATATTTTGAAATGTTTGTTTCCCCTTATTAATTAGAAAATGTCTTTATTGACTTTAGCAGTCTTATTAGCAGCTCTGTACTTTGAGGACTTGAGTGGATCTTTCTATGGTTTTCTGGCTTCTAGGGTTGCTGGTGAGAGGTCAGGTGTTATTTGATTTGTTTATCTTTGTAAATGTGTTGCTGTATTATCCCTTACAGGTTTTTTTTTTGTTTTTGTTTTTTGTTTTTTTGTTTTTTTATCATCTACTTTTTAATGCTAGATCTTCTGTATCAGAAGCTGTTCTTGAGCTTGCTGTGTAGCCAGTGGTGAACTTCTTATCCTCGTGCTTTACCTCCTAAATCCTGGAATTATAAATGTTCAGTACATGTGGCTAGTTTTATCCTAGGCTGGGGACTAAACCCAGGGCTTCATGCATTCTGAGCAAATACTCTGACAACTGACTTGCATTTCCAGCCCTGTTATAGCTTCCAGGGCCTCCCTCTGCTCTGGGTTTTTTACATTTTCATTGTTACGTACCATGGAAAGGTCCTTCTCCACTCACGTCTAGTTGAACTTGTAAATGCCTCTTGTGTTTGTATGTCTTTTTCTAGATCTGAGGGATTTTCTGTTATAATTTCATTGAGATTCTGTCTTTGGCATTTAGTCTCAGTTCTTCTAGCTTGTGGGTAGGTATTCTTCTTAAGTTTTATCTCCTAATCATATGCCAGAGTTCTTAGACATTGTAGCCATGCTGTTTTGCTTTTTTGGTTATTTTTCTCCTTGTTTATTAGTATTTAAATTCAGTATTGTGTGTCTGTGTGTGTGTCTGTGTGTGGGTATGTGTGTGTGTGTGTGTGTGTGTGTGTGTGTGTATACATCTATGGCTCAGTACACATGTGCAAGTTGTAGGACGACTTGTAGATGTCAGATCTCAGGCTGGAGAGATGGCTCAGCAGTTAAGAACTCTGATTGCTCTTTCAGAGGTCCCGAGTTCAATTCCTAGCAACCTCGTAGTGGCTCACAACCATCTGTAATGGGATCTGATGCTCTCTTCTGGTGTGTCTGAAGACAGCTACAGTGTACTCATAAATACAATAAATCTTTAAAAAAAGAAAAAAAAGTCAGTTCTCTCCCTTTCACCCTGTGGGTCTCAGAAACTGTAGTCAGGTTTTTAGGCCCTGCAGCAGGACTTCTTCCTGTTACTCATTCCTCTACTTAGTTAAATCTGTTGTAAGATAAAAGTCACTGTAGAGTATATTCAATTCAGTTTTTGCCAGTTCTAACTTTTTTCCTCAAATCTTAATTTCTTTCCTGAATTTTTTTCTTTGTGTTGCTGAGTTTCTCCATCTGCAGAATCATAACATATTGGAGGCCACTCATCATGTTTATGAGTTAATGTTTTAGGTATTTCGGTGTCTGGAGTTCGGTAGTTGAGTTCGGGTCTTTTGGAGAACCCATGTTGCCTTGCTTTCCATATTTCTTTGGAAACGTGTTGCAGTTTATGCCTCTGTTGGTCTGGACCCTTGTGGTTTTACTATTGATCAGCCTAGTCGTGAGGGTTGACTCTACTGCACGCAGAAGAGAGCACTAACTGCTGCTGACCCACTAACAACAGACTGTAGGAGACAGACACGGGCTCACATAAAGCTGCTGCTGATACTGAGTGACCAGAGAAGAGGACGGGAGACACTGTGCTGCTGTTACCACATTTGTGCATACCTTTGGGACCAGCATCTGACCTCTGCATTCCATTATCCTATTTTCTCTTATACCATTAAAACTACTTCTTGGGGCTGGAGAGATGGCTCAGTGGTTAAGAGGTATTCTGTAAATTTGATAATCGAAATGTTTTTAGGAAATTGTGCAAACTATATGCAAATGCCAAATAAATACTAACATATATGAAGTGGCTCCTGTAGCAGAGTACAGGCTCTGGTTTATGTGTTCGGCAAGTCTTTCAAGTTTATTGTCTTTCAAGTGTGAATTTTCTCTGCGGCAACAGGGCAAAGGATTAAATTACTCTGATCTATAGTAGCCTTAATATTGTATTCCGTTTATGATTAGACTTTTACTAGAGCTGAACTATTTCTCGTTTGAAAGCTAACATGTGAAATCTGTTAAACTTTTTTTCTGCTTTTAGGAAACAAAGAACTATAATTCCTCTTTTTGATCTTTTAGGGCTCTCTAAGTACCGACCATCCAGCTCCAGATCTTCCTTAATGCCCCAGCATTCATTAGGCTGTGACATCACACCAACCACAAAACCCCAGTGGAGTATGGAACTGTCCCGGAAGGGAGCAGGTATACTTAGTTTTGTTTGTTTGTTTGTTTGTCTGTTTTGCCTCAAGAAAATCTAAATTCAGAGTTAATTTATCAATTAAAAAATACTGGGAAAGTGGAGAACCAAGTTTTCTTGCAATGTATTGACTGGTTTTATGTTATGTAATTTAAAGACTTTCAGATTAGCGTTTATCTGTTTCAGAAGTTTGTGTTAAAGAAAATTCATAAATAACAAAAAAATAATGAGGAAGAAAGTTATTCTTCATTATGTTGTTGTAATTACTTGTAATAATGAAATCACTTGCTCTTGCCTTGCAGTCAGAAGTTAACTTGAATGTAAACCTTAGAGTCTTTGTCATTGCACCTTCACATAATCCACAAAGAAACCACCCGGAGCTCAGGATTGCTGTTTCATTCATGAAAATTTAGTGCTAAACTTGTATTTAGAGTATTCCATACAGTGCTGGTAAAGGTGGGTTCTGCCAAGGCTGACAGCTGAGTTTGAGCCCCAGAACCCACATGATGGAAGGAGAGAGTTAAGTTGTCTTGTGAACTACACACACACACACACACACACACACCAAGGCTTACGTGATGCCATGCTGACTGGCTTGCTTGAGCAGTTCAGCTCATCTGACTTATTCATCCACTTTACAGCTGCTGCTTGCTGTGTACCTCATTGCTAATCAAGCAAAGATGAGGACCAAATAAATGGCACCTGTCAGATGCTATGAGCTATCAGGAAACAAAGATTAGGTTTTCAGACGTTTACGGAAAAGGAGTAGGAAAGAAAGCCACATTAAGTGAAGCCACTTCTGAAGGCTGGGCTTTCCAAAGTCTTTAGTAAACCCTACACATCTATGGATTTCTGCTTATGTTTCAGTGGGTGGAGTTTGCTTTGATAATGTGGTTTTTTGTATGATATAAACAGAAGATTAATGCTTACTGATTTGAGGAAGGAACTCAGGGACCAACTGTGATTAATAAGTAGATTTCAGCCAAAAGCAACAGCTCAGAATACTTCAGTGTTAAGAACATAGATTGTTGGCTGCCAAAAGCCTTTTGTGAAGTGTGTACATTCATTGAAGTAGATTCACACAGTGTTTCAGAAGGAATTGAGTTGGGACTTTGGCTCAGGGGATTGTTTCTTTGGCTCCTTCTCCCATTTCTCCCTTCCTCACTTCTCTCACCTTTCTGCTTGTCCTTTCCCCATTCACTCGTGTGTGTGTGTGTGTGTGTGTGTGTGTGTGTGTGTGTGTATTGAATTTCAAATAAAGCTTTTTCCTATCACATTGTCACAGTGCACATGGAGAGGGCAGTTTGCAGGACTCAGTCCTCTCCTTCCACCATGTGGGTTCTAGGATCAAGCGCAGGTTGTCAGGCTTGGTAGTCAGCATTGCCAACTGCTGAGCTATTCTGCTGACCCTAGAGTAGAAGTGTCACTCCTAGCTGGGGTGACAATAATCCTGTCGGAGCATTACTCTGAAATCATCGTGTGGGATGTCAGAAATTCAGTGTTAGCCTAAACCAGGCAATATCAGCTGAGGTGGAGGTAAAGGGGAGTTCTCTGCTTCCCCTCAGAGCTGGGCGTGGTGGGAGCAAGATTGGCCTGTGTCTGAGTTAGGGTCTTGAGAGAAAGAGAAGAGTGATGAGGGAAGCTGTGGCCTCCCTTCCATCTGCAGACTCGAGAGTAAGGAGCACATGTGGGCTTTGTGAGGGCATGTTCAGCTGAGGTCTCTTTTATTCATGCTTGCTAAAACGTATTAAAAACGTTTGCTCTAGTTGACTAAAAATGGAGAGGCTAGAATATAGAATATTAGAATCTAGTAGACTTGCAGCTCTTCTCGGAGTACTTAAGTAAATAAAGGCCCTTTTAGCAGTGTTTCCTTACTCATTCTGTTCTTTCCTCACGTTCAGAGCTACTGAGTGTGGGTCCCTTGCTTCCTCTACTCACACAATAAGTGACAGCTCAAATGTCTTAATGACGTAGCACCAAGGACCCAGATGGTACCCAAGAACAGAAATGTGTTACATCTAGGAAAGATGCACATTTTGTTAGTAGGGGATATGATGATGTACTTTTAACTCTTCCTACATAACACATGTATGCATACAGAACACACAGGTACAGGTACACACACACACACACACACACACACACACACACACACACACACACACACACACACACTTCTTTTTCCTGTGTACGAGGGTAGAGAAGATGTGTTAAATGCATATGATTTTGTGGAGGTGGTAGGTCAGGCTATGGGATAACCAAGGAGAGGTGAGAATGGCCCCTTCATCCACTTCCTTTCCCTCCCTCTGTCCTGAGGGAAGGAGAATAGGCAGGAAGGGCCACGTGGTTCTGTGAGTGAAGGTTAGCATCGTAGAGCCTCTTTCCCAACATTGAGCCCCCTTTCCTCCACTGCAAGGTTGGAGGCATCAGGACTGTCTCCTGGGTTTATTTAGTGATGGCAGGGATGAAGAACAGAGGGGAAGGGGTGATGGCGGAACAGATGGAACTCCCTAGTGATTTCTGAGAGGAGAGGAGTCCTGCAGCTGCCTCGCTCAGGCTGCTGGGTTATGTAATGCCTTCTTGCATAATTCAGAAAACACAAGTCTAGTACTTGAAATCTTACTTTGAAATTAAAACAATTTCTTTTAAAAAGCTTGTATGCTCTCCCTAGAGATCTCTTTTTTTTTTTTGAAACTCATGATGAAAAACAGACTGACTGTCTTTTTTTCTTTAAATTACAATGATGTATTTAAACATCTTATTTTTTATTTAATCTAAAGGACCAAAGAGCAGAATTCACATCTTTTCTAACAAACTAGAGACTTTGTGTTAACTCTGAGTGTACACCTAATATAAATGAAGTCAATAAGTTAGTAGATTGTTCACTGTTTCTTAAGCATTCTTATTAGATGGACTGCAGAGCTCGCAAGTTAGGCTTTTATTAAGTACATTTGTGCGTTTCCCATCTGTTGACTACAGCTTGTTTGTTTGTTTAAATTTGGTGTTAGGGAAGATTTTATGTTGGGCAGAACAATTCAAAATGTCTTTTACATAACACAAAGGAGCATCTCTCAATATTGTGAATTATGTGAGCCTCCATATCTAACACAGAGAAGGTGTTTCAGATAACTGAAGGGGCTTTGTCAGCCTAAGAGCTGGCTGTGGAGCCCCTCCTTGGCTGTTTGTGTCAGTGCTTGTTACATCAGTGGCCCCATGAAGTCCACACTGCAGTCCTTCTCTCGGTTATCTCTTTAAATTTATGCTCTAGTCCATAGCTTCTCTCCCTCCACCCTGCAGTATATTTGCTAGTCATATCTTTATCTGTAGTTTTCAGATGTTTGTATGTGGTGAAGTTAACATGATAGAGTTCCTTGTAACTCTGGTAAAATTACAGTCCTGTCTAGACTCATAATTGGAGCAGGTTTGTCAGTGCCATGTGTCTTCATTTGGAAGTACCAGGGTCCAGTTGACTCTTTTTGCAATGTTAACTATTGTGGATATTCAGGATGTAGATGCATTAATTCATCGCGGATTACAAAGTAATATTCTAATTAATATTGCCATTTTTATTTATAGCATATATTATTTCTATAAAGCTAAATTCCCTTTTTATTATTACTCACTGGCGTGAGCCACGTACAAAAGTCTAGATAAATGCCTAATTCTCTCTGTCTTTAGTAATTTTTAAAATAATGAATTTATTGACCATATTCTTTAATGGTGATCAGTTTCTGTTCATAGTATTTGTTATCAGGATTAGTATTGGAATTGATGTATCTTTAAAGGCAGCCTCCTGGGTCAGTTAGGCACCACTTTAAGTTCCTTGCCATATCTATGCTTCAGGCTCATCACGTAAGCATTCTGACTCAAACTGGACTCCGTGCTCGCCACAGGAGCTGCATGTAGATACTATCGCCCAGGTTCTTAAAGCTACTTAGCTTCCTCTGTTCTCATAAAAGCCAGGCGAAATTCAAGATTTGTAAGCAGGATATCCTATTCTGAGCTGTGGAGCTTGCAGATAAAGATGGGTTCATCTTCAAAGTGGTTGTAGGTATTCCCTGGAAAAGAGCAAACCCACAAACCTTCATTTGGTCTTTGCCTCTGCTGGGAAGAACACAGGATATCCATTGGCTTTTCTGAAGTCCAATGGCCAGTGTTGGATTTGGCCAGTGTTTAGGAGCGATGAGGAGACCTGCGAGCTCCGGCCCCAAGACTCCAGGAAGTGCAGATAGCTGTGCATAGTTAGCTAGTTAGAGTGGGCAGTTGTTAGACAAAGTGGATGCAGGGCGGCCGGCCATGAGCTGGGAGCGCAGTTGCTTATATGGCTTTAACTTTGTTTCTTTTCCCTGTTACCTGGCTTGGTTTTGTGAGATATGAGTCTGGTTTTCTATACTTCTAGCTGGGGAGCATATTTAGGCATTTGAGATGGAAATTAAGATCATATAATAGCACATTTTGTTAGTTTCCTTGGTCATCAGGTCATTAGAACTGAAGAGAGCCCTTGAGGACATTGAGGCACTTTTTAGACACAGTACACTTTATACTGGAGGCTCAGCGGACAGTGCGATCTAGAACATGGGCTCACAAGCTTCAGTTCCTGTCCTTTCTACTGACGTGACTCTTGCCTTTGGGAACATTGGCCTTCACAGCCTCTGCCCTTCCAAGTCTTTACTGTGTGTACAGAGTCTTCCAGAGAGTTTACCTTTACCTGTCTATTCCCAGAAGTCATCTAAGAAGCCAAAGGAGCATTTAATTTTCACTAAGATACCATTAACTAGCAGAGTATATTTGTGTATGAATAATTTTCTAAGTAACCCAATAAAGTACTGCCCTCTCCTCAGGGCAGAGCAGTATTTGAAGGAGCTTTCTTTTCATTGGCCAGTATAGATCTTAGTGTATAGCGCATAGGAAGTGATTGTTGAATCATAATATTTACAGAACATTAATATTCAAAGGACAGTTTGCTAATACGTTAGCACAGCACATGTTATAATTTTTTATAGGCCAGAGGAACCTAAAGTAGTTGACTTCTGGCCAAGGTGGTGGCAGTTCTGTTAAAGTAGTTAGCTGTCGTATACTCTGTGAGACTATCATGAGCTTCCTCTGAGGAAAGCTGTCTTTCCTACCAGCAACAGAAACTCACTCTGTTTTCACCCTGAAGGTAAAGAGCAGTCATTGGAGATGGGTGTGCATCCTGTGGCGGCCCCACTCTCCGTGTTTGCTAAGGAGGCTCTGTCCTCTGCCCGGCACAGCGAGCACCACCACCACCATCACCATGAGCACAAGAAGAAGAAGAAGAAGCACAAACACAAGCACAAGCACAAGCACAAACATGACGGCAAGGACAAGGACAAGGATAAGGAGCCCTTCACCTTCTCCAGCCCTGCCAGTGGCAGGTCTGTGCGCTCCCCCTCACTCTCAGACTGAAGCCTGCTCCGCAGTCCTCTGTGCAGAGACACAGCAGGGACTATGGCGAGGCTGAAGAGGATGCTTGAAGTCCCCATTTGATGGCTGTGTTTGTATAACTGGGATTTAAATAGGAATGAGTGTGTTGGTTCTGGAGGAACTGTTCCCCCCCAGTTCTTCCTGAAAACACAGAGTGACTGTTTATAAAAGCCTTCGTATCCACTGCAGGCCTATTTAGATGTTGGTCTCCTATGGACTGCCAAAGTCAGGTGTGCTTGACAGCCTTGGATGGACAGGAGGACATTGTCAGCAAAAGCAACTGCCAGATCTGTGGTAGCCAGCGTTTCCATGAAGTGCTAAACAGCACCACTTGGAATTGCTGGAGAGAAGCTTTTCTGTAGGGCCCAATCCCTCTCGACTGCTTTTTGTGTTAGCCATTGAAACTAAGCACCATCATTTATGAGTGAAGAATCCTATAGTTCTTTTTACCCTAAAATACAAAAAGTTTTGAAAGAAATTATTTTTTAAACAATTTAAAGTAACTATCTTTTGATAGTACATTTGGTGATTATGATATTGCAATGTAGCAGATCCAACATTATTCTCAAATCAAGATGTTAAATTATGTTTTGTTTTGTCTTCCATTAAATGCAGGTGAATGTGTCCAGATGTAAAATATGTTTTGCTGAATGTGGACAGTTTATACACATAACACATATTCTCTCTGAAATGACTTTGTATATAAGGCAGGTGTGGTTGTGCATGCCTGTAATTCCAGCAGATGGGAGATAGAGGTCAGGATCATTCAAGGCCTGCCTGAGACACATGAAAATCTGTATCACAAAAGCAAAATGACAAAGTCACTCTACATAACAAAACATGATACTTTGAAAAAGTGTCTTTATTTGTTGTTTCCTAGCTTGGACACAGCTGATTTGGCCCACACTGGAGTAGACCAGCAGCAGTTTAAAACACATGTGCCATGCTTTGGGTTCATAGTTTAACAGTTTGTGTGGTTGTATGTTTTGGTTTTGTTTTTTGGCTTTTGGTTTTCTGAATTTCCCAGGTTCTGGTGTTAAAAAATATTTTCATATCTATTCAGTTTTATCATTTCTTTTGTTACTAAATGTTTGACTCAATTCTTGATCTCAGAATAAATATTTCAAAAGGGATCCAACAATGCTGGACTTTTAAATGTACTTTTAGTTGTATTTAACTTGTTTAGTAAATAACTTTTTTAAGTCTGCCTTTGTTTTTCTTTATCCTTTGTTACTTTCCTGAGCATGTTTATCCGATATGCCAGGTTGCATTTGCAGAGGGCTTTGAAATGAGTGGGATTTGAACTGTGCCAGTATCCGGGCACTTCGGTAGATGGAGATGAGGTTAGGAACAACACCTTCAAGGAAGGCCGTGTGCAGCGAACTCGACCTCAACTGTGAGTACAAAGGACGTGTGGTCAGGAGCTGCTGACCGGAGCTGGGGTCTCACTGCATAGATCAGGCTGGGCCTGAACTCCAAGATCATCTGGCCTGCCGAGTGAGTGTACCACCACATTTAGGTCTGTGATCAGGTATTTATCCACCTAAATGACCCTTACGAATTCAAATTAATTAAATGGTGGCCAACTTCAATTAGTTTTGAAAAATGGGAATTTTTATATCTTAGTGTGCAAATAACACCTTTATATAGCCCCTGGGACTTGACATTGCAAAACAATTACTTCTGCCATGGCCTGCTGCTGTATATCCCGCTGCTATCATAAGGCCCTCCTAGGCAGCACATACAGTACTAAGACTTGGATCCGTCTGTGTAACTCTGATTCTTATCTGGGTGATTTGTGAGAATCAGACCCTTCTTGGTGGGCCACAAGTTATACTACTGATTCAAAGTAGACAATTAAAAAAATTATTTCTAGATTTAAAAACAGTTAATCATACATGGTCAGTACAAACTTGAGTGTTTCTCAGTCTCCTTCCCCAGAGGCATTTCTTAAGTGTCTTGTTTGGAGTTCATCATGTACACACACGTCTGTCCATACACACGGGAGACTTTTAAACTCATGAAAGCAGACGATACATACACACTTGCAGAAGTTGTTTGTTTTTATACTTCAAGTCTTCTGTCATAGTAAGAAGGTTTAGAATTCTGTGGTTCTAGAAGAAGTCTCTTGTTTTAGAATATGTTTTAAGTGTTTCCATTCTTTAATCTAGAAAGGATTTACCTTGAACTCACTGTGATGAAAAGTAGACAGAGGTCCAGTTTTTCTTTGCTTCCAGAACGCTACCCAGAACAGCATATTAAGAACTTACGTCTTTGGGGGCTGGAGAGATGGCTCAGCAGTTAAGAGCACTGACTACTCTTCCAGAGGTCCTGGGTTCAATTCCCAGCAACCACATGGTGGCTCACAACCATCTGTAATAGGATCAGATGCCCTCTTCTGGTGTGTCTGAAGACAGCTACAGTGTACTCATAAATAAAATAAGTAAATAAATCACAAAACATAAGAGAACTAAGTCTTTCTGGATTTCAGATTTGCCTGTTAAATTTCTTTACAAATTCTGGTGTGTTTTTAGACTACATCTGTCTGCTGTGTAAGTTTTGACATGCTGGATCCATTTGTTTTCTGCTTTTCAGCCTTAGCTCCAACAATTTTTTTGAGCTTGTAATTTACATATATAAAATTAATTCCTAGTAGTTCTTAGCTTTAACAGATACTTAGATGACATTCTGCCATCACAGCCCAGTCACCCTCAAAATGCCCTTCACCCCCAATTACCAGTGACCAATTTTCTATCTCTGTGTTCTTACCTTTTAATAAATTACCACGGCTTAATTTTTTTAGCTATAATTTTACCTTTTAATAAGTATCAATTTATTTTTCTCAGGCACTTTTACCACAGCTGTGGTTTTTAACCTTCCTAATTTCGAGACCCTTTAATACAGTTCCATGTGACTATTTTTGGATTATATTTTGGATTATTTTCATGGAATCTTATTCCATAAGATTATTTTTGTTGCTACTTCAGAACTGTAATTTTGCTACTGCTATAAATCATTAATAACTGTTTTCTAGTGGTCTTACATGACCCTGGTGAAAAGGTCAGCCACACCCTCACCATACTGTCAAAGAGATCACAGCCCACGGGTTGAGAATGGCTGCACTCCAGCCCTGGCAGAAGAGATTCTAACGACACCTCTCTCCCTCCCTCTCTCTCTCTCTCTCTCTCTCTCTCTCTCTCTCTCTCTCTGTTATTTTAAAGATTTATTTATTTATTATATATAAGTACACGGTAGCTATCTCCAGACACACCAGAAGAGGGAATCAGATCTCATTACAGATGGTTGTGAGCCACCATGTGGTTGCTGGGATTTGAACTCAGGACCTCTGGGAGAGCAGTCAGTGCTCTTAACCACTGAGCCATGGGCTGGAGAGATGGCTAAGGCTCATAACCAACAATCGTCTCTCTCTCACTGTGTGATTATTCTGTTCCTTATGCTAGCTTTGTGCCTGGCCGCTGTACCGGTTGCTCATTTGTGCTGCTCAAAGGCGTTATTCTATACACAATGGTAATTTTATGGCTTTTTATACATGTGATTTTCTATTTTCTCCTTTTGTGTGACTTCTTCCTCTTGCTGAACTAGAGCAGCCATGCTGGCCATCCACTCAGTGGTGTGGGTGCCATTTTCCTTCTGTGGACTTGGCAGCCCATCCTTGGAGGCTGAGGGTTGGAGTTTCACATTTTTTCTTTGTTTCTGGGAAATTAACATTTACAGTTTTGTTTATCATTCTTGTTTGGATGTTTTTTTGTAAAAGAAGAAGAAAGGCTAGCTATTGTCATCAGTGTCTCACAGACGGCTTGAAAGGGCAGTTGTAATCCAAATGCACCAAGATCCTTGCTGGGAAAAACTAGACGGCCATAAGTTTCCCCGCTGCCTCCTGCTTATCTCCTGTCTGCCGTTTGCATTGTCCCTTCAGGTCAAATGTGTGCTCGCATACAACTGTTTCAGAGTTCTCAACTGCTGGGCACCACCGACTTTAGCCTAGCACTAGTGACTTGCTTCCAAGGAATAAAATATGGAAAAGGAAAAATATTAACTCCACCATACAGGGGTTGGGGATTTTGCTCAGTGGTAGAGCACTTGCCTAGCAAGCACAAGGCCCTGGGTTCGGTCCTCAGCTCCAAAAAAAACAAAAAACAAAAAACAAAAAAACAAAAAAACAAAACCAAAACAAAACAAAAAAACCGTCCACCATACAGAATGCTGGCAGATACCACACATCCATGGCAAACAACAGTGGTAAGACGGATTTGTGTGCCTCTCATGGGGTTTGGAGAAATGGCGCAGACAACCTGGCTTCAGGTCACAGTACACACATGATTGCTCATGCCTGTCTGCAACTCCAGTTCTGACCAGGCATTGCACGCGTGTGGTGCACATACATACATGAAGGCAAAATAGCCATACATAAGATAAAAATATATAAATCTCTAGAAAAAATTGAAGTGTCTTCCATACTGTGATGTTAGAGAAACCACTTCTGTTTGGAGACAAAACTCCTGTTCTGAGTCTGTTTTGTCTAAAGAGGAAACAGAAACCTAATTGGATGCAGGTTCATTTTCAATGCTGCTACAAGAACAAGGGGGCAGGGAGGAAATGGAATTACAGTAGAGTAAGAACAATACAGTTTGTTTCTGGTGTGGATCCTGCTAGAGGAAAAGGACTTTAGTGGGAAAGCATTTGAAAATCAAGTCTGTTCGAGAATTTCTTGGATGTACCCCTGTTGCTGCTATGGCTGCAGAGTCAGTGCCACCTGGAAATTTGATTATTAAATCCTGCTCCCTCCTAGATGATGATGCTTTAAAACAAGCAGGAACTTTGGGATGTGATTAGGGCGTGAGCGTTGAATCCCCATGGGCTCAGCCCTTTGAGGGACCCCAGGAAGTTAGCTGCTGCTTGGGCTATGGAGGCTCAGGAAGAAGGCCCCACCCATTAGCCAGGAAGTAGGCTCTTGTCAGACACAAAACCTGCCTGGCACCTTGGTCTTGAATCCCCCAGTATCCACAGTGGGAAATTTTTAGTTTCATTGTTTATAAGTTACCCAGCTTGTTGTATTTGCTGCAGCTACCTGTGTGGACTAAGTAATTTAATTTCTTAGATTTGATAAACATACTGTTGAAATTTAAGTTGCTAACAATGGGGAAAATTCGATAAAAGATATATAGAAATTCTTTTTTCTTTCTTTTCTTTTATTGGATATTTTCTTTATTTACATATCAAATGTTATCCCTTTTCCCAGTTTCCCCTCTGGAAATCCCACATCCCATCTCACCACCTCCTGCTCCATGAGGATTCTCCCCCACTCACCCACCCCCTCCCTCCTGCCCTGGCATTCTCCTATACTGGGGCATCAAGCCTTCACAGAACCAAGGGCCTCTCCTCCCATTGATGTCCAACAAGGCCATCCTCTGCTACATATGCGGCTGGAATCTTGGGTCGTCCCATGTGTACTCTTTGGTTGGTGGTTTAGTCCCTGGGAACTCGGGGGGAGGGGGGGGAAAGGGTCTGGTTGGTTAATATTGTTGTTGTTCCTACGGGGTTACAAACCCCCTCAGTTACCTCAGTCCTTTTTCTAACTCCTCCATTGGGGATCCCGTTCTCAGTCCAATGGTTGGCTGTGAGCATCCACCTCTGTATTTGTCAGGCTCTGGCAGAGCCTCTCAGGAGACAAATATATCAGGCTCCTGTCAGAATGCACCTCTTGGCATTCCCAATAGTGGGTTTGGTGGCTGCATATGGGATGGATCCCCAGGTCGGGCAGTCTCTGGATGGCCTTTCCTTCAGTCTCTGCTCTACACTTTGTCTGTATACTTCCTCCTGTGAGTATTTTTGTTCCCCTTCTAAGAAGGACTGACGCATCCACACTTTGGTCTTCCTTCTACTTGAGCTTCATGTGGTCTGTAAATTGTATCTTGTGTATTCTAAGCTTTTGGGCTGATATCCACTTATCAGTGAGTACATACCAAGTGTGTGATTGGGTTTTCTGTGATTGGTTACCTCACTCAGGATATTTTCTAGTTCATTCCACTTGCCTATGAATTTCATAAAGTCATTGTTTTTGATAGCTGAGTAGTTCTCCTTTGTGTAAATCTACCACATTTTCTGTATCCATTCCTCTGTTGAAGGGCATCTATCTGGGTTCTTTCCAGCTTCTGGCTATTATAAATAAGGCTGCTATGAACATAGTAGAGCATGTGTCCTTGTTATAAGTTGGAGCATCTTATGGGTATATGCCCAGGAGTGGTATAGCTGGGTCCTCAGGTAGTATTATGTCCAATTTTCTGAGGAATCGCCAGACTGATTTCCAGAGTGGTTGTACCAACTTGCAATCCCACCAACAATGGAGGAGTGTTCCTCTTTCTTTTCATCTCCGCCAGCATCTGCTGTCACCTGAGTTTTTGATCTTAGCCATTCTAACGGGTGTGAGGTGGAATCTCAGGGTTGTTTTGATTTACATTTCCCTAATTACTAAGGATGTTGAATATTTCTTTAGGTCCGTCTCAGCCATTCAATATTCCTCAGTTGAGAATTCTTTGTTTAGCTCTGTACCCCATTTTTAATAGAGTTATTTGATTCTCTGGAGTCTTAACTTCTTGAGTGTATATTGGATATTAGCCTTCTATCGGATGTAGGATTGGTAGAGATCTTTTCCTAATCTGTTAATTGCCATTTTGTCCTATTGACAGTGTCCTTTGCCTTACAGAAGCTTTGTAATTTTATGAGGTCCCATTTGTCCATTTTTGATCTAAGAGCATAAGCCATTGGTGTTCTGTTCAGGAAAATTTCCCCTGTACCCATGTGTTCAAGGCTCTTCCCCACTTTCTCTTCTAGTAGTTTCAGTGTATCGGGTTTTATGTGGAGGTCCTTGATCTACTTGAATTTGAGCTTTGCACAGATAAGAATGGATTGATTTGCATTCTTCTACATGCTGCCTGCCAGTTTGAACCAGCACCATTTGTTGAAAATGCTGTCTTTTTTCCACTGGATGATTTTACCTCATTTGTCAAAAATCAAGTGACCATAGGTTTGTGGGTTCATTTCTGGGTCTTCAATTCTATTCCATTGGTCTATCTGTCTGTCTCTGTACTAATACCATGCAGTTTTTATCACTATTGCTCTGTAATACTGCTTGAGGTCAGGGATGATTCACTCAGAAGTTCTTTTATTGTTGAGAATAGTTTTCTCTATCCTCAGTTTTTTGTTATTCTAAATGAATTTGCAAATTCTTCTAACTCTATGAAGAATCGAGTTGGAATTTTGATGGGGTTTGCATTGAATCTGTAGATTGCTTTTGGCAAGATGGCCATTTTTACTATATTAATCCTGCCAATCCATGAGCATGGAAGATCTTTCCATCTTCTGAGATCTTCAATTTCTTTCTTCAGAGACTTGAAGTTCTTATCATACAGATCTTTCCCTAGCTTGGTGAGAGTCACACCAAGTATTTTATATTATTTAGGGTTATTGTGAAGGGTGTCATTTCCTTAATTTCTTTCTCAGCCTGTTTATCCTTTGAGTAGAGGAAGGCTACTGGTTTGTTTGAGTTAATTTTACATCCAGCTATTTTGCTGAAGTTGTTTATCAGGTCTAGGAGTTCTCTGGTGGAATTTTTTGGCTTATTTAAGTGTACTATCATATCATCTCCAAATATTGATATTTTGACTTCTTCCTTCCTTGTATCCCTTTGACCTCCTTTTGTTGTCTAGCTGCTCTGGCTAGGACTTCGAGTACTATATTGAATAAGTAGAAAGAGAGTGGGCAGCCTTGTCTGGTCCCTGATTGTAGTGGGATTGCTTCAAGTTTCTCTCCATTTAGTTTGATGTTAGCTACTGGTTTGCTGTATGTTGCTTTCACTATGTTTAGGTATGGGCCTTGATTGAATTTCTGATCTTTCCAAGACATTTATCATGAAGAGGTGTTGAATTTCGTCAAAAGCTTTCTTAGCATCTAATGAGATGATCATGTGTTTTTTTTCTTTGAGTTTGTTTATATCATGGATCACATTGATGAAATTTCATATATTGAACTATCCCTGCATCCCTGGAATGAAGCCTATTTGATCATGATGGATTGAGCCCATTTTGATGTTCTCTTAGATTTGGTTTGCGAGAATTTTATTGAATATTTTTGCATCAATATTCATAAGGGAAATTGGTCTGAAGTTCTCTTTCTTTGTTGGGTCTTTGTGTGGTTTAGGTATAAGTGTAATTGTGGCTTCATAGAACGAATTGGGTAGTGTTCCCTCTGTTTCTATTTTGTGGAATAGTTTGGACAGTATTGGTATTAGGTCTTCTTGGAAGGTCTGCTAGAATTCTGCACTAAACCCATGTGCTCCTGGGCCTTTTTTTTTTTTTTTTTTTGGTTGGGAGACTTTTAATGACTGCTTCTATTTCTTTAGGAGTTATGGGATAGTTTAGATGGTTTATCTGATTCTGATTTAACTTTGGTACCTGGTATCTGTCTAGAAAATTGTTATTTCATCTAGATTTTCCAGTTTTGTTGAGTATAGGCTTTTGTAGTAGGATCTGATAATTTTTTAATTTCTAGGGTTTCTGTTGTTAGTGTCCCTTTTCATTTCTGATTTTGTTAATTTGGACACACTCTCTGTGTCCTCTAGTTAGTCTGGCTAAGGGTTTATCTATCCTGTTGAATTTCTCAAAGAACCAGCTCCTGGTTTTGTTGATTCTTTGTATAGTTTTTTGTTTGTTTGTTTGTTTGTTTCTATTTTGTTGATTTCAGCCCATGTGCGCATGTGTGTGTGCTTCTGTGTGTTTCTGTGTGTGTGTGTATGTGTGTTTCTGTGTGTGTGTGTGTGTGTGTGTGTGTGTGTGTGTGTGTGTGTGTGTGTGGACCTGTTAGAGAATGACTTATAGTTTCTTCTACCATGGTGGTTCTAGGGATCAAAGACTTGGTGGCCAGGATATTTAGCCACAGAACCATCTTGCCAGACCAATTATTTATTCCTTGAGGTGACAATTCATATTCTTCACTTCAAGACCTTGCAGGAATTATTTATACTTGGCAGAAGAATATAATCTTATAGAAATCAAGTACAGCAATATTGACCTAAAACTTAGAAACTGTGAAGAGAGAATTGAAAGAACTTTTAAAGAAGAGCTAAAGTAGTTGAAGGCTCTGTGGTTAGTTTTTGTTAACTTGATGCAAACTTGGGCCCCCTAGGAAGAGGGAATATTAATTAAAGAATTGCTTCATCAGGTTGGCCTATATGCAGTTTCTTGGAAATCGGGAGCAATTCTTGGACATGGTGGCATTTTCTTGACACTGACATGGTGCTCACTGTTCTGGTTAGAGTGATTGATCAGTGGGACCCAGACCTGCCTGTCTCTACCATCAGCACTGGTGCTGCAGGTGTCTACAGCCAAGGCTGCCTTTTGGCATGAGTCCTGAGGACCTGGGCTCGGTTCCTTGTGCACTAGGTCATTTCCCTTCCCTCTTTACCCCACATTCCTGCCAGCACTGGCCTTGTCCGTTTGGTAACTAGACAGCCTAACAGGTATGTTGTCTTACTATGACTTTGATTTGCATTTCCTTAAAGTTTAGTGGCTATTTTTTTCTTAGATCTGTTGACAGTTTGCCTATCTTACATTGACAAATATTGGCTTAGGTCCACCAGCTCTGAAGTTGTTGGGTTTTTGTTTTTTTTACTATTATTGTTTGAGTCCTTTATGTATTTTGGACACATAAAGGGCTTGTTTAGATGTTTTCTCCCAGTCCATTGGCTGTTTCTTTGAATTTCCTTTTCTGTGAAGAGACATTTCACTTTTATTAATCCCACGTGTGTATTTGAGTTTGAGTTTGTTTGGTTTGTTTTGGTTTTCTTTTTTTTTTTTTTTTTTTTGGTTTTTTTTTTCGGAGCTGGGGATCGAACCCAGGGCCTTGCACTTCCTAGGCAAGCGCTCTTCCTCTGAGCTAAATCCCCAACCCTTGTTTTGGTTTTCTTTTGTTCTGCTTTTGTTTCTTGTAGTCTTAAAAAAACAAATCATTGCTCACACCTGTGTCATGTGAGCTCCTCTTTCCTGTTTCCTGATGTGCTTTCAGTTTCCGGACTTCTAAGTCTTTAATTCATTCTGACTTGAGTTGAATTTTACATATGGTGTGAACTGGTAAGTCCTCTCTCATTCTTCTGCATGTAGAATTCCAGTTTTCACTACCATGTACTGAAGAGGCTGTCATTCTGTGTTCCTGGTATATTTGCTGGAAATCTATTGACCACATATGCATGCATTTATTTCTGGGTTTCTGTTCTGTTCCGTTGGTTGATATGAATATACTAAATATTCATAGCTTTGCAGTATAGTTTAAAGGGTAATGTGATGGCCCAGCGATGTGTTTGTGTATCGTGTGTGTGTGTGTGTGTGTGTGTGTGTGTGTGTGTGTGTACAAATGCCCATCAAAATTCTAATACCACTTTTCAAACAAACACACCACTCTTTGAATCAATCACAAAAGAAAGCCATCAATCTTAGGGAATGAGAAAACACACATGACATCAATTTTAGTAGCATGAACATTTGAGCTATGAATACACTTCTATAGACATGAAATATCACCATTTATTTGTGTCTTTGTCTTCCTTCATCAGTGGTTTTTATATCCTAGGGTAAATTTATTGCTGAGCATTTTGTTTTTGTAATTGTCATAAATGAGGCTTTTTATATTTTTTTGATAGTTTATGGCTAGTGTAGAAACAGCACTGTTAATGTGTAGCCTTCAGTTTTACTATGTTTATTCATTAATTATGCATGTTCTAATTATGCATGTATGTGCACATGTGTTTACATGCAGGCATGTGTCCATGTATGCATGTGCACATACATGTATATTTATCACCGCTTTCCCTATCTAGGTTTATGTGAGCAGCAAACAGTGACATTTCATTTTGTCTTTCCTTCTTGGTACCTTCTTTCCCTTTCTTAATCTCTCCAGTATTCATACCTTGCTCTAGGTCTTAGAGGAAAGTGTCTAGTATTCACCATTAGCTGTGGGCTTCTGTCCCAAAGTCTTTAGAGTGTAGAGCATAGTCTTTCTATACTTCGTGTTCTTGTTAGAGTTTGTGTTTTTAAAAACATTTATCCTGTAATATTTATGTGTGTATATGTGTACTGTGGAGGCCAGAAGAGGCTGACAGAGCTCCTTGAGATGGCCACTGGGAGCCACCTAACATGGGTTCTGGGAAGAGCAGGAAGTGTTTGTACCCACCATGCTGGCTCTCCAGCCCCTCCAGGGTTGTTTTTTGTTTGTTTATTTTTCAATCTTGAAAGGGTTTCAGTTTTGTGAAATTTGTTGAGATGACTGCTGATTGTATTGTTTTTATCTTTCATTCTGTCAGTCTGCTACACCACGGTACTCACTGAAGTGTCCCACTGGCCCTATAAGGATATTTTAATTGAACCTATTTTATACCGTGGTGGAACCTGATGTTTATTTTTCTGCATATTTGTGACGGAACAAAATGGAGGTAAATGAGAATTCGCTTGCAGTTACGTTTGAATAGCCACACTGTTGCGGGTGCTGTACCTTGAAGGCTACTTAAAGGATAAGATACTGTAGATGGCACCTTAAAGACTGTGTGTGAACCGGGCAGCACATGAGAAGCATTTTGTATATGACTGTCCAACACTGCGCTGCACGCTGAAGGTTTCTGATCTCCACCCACTGGATGTCATGTCAGCCCCTACAGCAATGGCAAGCTCTCTGTCTGTCTGAGGTGTCCCTGCTGCTGCAGTGGGCTCACAAGCGCTAGGTGTGACCTACCTTTCATTGTTGTCCTTCAGTGAATGAGACCACCTATTCACACGTCATAAGTGACAAACTGACGTATTTCCATCCCAACAACTATGAGAAGCCTCCCAACCTCTCTCCCTCCTTCCCTCCCTTTCACCTTTTTTTTTTTAAATCTGTTTTTCTGTTTGAGACATAGTCTCATTACACAGTCTTGACTCGCCTCAAACTATCTGTGGATCCCAGACAGGCCTCAAACACAGCCATCCTCCTGTGTCTGCCTCATAGGTGCTGAGATTCCACATCTGCCATCTTGTGGCTCATTCCCCATGTGGCCTCATTGTCTGGTCACTAACCATTGTGTGCCTGGCTCTCTGCTACATACTTTATGTGTGCATTTTCTTGTGTACACATGAACAACTCAATGTGAAATAAGTAACTAAAAATCCACCCAGCATTTATTACTTACATTCTATGTGTAGGTGCTGAGGTGAACTCGTGAAGGGGACAAAAGAACTAGAGGTCGCCCAGCTAAGGAAGTGGAACTGTAGCTCAGGGAAGCCTTTTACTGAGCCTGGTGACCCCAGTTCAATCCCTAGAATCCAGGTAAAGATGAAAGGAGAGAACCAACCCAAGAAAGTCATCCTTTGACCTCCACACACACGGATGACACTTGGGCTTCCTCTCTCCCTCTCTCCTCTAGCTCGTTTTCTCCTTCACACACATAGGGTTATAGAATCAAATCAAATCTTTTAAATGATTTTTTTTTTTTGGATCTTTTTTTCGGAGCTGGGGACCGAACCCAGGGCCTTGCGCTTCCTAGGCAAGCACTCTACCACTGAGCTAAATCCCCAACCCCCTTTTAAATGATTTAAACTTGAATATTTTATTTCCAGAATGGTAAATTGCCCCTTACTTCTGCATGAATTATAATCTGCAGGAAAAATTTAATCATCCAAATTAATCATAATTAACAAACTGTAGGGGTGCTCAGAAGGCATTCCTACTATGCAATCGCTTTGACAGTCTGGCTGCTCCTTGGGGCTGCTGCAGCCCGTGCGTCCAGCACTTTCTAGGGGCTAAAGGAAACATCAGCACTGGTGCACAACCTATGCTACGTGACTTTAAAGAAGCAGGACCTCAGGCTGCTGGCTGTTTCCTCTTTGCGAGCATTTCGCCGGAGTGTAGACTCCACTCAGACACCTGCGTCAGTGTGGACCTTTCAGGTTTCAAGTAACCATCATTTCTTCCTTTCCCTTCGTTCTTTCTGTCTCTTCTTTCCTTCTCCCATTTGTTGCTCCCTCCCACTCACTAATATTGTGATTTTTAATGTTTATCCCTTGTGTATGAGTGCTTTACCCACATGTAGGTATGTGGACCACAACCGTGTGTGCAGTACCCGGAAAGGCCAGAAGAGGGTGTTGGAGCCCTTGGAACCGAAATCAACTAAAACTCAGGCCACTGACACCCTCTACCGAGTGGGAGGTTTTCATCTGATTGAAGCAGGAAAAGCAGTCTTCAGTGTGGACAGACCTTCTCTGGCAGCCCAGATAAACGGGCATGGAAGAAAGAAAATTGTCTCGTGGCCTAGTTGGCCTCACTCTCTCTGGGAGTCCCTCAAGCTTGTTGCTGCAGTATCATTTCGCTGTTGTTATTGCTTCCAGCTTCCAATGTAGATTGAACGAGGAGCATTTTCCCCAGACATCATCCAGGTCTATAGGGCCAGATTGGGACTGCTAAAATGTCCAGCCTCATGTCCAGCCTCGCTGAGCAACTTCTGGGTTCTCAATCTCTTCAGTGTGAGAAAGTCTTATTGAACTATTGTGATTGCATGCTGTAAGCCAGCCTAATAAATTGTCTTTTAATACATGTATTCAGTCAATAAGTTCTGTTCCTTTAGGGCCACCATGTGAGTGCCAGGATTGGAGCCCAGGTCCTCTGTAGGAGTAGTAAGTGCTCTTAACCACGAAGTCATCTCTCCAGCCCTCCCTCATAGAATGTTTTTGAAAACTCACACTTTCCCAGTGGCCAGCAAAAAAAGTCCCTGTTCTCAATTGCGAATATCCATTATAGTTTTCCTATGTCTATTCTTTGGTTACTGTGGTACGATGTGAAACATTGGTGGATTAACAATGATATGCATTTACTTATTAATAGTCTTTCTTGCTTGGTGTGAGTACTACAAGTTTATATGCCCATGCTGCACAGTTCCCGGACTGGATTTTGTACAAAGGAGCGCTAAAGCATTTCTTCTCATTTTCGTACTTTTAATCATTGAAAAGCATCCTCCAGAGGGAGGACTTTTTTATTTTTATTTCTCCCCAGTGATTCCTATACCAGACAACCTGGTAATTATATATGTTAGCTCTCATGAGGGTGGCAGAGAAGGGAAGGGTGGCCACAAGTTAATGAGTCAGAAATTTTCAAAAAAAATTTGCTATTTCTCAAGATAAACTTTTACACCAAAACATGTTACTTGGGTGTGTAAAGGGCCCTTCCCTTCCCATTTGATCATGAGTCACCAAGGGCAGAGACCACGCCATTACCCTGTTTATGAGACACACTCTCCCTTAACCATTTAGCCGCCGTGATCAGTCACTGCATTGTCTCTGCTTTTTATTGAATTGAACATGAAAGCAGAAGCTGTTTTTTTAAGATTTATTTATTTATTCTATATAAGTACACTGTCGCTGTCTTCAGACACACCAGAAGAGGACATCGTATCTCATTACAGATGGTTGTGAGCCACCATGTGGTTGCTGGATTTGAACTCAGGACCTCTGGAAGAGCACTCAGTGCTCTTAACCACTGAGCCATCTCTCCAGCCCCAAAGCTGGTTTTACCAGTTAAAGAGCCATGTAGAGGGATCAAGTCCTATAAAACAGGAAAGTTGGGTTCTGGTCCCCGGTTTTGTGATTATCTTGTGTTGTGGCCTGAAAGAAATCCCCCAATTTCAATGGGGCCGAACTCTTTGAAAGATGGAAAAATAAAAAGATTGTTTCAAGGTGTCTCAGCAGCTGCCAAACTTCGAGAACTGTTCTGTTGCGACTGGTGGTAAAAATCTTTGCCTTGACTCTTAAAGACAGCCTTGCTTGGTTTTAGTTGAGTTTTTGAAAAAGACTGCATATACTCTGAAAATATGGATGACTTATTGTGTAGTTAGATGGGTAAGTTCCTGATTTACTATAAACTGTTTTCATACCTTTCAAACACATCTATCCCGTCCCTGCTACCAAGACCACCGCACAGTACTGCCTCTCATCAGCTGCTGTCACTGAGTTCTAGATCATTTTCAGTCTTAACGGTCATTAAAGCTCATGTAGAGTTGATAGAAAGCAACCCATGGCTGGTGAAGGGGCATCCGTAGGAGGGTAGATGGCCGTGCTTTCAAGGAGTCTAGGCCCAGTAGCAGATGGCTGTGTGTCTCTGTGGGCATGCGCATGTGTGCGTGTGCGTGCGTCTGCAACTCGACCCTGTAGTCTGAACCCAATCTTATACCAATGAGACATCAGGGCAGACCATGCTGGGTGTACAGAGGCCTTCTTAGTTTCTCTGTTCCAATTGCACGTCTGATAATTTCAACTGATGGTTTGCTTTCCTTTCTGTCAGCTTTTGACAGCGTCTCCCTTTGTAGCCCCAGCCGGCCAGCAATCCACTGTATGGACTAAGCTGGCCTCAAAGTCACTGTAACCCTCCTTCATCTGCCTTCGGAGTGCTGGACTCTCGGTCAGTGACACATACCTGGCTTTAGTGAAGTTTCGTTTCTTCTTTTGAGACAGGCTTTCACTAGGTATCCCAAGAGCTTTGAACTTTTGATTTTCCTGCCTGTTTCCCTCCTGCAGGGCTCACATGTGCCACTGAGCATGGGTCAAATGATTTCTTAGGTATTTATTTAGTTATTAATTTTGTTAGTTTGTGTGTGAGAGAGTGTGTAGGCTTGCTAGTGGAAGTTGGAGGACAACTTTGGGGAGGAGTCTTTTCTCTCCTGCTATAAGAGGAAACTAGGGAGAAGCATCATCAGGTCAACAGGCTTGTGAGTTGGGGCTTTAATCTCTCCAGCTCTAGTGGGAAACTCTTAACTCTGTACATCTTAAAGCTTCTATGTCCTGCCTCCCATACCAAGGGCATTCTTAAAAATCCTGCGTCCAGAAAGTGGGTCTAAGAGAGAACAATGTCTGATCCTGTGAGCCACAGACACTGCAAGGGTGGCTTGACACCTAAACACAGTCTTTGACTTTGAGAGGAGGCAAGCCAGTTCTATTTGCTCGGTGTTCTGAAGAGTCCTCTAGTGAAGTGGGGATCGTAGCCATAAGTAGTTTGCTGTTAGTTGGTGGATGTTACAGTTATTATTTTGATGTTCCTTCTTGGCCAGGTGCAAGCTGACCAATGGTCTGAGTTTCCCAGGTCTTGTCACCATGCGGCCACGGCATGGCAGAAACAGCTTCGTCTTCATGAAACTTACCTTCCGCTCTCGCAGAGGCGAACGCTCTGCTCATTTTGTGGCTGAGCCAACAGACGTGGAGGCATATGTTCTACATTTTTATTAATGGAATACAGGCTTGTTCTGGCATTGATTAAAAATCTGCTCTCCAGATACTTCTGTGCACGGTTGTTTTATGCAGAGTTGTTTCGTATGAAGTTTCCTTACACCTTGCAAATACGGTCTGGTCCTTTCATGCAGTGGTAGGCATGGAGGAGCATTGCTTCTTGAAACTTGCACTTCTCATGAAAGTTGTGCTTCTCATTAGCAATGGTAACTTCTGAGTGAAAAACAGAGATGTCTTTATCCTGCCTGTGAAAGCTTTGGACATCTTTGGAATATCCTCCTTTGAGGGGATAGTTCACACATCAGGATTTGATTCCCGAGCAGTTATTTTCCACTCTGGGAGGAGGGGCCTACTATTATCCTAAAAGGTCAGTATTTGGTTTCTGTACTTAATTGAACAATCAAGTTTCATGCCTATTTTTCCTTTAACTACAAAGTTCTATTTTAAATATGTCTTTCACTTCAAGTGGACACTTAGTGCTCAAGAACACGAAACAGTACTAGCATTGACCATTTCTTTACTCTTACTACACAGATACCCTGTAATAGTAATAATAGTAAGTAAATGAAAATTTAAAAGGCCTCACGTTTCACCCTCAGCTTTTAAAAAAAGGAAAATTTTATAAAGCATCACTCTTAGGAATTCTCTCTCTCTCTCTCTCTGTATGTGTGTGTATGTTTGTTTTTCTGTATATCTCTACTCTTTGTGTGTGTGTCTAGCTGTTTGTGTCTCTGTGTCTGTCTGTCTGTCCTGAGGATTGAAGGTAGGGCCGCACTCACACGAAGCAAGCTCTGTACTAGTCAATGACATCATAGCCTCCATGAATTTTCTTTTTCCTATGGGCTTCGAGTCACTCTGCACTCAGATCATCAATCTTCGATCTTTCTGTCTCAGTTTCCTAAGTAGCTGAGAGCATAGGCCTGCAACATCACACCTGGCTCTCTATGCACTTTGGATTAAAAAGATGACGTTTTATGTATGGGAGAGGTTCCCTGGAAACTCAAATGCACGGTTCAGAGCCAACCTCCACCACTGGCTGCACTGTGTGGCATTATGTAAATGAACTAGTCTTGATGCCGCACCTTAACCTGCACAGTGGGGACAATGGAGGCGATGGTAGTGATGTAACTTTTGGAATTTGCTGTTTTCGAGATCCCTGGGAAGGTACGAAGAGATTTACAGACCCACTGTCCAGTGCAACGGCCATAACTGCTGGAAAGGGTAAAAATACAACCACTTGAACCTTTCATAGATTGTTCAAAGAATGCACAATGAGCTAACAAATATTTATTCAACAAAATCCATGATCAGCAAGCATCAGTGACTCTTAATTAAAACTCTACACAGGGTGTTATGGCCAAGAGACAAAGTGACCTGGGCTTCAGTCCAGGGATGCAGTGTCTCCTGGAGGAGACATTTCAAATCCCCAACAATCTTAATTCACAGAGTCTTACTGGTTTCCTGATTAGTGCGGACAGGAGATCGGGATCCGCACCTTGATTCAGTCCCTACTCATAAGCAAGAGAACCATTCAGATCTGTGCTCATAAAGCAAAGGTGTCCCTCCAAGAGAGAAAGGACACTGTCCAGCAACCTCAGTGTCAGAGGAAAAGCAGCCAGGAGGGATAGAGGATGTAATGTTCTCCTCTCACAAAATGGATTTGTTTGACACAGTAAGGAAAAGTTCGTGCTTTTCTCTAAAACAATGGAGAATTGGTAAGAAATGAGGAGGGAAACAGCAATGTTTGTGAGTGACGAGTTAAAACCCCAGGCCAGCTAATCTACTAGTCAAAGATAACAATTAAGGACATTTCCTAAAGTAGAGGGGGAAAAAAATCTCCTCTCAAGGGGCTGGCCTAAAAAAAAAAATACCTTGCTTGAATTTAATTAGGTCAAATTGTGGTGCAATTTATGTCCTAGGGAATTGTTGGAAAGAAGAGAACAGTCATCAGGCAGTTGGTGGAGCCCAACAGCTGGGCTGTGAGGTAATAGGGAAGAAGAAACAGAGTCAGGGAAGGGGACAAAGAGGTCTACTCAAGCTGCCACCATCCCAGGGTAGCAGCAACTGCCAAAGGCTTTCCACAATGGCCTCGTAGTCAGGAGCAGCATTGTGTATGTGAACACAGGAAGGACAGGAATACCAGAAGGGGAGGGGAAATAACCTGAGAAGGAGAAGATGCCTGAAATACGGTGGTTGGAAATATATCGAATTTGATGATGGCCGATCTAGATGAGTCAATACAGTGAAACAAAGAGCTTGACAAAGTGATACATCACATTAAAAACGTTTAAGTAAATGACAAGAAGAGGACCAAAGAGTTAAGGGTGCTTGCCACTAAGCCTGACGATCTGAGTTCGATCCCTGGGAACCTCACAGTAGGAGAGAACTGACTCCCACCACTGTCCTGGGGTCACTCTGTGTGGGCAATAGCACACATACATGCACTTCTGCACACACCCACACACACAGGTAAATATAATTAAAAAAATCAAAAGACAAGAAAATACTGAAAGTGGTAGGAGGAGAAGGAAACCCCTACATATACAGTAACCGTACAGAGTCGTAGCTCTAACCTCTTGTTAGAACGGTGGAGCCAGAAGCACAGTGTGGTGGAATGAGTGATTAGGGTGTCAAGGGAACAGCCAGCCAAGAATCTTTTGCCCAGTAAAGCTATCTTTTACAAATTAGAGCAAAATAAAGACATCTGTGTGAAAACACAGATGGAAAGCATTTGTTCTCTCAGACATTTCCTTTTGTAAAAAAAGATTTACTTTATATATTTGAGTACACTGTCACTGTCTTCAGATACACCAGAAGGGAGCATCGGATCCCATTACAGATGGTTGCGAACCACCATGTGGTGGTGGGAGTTGAACTCAGGACCTCTGGAAGAGCAGTCAGTTCTCATAACTGCTGAGCCATCTCTCCAGCCTGACATTTCTTAATAGAAACAATTGAAAAAAAAATTTAGACCAAAGGCAAGAGAAAGTAATATTAGTTCTCACCAAATCAAAGAAATAGATGCAGGCAAAGTCAATCATGTAAATGATCACAGGGTATAGCTTAGTTCATAGAGCAGTTGCCTAGCATGCGCAAAGCTCTGGGTTCAATCAGTAGCATAGAATAGAGTGGTGGTGCTCACTAACGATCTCGGTGCTGGGAGTTAGAATCAAGAGGATCAGGAGTTCAAGGTCATCCTTTGTTACACAGAGAGGTTAAGGACTGATAGACACTGTCTCTAAAACCATACAGAGATATTTTAAAATAAAATTGTGAAATTGTAAAAGACAATATAAATGATTTAAAATTTAAAATTGTATTTATTTACTTTTTTTTAAAAAAGATGTATTTATTTTATATATTTGAGTACATTGTCACTGTCTTAAAAACACACCAGAAGAGGGCATCAGATTTCATTACAGATGGTTGTGAGCCACCGTGTGGTTGCTGGGAACTGAACTCAGGACCTCTGGAAGAGCAGTCAATACTCTTAACCGGTGGTCCATCTCTCCAGCCCTCTTTATCTACTTTTTATTGATTCTTTGTGGATTTCACATCACGTACCCCAGTCCCACTCATTTCCCCATCCCTCCATATCTGCCTCCTGCCCTTACAACCTCCCCCCAGAAAAGAAAAAAAAATAGCAACAACAACAAAACCAAAAGAAAACAAGTTTCACCATGGAAACTGCGGTTTGTCACAGTGTGTCATAGCGTATGCCCTTTCTCCCAAGCAGCTTTACTTGCAAATGTTCATTGCAGTGAGTCATTGGTCTGGTTGGAGGCCTTTGGTTCTGCTACTCAATCAACACTGGATCCTCACCAGGACTCCTCTTGGATATCCTGTTGTTGCCCTGTGCCATGGAGATCCTGAAGTTTTGCATCTGCAGGACCGGCCCCTTCACAAGCTCCAGCAGGACATAGATGAGGTGGTTGTTTGGGTGAGCCCTGGATCTGGGGCTGGACAGAAGCTGAGTTGGTCAGTCCATCAGCTCTCCTATGCCTGTGCCAACAGGGCTGGCTTTCCTGTCCTTTGCTCAAGCAAATGTCTTGATTTGCTCAAGTAAGGGTCCTGGCCAGCTCTCCCACTCTGATGCCCTCAGGGCTGTTTCTCCCATGCCCAAGCCACCAAGGCCAGCTGGTGCTGCCCAGGAGAGATACAGGGCCTGATCTCCCGAATGCTGCAGATGGAAGGGGTAGGGACAGCTCTCAAGCCCTCATGCCCTCAAGACTATCTCTCCCGCCTGTGTGATGAGGGGTGAGGTGAGGGAGAGCATTTCTGTCTCACCCATACCACTGCTCTGAAGAAGAGTAGCTGGGGCATCTCTTTTCTGCTCCGGCTACCAGTGTCAGCTTTACTGTGCTGCCCAGGAGAGGCAGAGGAACTGCTATCCCAAGTGCTACAGCCATTGAGAGAGGGGACCAAGTCTGCACAGCCCTTGCATATCAACATAGCCTCAAGGGGCAACCCAAACGATGGCCATCCACATGGCCTTTGGTGATAACAAGGCCCTTGGACATCAACACAGACCCTGGCTGCCAAAAGACAACGGACTCAGAGATGGCCCCTCGTATAGTCCTGCCTCTCATCATGGCCTCAGGTAGCGGCCCAGACCACTGACATCCTCATGATCTTTGGTGGTATCTGGAGCCACAGATATCAACACAGATCCCAGCTGCAGCAGAACCATGGACGCAGACATGGCCCTTAGCACCAGTCTAGGCCAGAACATCATTGTGGTCTCAGGTGGCAGCACAGGTCACTCAGATGTTTGGCCTCCAGCATCAGTACAGCTTTTGGACATCAACATGGTCTCAGGCAGCAGCGCAAACGACTGACATCTGGATGACTTTCAATGGCTACATGGGTCATGGCCATGGACCCAGACATGGCCTTTGGTGTAGCCCATGTCTAGACATCACTATGGCCCCAAGTGGTTGCAAAGATTTCTCTTATCCATCTTTTCCTCACTGCCGGTCCATCTCCAGTTCCACCTTCCTCTACAGTACAGAACTGCTTGGCTTCACTTTCTCTCTCCTCTTCCTACTATGTGCTACCTTCTCCCCATTTCTCCATCACACATTCTCTCACCTTAGTGGAGGCTGACCACAGAGCCTGGGGTGGGTGCTTGGGTGTCTCTCTTCCTGTATCCCGGAAGCTGTAGGACCTAGGGTGCCGGGTCTGGCATGACTGCTTAACGGGAGGTGTGACACAGTTCCTGCCTCTCAAGCATTGCCAGGCCGTTGATTCCCCATGCGTGCTGATGACTGCTGTTGGCCTGGAACTGATCTGCTGTCTTATCTGTGTGTTTTACTTTCAATATCTCTTCCTGGAGAATATACCCCACCCCCATTACTCAGAACTAATCACTCCATAATAAATGAAACAGATGGGGTTTTCAGGTCATGAGGCTGTGGGGGAAGAGGAGCAGGCCTTCTGCTTGGCACTTAGGACCATGGGAAAGGATTTAGACAACATAGCCACCAGGGCCATACAATCCTACACGTCTCTTTATAGAAATTGCTCATTTTGAGACTTGACCTTGAATTACATGAGGAGATATGTGTACCCTCTGGTCCAATGACTGCTGCATTTATTAGCCAGGGTGAACTTGGAGACTGTTTTAGTCAGGGTTTTTATTCCTGCACAAACATCATGACCAAGAAGCAAGTTGGGGAGGAAAGGGTTTATTCAGCTTACTTCTACGTTGCTATTTCATCACCAAAGGAAGTCAGGACTGGAACTCAAGCAGGTCAGGAAGCAGGAGCTGATGCAGAGGCCATGGAGGGATGTTACTTACTGGCTTGCTCAGCTTGCTTTCTTATAGAACCCAAGACCACCAGCCCAGGGACAGCACCACCCACAATGGGCTGGGTCCTCCCCCATTGACCACTAGTTGAGAAAATGCCTTACAACTTGGTCTCATGAAGGCATTTGCACAACTAAGGTTCCTTTTCTGTGATAACTCCAGCTTGTGTCAAGTTGACACACAAAACTAGTCAGTATAGGGACATCATGGATAGAGAGTTAAAATGTCTCAAGAAGAAAAAGCATGAATAGGAAAAGAAGGAAGAATGTATGGAAAACAAGCAAACACCAGATGGGTTTATCTTATAGGAGGGGTGCATGTATATGATCTAGAAACAAATAGTATAGAAGGAGAGTATGGTTTAATGGAAAAGAATGGTGGGCTAGTGAATTGACGTTCATAGAGCAGTTGTCAGAATGAAGAGATGATGTACAAACATGTGAAGTTAGTACTTCATTCTCCTAGGTCCTCGAAGGTTTGGGAGACAGCAATGCCTAGAGAAGTATTAGAGAGAGCTGGCTGCTTTACTTGCATACATTTTAAAACTTTGTAAGAAATTATTTTAACCTTAGTAGTCTGTCACCTTTCTGTTCTTACATGAAAACAGTTACTAAAGGCACTGTCTGCTGTACCAGGAAACCGCAAGAGTTGTACCCAGATACCCATGAAGAACAGGCGTGAAGAACAGAGACGATAAGGAAATGTTTAGTTTCTGTCTTAAGGAAGTGGGGGTTGGGATTAATGATCCAAGAGTTTTAAAATTTATGTAAATTAAAGGATTTCTAAAGAAAAATGATCAATATGGTCAAAGCCTTGATGGGGTAGCTTCAGTGAATATAAGACTAGAGTCAGGCTCTCAGGTCAGAACGAGGAATGAGAAGAAGGATGGTGAGAATCGTTGGGCAAAGAGAGAGCACTCGAACTGACAGATGCGTCCACTACTGACTCCCAGTCATTGCGAATCAGCGCTGCTCCCATTCCCACCCCCACATCCCCGCTCTCAGGACCCTCCTCATGCTGAGGCTGGACCTCAGTACCATGATTTTTAACTTTTTGTTTACTCAGGAGCCCATACGGGTGCATTGAAACCTGGAGGACTAGAGTGACAGGCAGTTGTGAGCTACCTGACATGGCCGGGAACCCAACCCAAGTCATCTGCAAAGGCAGCAACGGCTCTGTACTACTGAGATATTCATATACCCCCAAACAGTACAAACAGATAATTTACCTATTTCCACTCTTCACCAATTTAAAAGTAAATGGAAACCATATCTAAGAACATGTGTATTTTTATACTGTCACCTAAAAGATAAGGAGAGATAATACACCTGGTATAGCACAATAGGACTGGGTAGGAAGGGAGCTGTGAAACAACGAAGTCATCATAGGCTGAGCCTTGACTTTACCAGAACAAGTGAAGAGGACAAGAAATGATAAATAATGGTTGAACTAGGGCTGGGGATGTTGTTCAGTTGGTACGGTGCTAGTCTAAATCCATGAGGCCCTAGAATTGATTCCCAGCACCCTATAAAGCATAGTATTGCATTCCGATAGTCACAGCACTAGGTGGCCGGAGACAGAAGATCTGAATTAGAGGTCAGCCTGGGCTATATGAGACTCTGTCTCAAAACAAAACGACAGCAATGAAAATATTAAAGTCACAAAATATGAACATGTACTTGTCCTCCATTTCATGCTTAATGCACACAAAATTATGATACATAATAATTGTAGCAATGTATTTCTGGATTTAATATATATGATTGCAATGCACATAAAAGCAAAATTACAGAAAGAAGAGTAAGTGGACATATAAATACACAACAATTGTTTATATAATTGAAATTTAGTATAGATCTAACTGTGGGGTTTGAATGGGAATGGCCCCCATCGGCTCATGTAGTTGAATGCTTGGTCGTTAGTGAGTGGAGCTCTTTGACAGGGATTATGAAGAACTGTGTCCTTGTTGGAGTGGGCATGGTCTTGATGAAGGGAATGTCGTTGGGGGTAGGCTTTGGGGTTTCAAATGCTCAAACCAGGCCCAATGGCTCTCTCACTTCCTGTTGCCTGTGGGATCCTTAAATGTAGAACTGTCGAGCTGCTTCTCCAGCACCGTGTCTATGCCTGCATGACTCCATTCTTCCTGCCATGATGACAGTGGATTAAACCTCTGAAGGTGCAAGTAAGCCTCAGTTAAATGCTCTCCTTATGAGAGTTGCCGTGGTATCTCTTCACAGCAATAGAACACTGACTAAGACATTCCCTATAGGCTCATACATGTGAACACTTAGTTCCTAGTCAGTGGAACTGTTGTAAAGGGGGCCTTGTTGGAAAAAGGGTATCACTGTGCGTGGGCTTTTGCATTTCAAAAGCAAGGACAGGTCCAGAATCACTCTCTGCCTGATGCCTGCTGATCATTAAATAAAACTCTTAGCTACTGGTCCAGTGCTGTCCTACTGTTTGCTGCCACAGTTCCCACCATGATGTTCATGGACTAACGTTCTGAAAGCAAGCCCCCAAGGAAATGACTTCCTTTATTAGTTGCCTTGGTCGTGGTTTCTCTTCCAGCAATAGAATAGCAACTAAGACACAAACCCAGAGTTTGGAAAATGACAATGTCCATAGGTGGTAAGGCCAAGAACAACCCTAAGTTCATAGGCTTATTTAAGAGTATTATTAAGGGAAATAAGATATTACGTGAAGAAAATATGTATTTAATAGGAATCCAAGTCCATGGATGACAAAATTAAGCGATCTAGATGAAATAACCCACTCAAGAGACAGATGTCAGACTGGATAGGAAAAAAGAAGGTTATATGTTGTCCACAGGAAACACATGTTAGGATCAGAGACACAAATATATTAAAAGATAGATAAAGTATATATGTTTACATTCATGAGCAAAAGAAAGAAAGAAAGAAAGAAAGAAAAGAAGGAAGGAAGGAAGAAGAGGAGGAAGAAAGGACAGGAAGAAGGCAGGAAGCTGGAGTGGCCATACAATCTTAGGAACGAGACATTAAAGCAATTTTTCTATAGAAAAAAAGATTGATCTTTTATAGTGGTAAAGCTCCCTCCTTATTTGTTGTACAAATTTAATCTATAAGAAATATATAACCATTATGAAAGCATGTGTCCGGCAAGAGAAATCCAAGACACATGGAAGGAAAATGTGGCTCAATGGTAGAATGCTGGCCTAATATTCATAAGGTTCATGTCCCCAATATTTTTTTTTAAAGTAAAGGAGCTGGAAAGATGACTCAGAAGTTTAGAGTACATGTTGCTCTTGTAGAATACCAAGGCTCGATTCCCAGCATCCATATGGTGGTTCACAATCACCTGTAATTCCAGCTGTAAGGGAAGAATCTAGCACCCACTTCCGACTTCCTCAGGCACCAGGCATGAAAATGGTGCACGTACATACTGCAGGCAACACATTCATACACATAGAATAAAATGAATCTTTTTTTTTAAAGGAAAAAATGGAAAAAAAGTTTTAGAGATTGTACTGGCTGGATTTGTGTCAACTTGACATAAGCTAGAATCATCAGAGGGGAAGAAGCCTCAGTGGAGGAAATCCTTCCATGAGATCCAGCTGTAAGACATCTTCTCAATTAGTGATCAGTGTGGGAGGGTCCAACCCATTATGGGTGGTGCGGTCCCTGGCTGATGGTCCTGGGTTTTAAAAAAAAAATCAGGCTGAGCAAACCATGTGAAGCAAGACAGTAAGAAACATCATTCCATGGCCTCTGCACCAGATTCCAGCCCTGCTTGAGTTCCTGTCCTGATTTCCTTCAGTGATAAGCAGCAACGTGGAAATATAAACTAGATAAACCCTCTCCTTCCCAACTTGCTTTTTGGTTATGGTGTTTTGTAGCAATAGAAACACTAATTGAGACAGGGATATCAACAACTCATTTTCAGAGATAGTTGATCAATAGGCAGATCAATAAGCCAAACAAGCAGACCAGTACTATTTATGAACTACTAAGAGCTAACAGATACCTCAGGGATGCGTCATCCAACTTAAGCTGTACACATTCCTTTTAGGCAACAAGGAAGACCATAAAACAACTACCATACATTTACGAGGAATCAAACAGTACAACGGATATCCTCTGGAAACAGAGTTGAACTTAGAATTCAACAACAGAGGTTTCCCACATAGGTTCATGCCCCAAGAATAACTCGTAATCAAAGAACAGAGAAATGCTGGAAATGCCCCAGGAAACTGAAATTCCGTGAACTGAATGAAACAGACGTCTCACTACAACCTGTGGAACACAGTGAGGAGACGCTGTCCAGAGGACACTTTATATCTTTAATTATAGAACACTGAGGAAGAATTCACAGTCAGTATCCTACCCTTCCAACCTTAGACTCCTGAGAAGGAAGAGCAGACCAAACCCACAGTAACGTAAAGAAGAAAAAATAAGGATTATGGTTGAAATTATTGAAATGGAAAAATAGAGAAATAATAGAGAAAAATCAATGAGTTCAAAAGTTGGTTCTTTGAGAGGGTCAGCAAAATTTTTAAAACCATTAGCTAGATTGACCAATCAAAAAATAGGATTCTAAAATCAGTGATGAAAGGACAATGACACATTATTACCAAACATTCCAGAAATTATAAAGATTATAAGGGAATACCACTAATAACTGCATTCTAGCAAACCTGTAAAAATGTAAAAATTCTTAGGAATCCACAGGCTACCAAGTTTAGTCAAAAGAAATAGACTTCTGAGTAATTATGTAGATCATGGTGACTGGTGCCTGGACACTCTGCATTCAGTGACTGAGACTGAGAAGGATGCACCATAACTGTGAAGCTACTCTTGGCTACATAAGTTCCAAACCTACCCAGGATACAGAAAGAGATGCTGTCTTTTCCCCAAAACAACCAAAAATCCTGCCCTCCAAATAAAACAAAAAATATCATAACACATAATAATAATTGAAAGAGCAATGAAGACAGTGCCCTGCAGAAGAGCCCAGGACCAGATGATTTCACAAGGGAATTCTAGCAGACATTGTTTGTTTGTTTGTTTCCCTAGACAGGCTTTCTCTGTCCTGGCTGTCCTGGATCTCACTCTGTAGTTCTGGCTGGACTTGAATTCCCAGCGATCCACCTGCCTCTGCCTCCCCAGTGCTGAGGTTAAGATTATGCGCTTCTCTGCCCAGCGTAATTCTAGCAGACCTTGAGCACCAATGTTAAAGTGTTCTGCAAAATTTAAGAGGAGGTATATCTCACAGTTTATTCTGGGAGATGAGTACTTTTCAAGTGTGTGTGCACGCACACACACACACAGCAAAATAAGTTACTATCGATAAGTATTTGCTATAAATATAGATAAAAAATCCTTTAAAAATATTAACAAATTGATTACAGCAATATACAAAATGTATTCAATATCAAGATGAGAATTTTAATCTAAGAATTTATCCCAGGAATAGAAGGCATATTTAGCATATGAAGATTGAGCATGTAACATGCCATATCAGTTGTCTAAAGGAAATAAAACAAAGCATTTGATAAAATTCGACACTTATTCATGGATAAAAATATACCACAAAACTAAGAATAGAAGGGAATTAGTTGGTCAGGTTAAGTCACCTAGTAAAAACCAATAAATGATATGATTCTTTGTAGTTAAAATCTAAAGCTTTTCCTACTAAGATAGAAAAAGGAAAAGATACCTCGTGGGCCAGTTTCCACCTAATTGAGCAAGAAAATGAAACAAAAGATACTCAGATTGAAAGTAATAAAATCTAATTCTTTGCAGATGATATGACCTGCTGTGTAGGAAATCTAATAGAACAGTAAATCCTATTGGAATTTACAATCAGATTATATAAGAAATTCAGTTCTTTGTATATGCTTACCATGAACAATTTGAAGATGACATTAAGAATATCATATTAAGATTATGATATTAAGAAGATGAACATTTGAAATATCATAAAAAGGAAGTACTTAAGGATATCCTTCATGAACTCAATGTAAGACACTGAAAACTTTGCAATATGGTTGAAAGACACTCAGTTGAAATATTAACATTGTTAAAGGCACAGCATCCTCTATCTTAGTTTCTTTTCTTGTTGCTATGATACAATGCCTTGACAAAAGGAACTTAAGGGGAAAAGAGAAGGGGTTGTTGTTGTTATTGTTTTAGCTTGTAGTTCAGGGTACAGGGCATTATGGTGGTGGCATGGAGCAGGCAGTAGGAGTGTGGAGCAGTGAGTGGGCCATGTGGCATCCACAATCAGAGAATGGAAGAGTGGATGCATGTTCAGCCTACTTTCACCGTTTTTTCAAGTCCATGATCTCCTGCCCAGGTAATGGCCCTGCCCACAGTTAAGATGTGTCTGCCTCCATCAGTTAATGTATACAGATGGTCCTCTATAAGCATGCCTATACACAGATTTTTTTTTTTAGGAGATTCTAGATCCTGTCAAGTTGATAATTAGCGAAAACCATCACTTACTCCAAGTTAATCTACAGGTATAATAACCCCACCCCAAGATTACAACTGACTTTGCAAACATTGACAAGCTATAAGTCAATCAGTCAATCCAAGGACCCTTGCTTCTAAAAGCATACACAAAGCTTCAAACATCGAGACACTGTAACACAAGCAAGTGCGTAGACATATTATTCAACAGAATGAAACCAACATCCAAACATAAATGTTATCTTTCCAAGCAACTGCTTTTTAATAAGGGTGGCAATTCACTGGGAAAATTATTGTCTTTAAAAATAGTTTTTTTTTTATTTTTTGAAATAGAAATATAATTACATTGTGTTCTGTTTTTTTTTTCTCCCTCAAACTATACTTATGCACCCTCTTATTCTTTCTCAAACTCATGGCTTCTATTTAATTATTACATATCCCTCTATCTATCTATTATCTATCTATCTATCTATCTTCTTAAATATATACATACCAACTGAGTCTGTGTAAAGTTATTTGTATGTATATGGTCTCAGGGCTGACTATTTGGTATCAGAGATAACAGAATCATCTTTTTAACAGATGGTACTGGGACAACTGGATAGCCCATGCTATCCAAGTAATGAAGCTGGACTCTTGCCTTAAAACATATGTAAAAATGAACTCAAGTTGGGTCAAAGACTTAAATGTAAGGGTTAAAATGACCAAACCCTTCAAGAATATAAATTTAAATCTCTGAAACCTCATTGGAAAATTATTTGATAACAAAAACTCAAGAAGAAAAAATCTAACTTAATACAAATTTAAACACTCATGCTTCAAGGACACAAAATGGAAACAGAATGGAAAGGCTACCTATAAAATTGGAATAAGCTGTTTGTAGAAGAGCTTAATATGCTATATATAAAGAATTCTAGAACTCCAGAAACCTCATTAAAAAAAAGACTGGCCAAATGTAAAATGGACAAATATTCTGAATATATATAAATGAACATCAAAGCAGTATACACACACACACACACACACACACACACACACACACACACCCCCTCAATATTATTAACCTTCAGAAGCTGTAATAACAGCATTTCAAACACACATTAATATGGCTAAAATAAAACAGACATTAGCAAGTGTGGACAAAGACGTGGAGATGTTCTACCCTCATGCACTGCTCATGGACATAGAAAATGGTATGGCCTCTCTGGCGGTTTGTCAGCACATCAAAAGAGTTCTGATACAGCCCAACACTTAGGTAATATGTTTAAGAGAAATGAAAGTCTCTCACTCAAAAATTTGAACAAAGGAGAGGGAGAGATGACTTAGCAGTTAAGAGCACTGTCTGCTCTTCTAGAGGTCTCCAGTTCAATCCCTAGCAACCACACAGTGGCTCACAACCATCTAGAGTGTGATTTGATGCCCTCTTCTAGCCTGTCGGTGTTTATGCAGATAGGGCACTCAAGCACATAAAAACAAAACAAAACATCCAGAAGCAGAAACTTGAACAATATGTTGGTTATAGTTTTACTTATAACATATATGATCTTAGTCATAAGGTCAAGAAGTAACAATTATATAATAACTAAAAAACAACTTTAAGTAAAATGTGTATCAACTGATGAGTGGTGGTAAAGAACGTGTAGTACATCAATGCAATGGACTTTTAGTCAATAATAAAAAGCAAAATACTGATCAAAGCTACAGCATAGGTTGACCTCGAAACGGTAAATTGGAGGCTAAAAGACCTTGTTTCAAAAAGGAAAACAAAGCAAGCAAAACAACAAAAAAACAAGAGGTGGGATGGATAAATGTATATGCAGAACTAGAAAGTGTTTGCCTAGGGCTGGCTTGGGAAGAGACGAAGGGTCATTGCTAATGGAGTTCTTTCCAGGATCAAAACTGTTCACAGTGGGCTGTACACCCCTGAAATCGCAGACAGACTATCAAGGATGATACTTTAAATGAGTGACTCGCACAGTGTGTGAATGTGTCTGGAGCTGTGGGCTGGGGGGAACGCTAACAGGTGGTTTTAGTCAGATGACAGAGGTAACAGAGAGGCACTGGAGAGGTCTTCATCATCAATGGCTGGGATAATGGACTGGAAGAAAGTTAGTAATGTATACAATGAGAGTATGTCACTGGAGGGAGAATAGGATTGAGAATCCCAATCAGGGAATTCCAACAGCCAGGGATCCTAATTATTCTCAATATTGGGGATCTGAGAGTGCAAAATTAAGAGCTCTCGGTGTTTTCATGTAGATCACGAAAATTTATTTTAATTGTTATTATTATTATTATTATTATTATTATTATTATTATCTTCAATTTCTTTTTACAGTCCAGTCATTATCCCCCTCCTGGTCCACCCTCTGATAATGACTCATCCCATTCCTCCTCACGTCTGCCTCCCTGAAGATGTCTCCATTTCACTCCCTACCCCACCACACTAGACCTCCCCATTTCCTCGTGCCTCAAGTCTCTCCAGGTTTAGTTGCCGCTTCTCTCACTGAGGCCAGACCAGGCAGATCCTCTGCGTATATGTGTTGGGGACCTCAGATAGCTAGTATGTGTTGCCTGGTTGGTGTAGTCTCAGTCATTTTAATTGCATGTTTCCCTCTGTACCAAGTGGAATTTTTCCTACTTGATTTATTGTCTGCTTGTGTCCCTGAAGGCAAGCTTATTTTTTGACACTGAAACACAGCCAGTTGGAAGCATTCATTGCTCTGTGATTGCACCAGGGCTTACTCTTCACCTCCAGGAGGGAGACTACTGGAAATTTACTGGCCTCCAACCACGTTCGTGCAAAATGAATGTGATACTTTTTTTTTTTTTAAAAAAAAACCAGCTTCTTCTTAGGATGTAAGATAAAAGATGATGAAATTTCATAACTGTAAATCAAATTTTAACTACTAAACATATTGCTATAATTTGTCCTGGTTTGAGACTTATTTAAGATTAACAATATTGGTTTGCTATTTTAAGGCAGGGCTTGGCTTAAAACTCTTTCAGCCATTCTGCTTTTGGGAATTTGATTTAGTTTATCCATTTGGACAGTGATCAGGCTATGGCTTGTCCCTTTGGTTTTGTAGTTTCAACGTCAGGGGGACCTGGAATTTGACTGATGTGTTCCAAAGGCCTTTCGGAGTGTGAATTTGCACCCCAGAGTTTCGCATGGTCACTTTAGACACCTGTGACAACCTAGAGATTTAGTGACTCTGCAAAGGTGATGCATACCTAGTCCTCAAGATGGCTGACGGCTACAATGACAGGTAGTTATGGAAACAGGGTGTTTGAAAGCAATATGCCAAGTGCTGTGCTAGATGGAAGCCTTATGTTCTGGATGGAGTGAAATCCAGCAGAGTGGGCAGGAGGAATGGCCAGGGACATGGATAGGTGATGGCTTTCAAAAGAGGGCAACCCTGAGGTCAGAGGTGTTTGTTCCAGCCAGAGAAGTGTATGCGTTCTCTCCTTTGTAATCTTTATTCAATGATACCAAACCTTCTAAATATATCTAATATCTCTTCTAAATAATGTCCAATATTCTAAAGAATCATGTTTATTTAATAATAAATATTCTCAAATGCATTTTGAAGAAAACACACCAGCGGATAAACACTTTGGCCAAGAAATTGAGATGCCAGGGCAGAGGCTCAAAAAACAAACGAATGGACAAATCCAACAAAAATAGGAATGAAACAAACAAACAAACAAACAAACAAACAAATCAGTTTAAGCGGAAACTGGAGAAGGCACCAGATTTCTGAATTTCAGGTCCAATTTAGTCAGATGAGATGGGGCAGATTGAGGGCGGTGTGGCTGTAGACAATTCCCATTCGGTCAGAGAACTCTAATGACATCTCCCACACACTAGAGCAGACCTGCTTGCCTCTGTCAACCTAGATTCCTCCTATTACAGAAAGAATTTACTTCGTGAAGAAGTAGGAAGAGATGGGTGGCCATGAGTCAGTAATTTTTAGTTGAGCAACTTCTGGATCTTCTCCTGCATTATTTGTGTACAAATCTCAGATTTGTTTGAGCACCTCTGCCCTCTCGGGCTAGTAAACATGAAGGAAGCTGGCCACTTACGAACCCGTGGCTGGAAAGATGGAGCAGCAATTTAATAGGCTTTTCAGATATTTATAGTGACTGCCTGAAACTCCATCAGAACTTGACCTCTGGTGGTCTTTTAGAGAGTAGATACAATGTGGTATCTGCGGTCCCACCCATAAACCATTTGTGCCCAGATAAAATGAATAGGAAATAAAGCAATTTTCAAACTGTAGCCTGGTCTTGGGCATCATAAGCGATGGGAGAGCGGGTGAGGAAACGATCAGGAACTTACAGGCTCTGGTGTGAACCGGTTGTCTTCCATGTGAAGTGGGAGTGCATCTGATGAGGACCGATTATCTTCCGTATGAAGTGGGGAGTTGCACGTGAGCCAGGGAAGTGAGAGAATGAACAGTGGCAGGGCCAGTTTCGGAGGTCAGCCAGGACGAGAAAGGTATCTCGGATCCAGAAGATAGAGTAGAAGCATCTCAACTTGATGAATAGAAATGATAAAACTGGAAAGCCGTCTTGGCCTGTGATAGGCTAGCTTTGTGTCAAGATGGTGAAACAAACTTTAAGCAAACGCCTTCATTTTTTTATGACCGGTTTAATTTTCTATAAAGTTTTTTTACTCCTAAAGGAATCAAGTAACTCCAAGAAAAAAATGAACATTTAAAAACTTGACAATCTTTTTAACTTATTTTTTCTCAGGAGCCAGAGATCTCTCTGAAAGAACCAGGGTTTATAGCACATTAAGGGATGGTGACATCCTTAATTAATGTTCCTATTTCTTCATATCTGTTTTAACCATAGAAACCCCAAATTTTTGTCTTCTTCTTAAAAACTCCCAATATATTACAACAAAGAATCTTGTAATATCTCCACACTGAAAGTAAAAATAAATTTTAAAAAATGCTAGTTTATTTAGAATGAGAAGTAACATTGTCCTCAAACTAGCTATTGCTTTTTTTCTCTCTGGTTTATATTATATATGTACATGTCTCTTCTTTACTTCTTTATCCATTTGTACATGAACGTCACTTGCTTTATAATACTACCGAAACCCAGCTTTGCAGATCACCTTCCTATTAAGGGGCTCTTTATAAACGTATTCATAAGTAGTATTCAGAGGCTAAAACTACGGTCTTTAAGCAATATTTTTTTTCTTTTGTGGGCTGGGCAGTAAACCGAGGGGTCTGTGCATGCTCCCATTGAGCCCACGAATCATTCTCTCTTCTTTGCTCTGCTGTGCTGTGTCAGAATCCTCAACACCACTCTGATGTTCTACTAACCGAGGATCTGACCTGGTGCTTCATATAAAACAGTGCTTTCCATTCTTTACCTCAGCCCCACAGGTAGGCTTTCACGAGGCTCTCAGTTTGGCTCAGCATTTCTTCCTTTGATTTTCCTACTTTATTCCTGCCCTGCTCTCATAACTGCTTATATAGCTTTTAGCTGTGGAAAGATTGTAGGACAACTGAAAGAAATGTTTTCAAAGTGTTCATGGGTTGGAGCCAAGTGCCTTCAGAGGTCAAGTGGACAGAAGAATGGGAGAAGATCAATCCCAAAGTAGGAAGATAGTGGGGACATCCAACAAAGCAGTCAAGTCCAATCAACAGATAACTGTCAGACAACTACAAATTCAAGGATATAAATAAATATTTTGTGTTGCTGTGACTTCTCCTCTCACATTCTGAAATCTCCAATTTGCCCTACATACCCATTTCAGATGAGTGTCTTAAAGGAAACACAATGGAGAGTGTATTAGTTTCTTTCCTGCTGCTGTGATGAAACACCACAACCAAGAAAACAAAAAAGAAGCATTTAATTGGGCTTTGATTGTAGTGGTTCTCAACCTGTGGGTCATGAACCCTTTGGGAACGTCACATATCAGATATCCTGCATATCACATATTTACATTAAAATTCATAACAGTAGCAAAATTGCAGTTATGAAGTAGCAATGAAATGATTTTTTTGGTTGAGGTCACCACAACATGAGGAACTATATTAAAGTTATTAAGTATTGGGAGGATGAGAACCACTGTTCTAGAGTCCATGATTGTGAGTGAAGGCACGTTGACAGAACAGCTGATAGCTCACATTTGGAACTACAGTGTTTTGAAACTTCAAAGCCTACACCCATGACATCCATCCTCCAACAAGGCCACAACCTCCTAACCCTCCCCAAAGATCTACCCAGAGGATGGAAGAATGCTAGTGAATGCCTGAAACTTAAGCAGTGTATCTTAGTGAAACCACCATAGAGAGGTTGTTGAGTTTGAGATCTAGGACTTGGGATTTAGCGTCTGACTGACCTAACCTGTACACGGGACCACTTCTGACAAGTTGCCTGGTCTTAAACATAGCAACTTCAGTGGTTCTCCTGGTTAGCCTCCGTTGTCAACATGACACAGCACAGAATTATTTGAGGGAATCTCAACTGGGAAATTGCTTCAATTAGATGGACCTGTGTGGCCATTTTTCTTCATTTTTAATTGATGAGGGAGGGCCCGGCCTACGGTGGGTGGTCCTTGGGCACAAGGACCTGGGCTATCTAAGAAAGGGAGCTGAAAGGGAACAGTCCACTAAGCAGCATTCAGACTCCTCAATGGTGCACAGTCACTTGGAAGTGTAAAGTGAAATAAACCCATTCCTCACACTAGTAGGATCTAGTCAACAACAACAACAAGTTTTTATCAGAAACTAGGACAGCAGTCTTCCATCTCCACAACTGCATATCCCCAGGAACTGCTTGGCCCAGAGACTTGTGCATTTAATGTTCACTGAGCTGTCTATGCCTCTGTTGCACGGGCATGCACAGACAGTTGGCTGCAAAACTGACGTATTTTATCATCCTGAGAAGTTATAGTAAGGAATGCATGTTAATAAGGGAGCCTCCCACAGCACTTCTGGCCCTCAAACCCATGCATATACCTGGTTGTGCTTCTAAGATGTGGAAAAGAAGATTCAAACTAGAACTGTAATGGAGGGGATGGTTTGATTTAGGGAACGGTTTGCAGCAAGGCACAAACTTCTCTTCAGCCCGAATCTGTTTCTTGGAACAGCTGTTTTTCCTTAAGTGAGGGTCCCATTAGGGAGTGTTTTTAAAGGAAGCTATTATTTCCTTCAGGTTTCCCCCTAACTCTGCCATGTGGTTCAGCAGAGGCTGGTGGCAACGGTTTGTGCATGGGCTGGGTGACTCTTGGGAGCAGCAATTCACCACGAATGAGCACGGAATGTCCAATGGCTGTCAGGAGGGAACAACCTTCTGTCAACTCAAGTCCAGAACGAATCTGAATGAATGGCCTGCAGTTAAAAGGTCATCCTGTTTCAGAAAGGAAACAAGATTCCATTGCAGTGCAGAACATGTTGGCTGTATATGATACTGCAGCCTACCCTTCTCTGGGTATAGAATGCTCTCTCTTTCTGTCTCTTTGACTCTGTGTGTGTGTGTGTGTGTGTGTGTGTGTGTGTGTGTGTGTGTGTGTGTGTGTGTGTGTGTGTACATGCGGGTGTGCAAGCATGGGTGCATATTCACACAGAGACCAGAGATAACCTCTGGTATTGCACCTTAGAAGCCATTTATCCTGTTCTTTGGACACTGTCTCTCGTTGACCTGGGGCTCACCAATCAGGCTAGATTGCCTGGCCAGCCAAGGATGCTGTCTCCACCTTCCTATCACCAGGGTTACAAGCACACACCACCACGCCTGGCTTTTTACAGGAGTTCTTAGGTACTGATGCTTGCAGAGCAAGCACTCTACTGACTAGGATCTCCCTATACTATGGTTTTGATTGAGTTATGTTCACAATCTTAGGGAAGCATTATTCTGGACATATTGATACAGTTGAGGCTTTGGGTATGTACAAGGACAAACTTTTGTAGAGTACTCATTTTATTCAGGGCATGGGCAGGGCAGATTCATTCAATTAATCCTGCTAATTAAGCGATTTTAATATACTTAGTGGTGGAAGGCATTATGCTGTCATTAATAATAAGAACATGAGCACTGAGTTAAATGGATAAATTCAAATTCTCATTCTCTTTTCAGGCGGGTGGCTTTCACACAGCCCCTCAGTCTCTCCAAATCTGTGAATAGTTATGATCACAGGCTCGCAACTTTACATGTCCTAGCGGGTGCCTAAGTTCTCAGTGTCAGGATCCAGAAGTGTTCTCAACAGCTCCTGTTCTCCACTCTCCGATGCTTCAATGAACAAAAGTAACAAATCACACTTGTGAACACTGATTCACTAGCTTGTGAGTTTGGTTCAGAGTGGATGATCTTCATGGGTGTCTCTGCGGGACTGGAAGGGCCGGAGAAAAATCTACCAGGCAGCCGAGGATGTCACCTTGCTAACTGTGGAGGGCATTCCCGTAATCAGTATTGCTTGCTAATGAAAAATAGAAACAAATACCAGGAAGGAATTGGTAACTGTCAATGGCAGAAAAGTCAGACTTGGTGCACAGTGGTGAAAGGTTGGGTGTGAGAGGGGGTGGGGGTGGCAGAAATCTCTTAGGAAACTTTTGTTGAGAGTTAAGAAAAGGGAGATTAAGGTATGCAGAAATGCCACAGGGTCAGGGTAGCCTGGAAGATGCTTCCCCAACCTCTAAGCTCAGGCTTCATTGCCTCATCGACTGCCTATCTTTCCCATGTGCAGTTGTTTTTCAAAACAAGCCACCCCTTTCACCTTCATCAAGAAGAATATGTTTCTTGTGGGGACACAAGGATCCTGGTAATTACCCCCTTTACTCTCTCTCCCTCTGGTTTCGGGTTCCTAGCCAAGGTGACTGCTAGGACGGCGGACTAGCGAGCTCTGAAAGGGGAGGTGTATGGCTGCCACTTGCTCTTATGAGAGGTCTTTCAGTATGTGTCATCCGAGCTAAGAGTGTGGTTCATTATAGGGCACTCACTTTGTGTGCACAAGGGACTGGGTTTCCCCTGCATCCACATTATCTTATTTTGAAATAAGATCAGAGCACCTACAACAAAATCCTTGTGGGGTCAGTTACTAGATATTCAAGTTCCTGAGCTCCATTCCTGGTTTGCCTAACTAGATTTGCAAAGATGGCAAGGCTGTCTGAGCATTTGCTCTTCTAGTGATCAATATCAGAGTAATCTTGAGAGTCCTTGGTATGGAGGCCCCAGGGTACTGGCTGACTCTGAAGGTAAAATGTTTCTCCTGTATATTTTCATTTCAGTAGAGACATCCTGGTTCTTCTCATCTCACCAGGTAAGGAGCACCGGCTAACTGAGAGGGGCGGGCAGACCAAAACCAGGGCACCTTTCCTAGTCCTGCCCCACCTACTTCTTTTCCTGCCCTCACAAAGCCATGGATTCTCATCAGAAGCATTCATATCCTTTGGTCCCAGGTTTGTTCAGGAGATCCCCACTGTGAACTCCCAGAAGCAGTTTCTTTGGCATTCAAAGAAGATAGAGAGGGCACTCGGCAGCTTCTACACTTCATCAGTAGAGGGCAACATGACCTCCAGCCCAAGCACTGACACACTCACTTCAACTTCTTTCCAATTTTGGCTGTCAGCCTTTAAGGACTGAGCCATCTCTCCAGCCTTCTTTCCAATTTTGCAAGCATGGTTTATGTATTCTCAAAGTTCTGTGGCAACGTCCTGTTTTTGTCTTGTTTTCTTTTGTTTGGACAGAGCTAAAGGAAACTACAATGGAGGTTGTTTTCAGTACTTTTACTGTAAACTTTTAATTACCCACCAGGAAAGAAAAAGAGCAGTACATTGAATGCTCTCTTCCGAGAGATACATCCTAGAGGAAGGAAATGGTGATGTCACTGGCCAAGGGCCTTAACACAGTCAGAAGTACCAGTCAGACCTGCTGAGTGATATTGGAAGGGAAAGCAATTGATTCCTGGTTTTGTTTGAAAATGTTAAGGGCATCAAAATAAGAAGCAAAACCTGAATACTTGTCCTCAAACCTCTAAGCAGAAACTGGTGCCCAGAAATATTCTCTGGGAGAAGTAGTTTAATGTAGGGACTTCTCTCGTGCAATATATATTAATATAATATATATATATATATAAAATAGACTCTTTTTATATAATCCATCCTAACCTGACCACCATTTCCTCTCCCTCTACTCTTCCCAGCTCCCTTCCACTTTCCTTCTTCCCCAGACCAATTCCCATCTATCTCTCATAAGGCCTCCAAGAGACAACCAAACACAACACAACAAGATACAATAAAGCAAGGCAAAGAGCTGTCCCACCAAAGCTGGACAAGCTAACCAATGTAACAGGAGGAACAGAGTCTCAACAGCAGGCAAAAGAGTCAGAGATGCGGACTGGGGATTTAGCTCAGTGGTAGAGCGCTTGCCTATAAATGAAAAAAAAAAGGCCCTGGGTTGGTCCCCAGCCTCGAAAAATAGAAAAAAAAAAAAAAAGTCAGAGACACACCTGCTTCCACTATTAGGAATCTCACAACAGCCACACACACACACACACACACACACACACCACACCACACATACCCCATAACACACACACACACACACACACACACCACACACACACACACACACACACACACACACACACACACACACACACACACACACACACACACACACACACACACACACACACACACACACAGACACACCACACACACACAGACACAGACACAGACACAGACACACACACACACACACACACACACACACACACACACACACACACACACACACACACACACACACCACACACACACACACCACACACACACACACCACACACACACACACACACACACACACACACACACACACACACCACACACACACACACACACCACACACACACACCACACACACACCACACACACACACACACACACACACACACACACACACACCACACACCACACACACACACCACACCACACACACACACCACACACACACACACCACACACACACACCACACACACACACACACACACCACACACACACCACACCACACAACACACACACCACACACACACACACACACCACACACACACACACACACACACACACACCACACACACACACACCACACCCACACACACACACACACACACACACACACACACACACACACACACACACCACACCACACACAGAGGACTTCATGCAGACCCATGCAGGCCTCATGCATGCTGCTTCAGTCTCTGCGAGCCCACATGAGCCCTTAGTTGATCCAGTGGGCTGTGTTCTCCTGGTGTCCTGTATCTCTGACGTTTAGAATTCCTCAGCCACCTTTACTGCAGGGTTCCCCAATCTCTGAGGGGTGTGGCCCAATAGAGCCGTCCAATTTAAACTCTTTCTCCGTGTAATCGTAATCTGACATCTACTGTCAAATTGTGTTAGTTTTCAGTTTTCTCTTGTTCTTCCACCAACGGTGTGTTATCACTGTCACGTAACCATGACCTTCACTCAATTTTCCCATCTGTAAGTGAGGCAAATGGATTAAACATTTGCATTAAAAACTCTTCTTTCTAGAATTCTGAAAGTATATATGATTCCTGCAGTCAAGAAGCCTCTAGTCTCTCAGCAGACATAACAATACAGAAGGCAAGCCACAAACTCAAGTGTGTGATTGTGCTGACAGGATTCTTTCTCTCCTCCCCCTTCCCCCCCCTCCCTCTCTCCCTCTCTCCCCCTCTCTCTCAGTTTTTCAAGACAGAGTTTCTCCCTGTAGTCCCGGATATCCTGGAACTCAAGACCATGCTGGCCTTGAACTCACAGAGGTCTGCCTGTCTCTTCTTCCCAAGTGCCAGGATGAAAGGCGTGAACCACCGCCACCTGGCTTAGGATGCTCTTTGAGTCAATGCCAAGTGAATGTGAAGTGTAAGGAAGACAGAGAGAGAGCACACTGGTATCTCCAGAAAAGATTTTCCCGTGGGGATCACAGAGTTAGGTCTAGGTAGGCTTTCAAAATTCTCGTGATGGTTTTGTGGTTTTTATACCTGGGTACTGCAGGTGTGGAAGATAAAAGGTGAAAGCAAAGGTTCACAGAGGAACCCCTTCCCCAGAATAGACGTGTTTTTTTTTTTCCATGTTGCTATGGTTCCATTTAGTACTTCACACAAATTACGTACAACGTCACATTGCATCATTATCTAGCCTTTCCGTTGGTTTAAGAACCCTGGTCAACACTTATGCCTTAAACACATTTTAACAATGTGCCTGCATTGTTGGTGCATTTAACAATTGAGTGAATATACTTTCTATAGTTTGAAGATATTTGATTGTTCATTAGAGAGAACACAGGACATCTCTATTGACTTCTTCCGGGATCAGGTGTCCCATACAAAGACTAAGGTGAGTTGCTTAATCTTAAGATTAAACTAAATTGTTCTGCCTTACCCTCACATTGATGCGTTGGTTGATTTATAAATATCTTTTTTTTTTTGGTTCTTTTTTTCGGAGCTGGGGACTGAACCCAGGGCCTTGCGCTTCCTAGGTAAGCACTCTACCACTGAGCTAAATCCCCAGCCCCGATTTATAAATATCTTAAATGCGAAGGAAGAAGGATGCTTCCAGAAAAGAAATTAAACCAAGTCTCTGTCATATTGAATGGACCAGGAAAACAGTCCAAATAACTTTTCAGCTCCATAAAAAGAAGCCAGAATAAACAAGTATAGTCTCAGGTGCTACAGGGAATGTTTCCTTGTTGGTTTGGGACTTCTCTCCCTCAGTTCCATGGGCCTTAGATGCTTTCTCTTCGTTCTCTCCATTGTGATAGCATCTCATAAGGCTGTATACAAGAGACTAAAGAATCACTTCCTGACTTACAGGTAAAGGTATGTCTAAAATTTTAAGATTGGGGAGCATTAGTTTACATCACAGATCTGACAACTGCAATTGAAGTACTGCCTGAGATTAAAGTGAAAGAAAGAGGGCCAATGCTAATCATTTCTGTTTTATAGCACAGAGGACTAAGCCTGGTGGAATTTAAGGGTGCTTCTGCTCCTAACTAGTGGATTCTTTCCCTCCCTCCCTCCCTCCCTCTCTTCCTTCCTCCCTTTCTTCCTTCCTCCTCCCTCTCTTCCTCCCTCCCTCTTTCTCCCTCCCTGTCTTCCTTCCCTCTCTTTCTTAATGTTTGACAAATACCAATGAGCTTACTATGTCCAAAGTACCATGCTAAGCTCTCAGACACCACAGAGACTCACTATTTATGCAAACATTCCAAGAATATATGAAGTATGTAAGTTTACTGGAGCTACCATAACAAATTACCACTGACGTAGTTTTAACAATGGTACTATATTCTCTACCATTCTAGACACCTCACATGAGGATGCCGCAGAGTTGGCTTTTTTTTTTTGAGGCTTCTCTCTTGGGCTTGTTGCTCAACCTTCTCTGTCTTTGCTTTGATTTTTGGATTTTCAAGACAGGGTCTCTCTGTGTATCCCTGGCTGTCCTGGAACTTATTCTGTAGACTAGGCTGGCCTCAAACTCAGAGATTTGTGATCAAAGATGAGGGCCACTACATGCATTTTCTCCAGGTCCTAACCTCTTCTTGCAAGAACACCAACCATCTTTAACCATATCCGCATGACCTTACTTTATCTTAGTTGCCTTTCCTTTTTCGAGATTTATTGATTTTTATTTTACGTGTAGAAGTGTTTTGTCTGCTTCTCTGTAAGTGTACTGCATACATTTTTCCTAAGGAAGCAGGAAGAGGTCACTGGATCCCACTAGAGTCATGGAGGCTTGCAAATCCCAATTGTATGGGTGCTGAGAACTGAACCTGGGTCCTCAGCAAGAACAGCAAGTTCTCCTAACACTTTCTCCTTACTTTTTAAAAATATATGTATCTCCAAGACTAGTTGAATTCTAAGATACCAGGATTTGGATATTCACCACACAAGGAAGGACCTGGAGAGATGTCTTAGTCAACCATGAAGACCCAGCAAGCAAGAAGACCTGAGTTCAAATCCCTGGCACTCATGCAAAAGCTAGACATGGTCATGAACACTGTAACCCCAGCATGGATGGAGATAGGAGGATTCCCAGGGCTCAAAGACCAGATAGTCTAGCAAATCATGAGGCCTGGGTTCAGAGAGAAAGTCTGTCTCAAAAGATAGGTGTGTGTGTGTGTGTGTGTGTGTGTGTGTGTGTGTGTGTGTGTGTGTGTGTGTGTTGCGGGGGTGGGGTTATGAAGCAGACATTCCAACCTGAGGCTTCCACACACACATTCGCACCCACCTTCCATCCTTAGTCCCAAGGAAATTCAATATGAATGCTATGGGCTGAGGGATTTTTGAATTCAGTCCACAGTGCACCCTTGATTCATAAAGGGAGATACTTATGGGTACTTTATTAAAGATGGTTTTTCCTTCTGTCTTAGTCAGGGTTTCTATTCCTGCACAAACATCATGACCAAGAAACAAGTTGGGGTGGGGAGGGTTTATTCACCTTACACTTCCACATTGCTGTTCATCACCAAAAGAAGTCAGGACTGGAGCTCAAGCAGGTCAGGAAGCAGGAGCTGATGCAGAGGCCATGGAGGGATGTTACTTACTGGATTGCTTCCCCTGGCTTGCTCAGCTTGCTCTCTTATAGAACACAAGACTACCAGCTCAGGGACAGCACCACCCACAATGGCCTGGGTCCTCCCCCTTGATCGCTATATGAGAAAATGCCTTACAGCTGGGTCTCATGGAGGCATCTTCTCAACCAAGGCTCCTTTCTCTGTGATAACTCCAGCTTGTATCAAGTTGATATATAAAACCAGCCAGTATACCCTCCTCCTCCTTCTAGATTTAATATATTAATAAATGTTGTAACAATTGAGAATCAACTAAAATATCTAAAACATTAATTTTTTCTACTCATTCAGGATTTTGCTGTTTGATAAAGACAGTGATTTTTTTTTCCTTTTTTCCACTAAGCTGTGTTGACCAACCAGCCCTGACTGTTTTGTTTACTAAATCCTTAGTTACAGCCTGCAGCTGATGTAGGATGTCTTGCTCTGGAAATGTGCACAGATTGTACAAGTTCTTAAAGAAGGAAAAAAAAAAACCCCACAATCTTTTACTGGCCTTAGGCTGAGATTTATTACAGGGAGGATTTCAAGGGTATTAAAAAAGGGATGGGTAATGTTGACCAATTTTCTTATAATGAACATAGATGAATTGCTTGGACTTGAATAAAAGGAAACAATGTGATTTGGGGTCACAGGGAACCACATGACCTTAAGGTTACCGGCTGTGTTTACAGGAAATCACAAGCTTGTTAAAGATACTTTTGTTTCCGTAGGGGGCTTTTTCATCTCTGACCTTGGGCTTGACCTATATGAACCCTTGTGAAATGTTGAAAGAGAATGCAGAAACTCATTTATGTTTCAATTTTGGTATTACCACAGGAGGAAGAAGAGAAAGAAGAAGAGGAAGAAGAGGAAGAGGAAGAGCAAGAGGAAGAGGAAGAAGAAGAAGAAGAAGAAGAAGAAGAACAACAACAACAACAACAACAACAACAACAACAACACCACCACACAATATTTCACTGGCCTTAGGCTGAGATTTCTTATAGAGAACATTTCAACGATATTAAAAAAGTGATGGGTAATGTTGTCCAAATTTCTTTCTAACTTGATCTTTTCCACCAGAAATCATTTTTCATAAAATATTGTTGTGGTTTTAATAAAAATGACTCCCATAGGCTCATAATATTTGAATGCTTTAGTCACCATGGAATGTTGCTATTTGAGGGTTAAAAGACTTGACTTTATTGGAATAGGTATAGCCTTTAGGAAGGAAGTGTGCCACTGGGGAAGTGGGGATTGAGGTTTCAAAAGCCCATGCTAGGCTCAGTTTCTCTCTCTCTCTCTCTCTCTCTCTCTCTCTCTCTCTCTCTCTCTCTCTCTCTCTCTCTCTCCTCTGGACCTATGGATCCATGATGTAGCTTTTACTTTCTCCATCACACCTGCCTGCCACCCTGCTCCCAGTCAAGGTGATAATTGATTAACCCCCTGAAAGTGTAAGCAAACCCCAATCAAATGCTTTCATCTATAAGAGCTGGCTTGGTCATGGTGTCTGTTCACAGCAATAGAAGAGTGAGTAAGCAGATGTTGGTCTCAGGCACTGGGGTATGGCTATGACAGACCTAACCATGCTGCTTATTCCCAGATATGGACTTTCAGACTCTGGATTAGGAAGCAAGTTGAACAGGGCTTAATGGGCCATACTAGTTCCTATTTTAGTGATATTAAGGGTAGTTCCAACTGTGGGAGCCCAGATCAATACATTTCAGAGGGGAAGATTATTAGTGAGTAACCTAGAGACCATTCTTGTGATATTTTGACAAAGAATGTGAATAGGTTTTGTCCTTTTCCTAAAAATCTCCCTGAGGCTAAATCGAAGAGTTTTGGAGTAGTATCATTTGCAGAGGAGATTTCAAGACAGTCTACTATTGATTCCGTCATGTGGTTATTCATGGTCACTGTTGTACAGATCTATTATGAAAAGAAGCAAGCTAAGCAAGAAAAATTACAAAATATACATTTTGAGGAGAAAATGAGTACCAGGGAGTATAATAGAGCTAAGTCCAGTGCTCTAGGAGATAAAAGGTTTAAAGAAAAGCCTAATGCTAAGTACAATAAAGACACTAGCGAAGTTTTGCCTTGTGAAAAGAAGTTCAAGGAAGCATTAAACCATAAAGTTATCAATAACAGAAAGCTGGCACAACTGTGTTTGAACAAGGTGCATGTGTGGGGGTATGTTCCAACCACATCAAAGCAGGACATGGAAGCTTTGACCACATAGTTCTGGTTTTAGAATCAAGGATACAAGCAAGGGCTGTAGAATCTTCCTCTATAGCTAAGAAAAGCTACTGAGGCAGGCATGTGTCCAGGGCATGTGTCCCTGCAAGGAAGCCCAGAGATCATTGGAAGAAGCCATGAAAGGGAAGCCTGGGTTCTGTTGGAGAGCCTAAGATGTTGGAGATGCCAGAGTCATGGGATCCCTGCCAAGGAGAGCTGTTAACAGGATGTGAAACCAGCTTAAGAGAATGAAGTCTGTTGACATCAACAAAGCTGAAATGAGTCGGAGATCTGGAGTACTTTGATATCAGATTCAGAGATGCAGAATTTGGAGTCTACCCTACTGGTTTTCAATCTTTCTTTGGCCTAGCATTTCTTCCCTAGGCTTTCTTTTCTCCCTTTTGGAGTGGTAATGTGTATTCTGTGCCATTGTATGTTGGAAGCATGTGATCTACTTTCTTTTTTTATTTTGATTTTACTACTTTTTCTTTAGTTGTCTGAGAGCCCTCCCTGGGCTTCCAGCATGCTAGTAGGTTGAGAATTATAAGCCCCTCAAGGCACACTAATGGGCAGACTCCTCCCCTGAGGACTCCCAACCACCAGGTTCTACCCACAGATCATTCTAACTGCCCAAAAGCCTGACACAGCTCCTGCCCTATGGAGAAAAATGTCCAAGCTTTGGACTTGAAATGGTAATGGTAATGGTGGGGATCACCAATCCCACCCTGAAAAGCTCCACCTGAGAAACTATAAACCATGTCTTCCGCTGAGTTCTTGGCTGCTTCTCACCCGAGCAACAGCAGTCACACTCCTGGGTTTTTCTCTCCCAATAAATCTCTTGCGTGAGGTTTGTTGTGCAGTGTGACTTTGTGGTATTCCTTGGCTCCCGACTGCCAGGATACCTTTCCCTTCAGATCTGTAACACTTTGGGGAAACGTCTTCCCACCAGAGCAGAGCTGTAACACGTCCACCGGGAAAACCTTTCCCCTCAGAGCTGTAACGCTTTCATGAGTGGTCCCAGAGCTAGTAAGTGCAAGGGTTCTTGTGTTCCTATCTTACTCTGGAAGGGAAAATAAGGTTGGTGGTGCATTTTTGTCATTATTAGTGTTTTCATTTCACAAAGAAGAAAGGTGGAATGGCTCTTGGAAATTACACCAGGAAATTAACCAAAGTAGATTTTAGTAAAGTGCTATGGGCCAGTTAAACAATATATTTATGAATTGATTAATTATTGACTATCTGCTAGTAAGTGAGGAAAAAAAATAAACCAAAACAAAGTGAAAAATTGAAGCCCTTTGTTTGTGTCCTTCTCCTTTGTGCACATAGGGAAATCAGACATAAACACTAAATCATACCTAAAAATAAGAAATAAAGTGCATAAAACTGCTTTTTTTGAGACAGGGTTTTGGTTTTATTTTATTGTTGTTGTTGTTGTTGTTGTTGTTGGTGGTGGTGGTGGTGGTGGTGGTGGTGGTGTGTGTAGCCCTGGATGTCATGGAACTCACTCTGTAATCAGATTGGTCTTAAACTCAGAGATCCATCTGCCTCTGCCTCCCAAGTTCTGGGGTTAAAGGCGCACACTCGCTACCACCATCTGGCAGAGAGAAGGTTTGACTCAGGGAGTTGGCTCAGGAGATAAAGTCCTATGCAAACATAAGGACCCAAGTTCTAATCCCAGGACCCTTAAAAAATATAGGCACAGTAGTGTATTCCTACCAACTCCAGTGGGAGGTGGAGGACATGTGAATACAGGGGACCACTAGCCAGTCAGGTTAGCTGAAAATGCAAGTTCCAGGTTCAGTAAGAGACTCTGCCAAAAGAAATGGTAGACCCCAATCACAAAACTCAGGGAACATGGTAGAATGGGGTTGGAGTGGGCAGAAAGAATATAGAGCAAGAGGTTGGGGAGGGGAATTATAAAACAATGTCTCTAGACATGACATAGCCACTGCACTTATGCAGCCCTGCAGCTGTGTACCTGCATAAGACCTATACAAGAATGGCCCTGTTGAGATTTTTGTCATGCATAGGAAGGAGAGACCCTACCACTCACTAAGGGTCTATAGGCAGCTGGTGGCTACTGGAGGGGGAGTGTCATTTCCTCAGTGGTATAGCATGGTTCCTGTGGATATCTCCCACCCATCATGCTCATGAAGATGACCTTTGTTGAACTCAGAGGGTCAAGAATCGGGGGTGGGGTGGGGGAAAAAGCATCAAAGTAGGAGGGAGAATGCTGAGAAGAGTTTTGGTGAAGATGAGGATAAGGGGTGAAATATCCTAAATCCAGTACACACAATTATGAAATATTATATATTTCACATTTGAAATATACTGGTAAGAAATTGTCAAAGAATTATAAAATAAACTATAGTGGAGAATGATAAAGACATCTTGCATCAATTCTGACCTTCATCCATGGGTGTATGTACTAGCATACAGACATGTACAACACATAAACACACATACACATACACATGCACACACACACATGCACATACACATGCACACACATTGGGGGTTGGTCTGTTGCTATTTATACAATGCTAAATTCTGAACCCCAAGATCCAGTTGCTATCCAGAGGAGTGCATTCTCACATACAACCAGCCTTTGCTGTGTAAACCTTGCTCCCCAATTTAAAGTTGATTGTTTGATAAAAGGCTAGGGCCTGTGATTGAACAGTAGAGAGAGGAAGGCAGGACTTGAAGAGAGAGTGAGAGTGAGGGGTTTCAGGAGAGACCAGGGGAGAGGAGGAAGAAGAAGGGGAGGAGGTGGAGCAGGAGGGGGAAGAGGAGGAGGGGGAGGAGGAGGGGAAAGAGGAGGAGGAGAGAAGAGGAGAAGGAGGAGGAGAGAAGAGGAGGAGGACACTGCCACGAGGTTGGATGGATCATGAACCAGGAGAAATGCACTCTGAGGTCCCTAATGAAGCAGAGGCAGCCTGGGCAAAACTCAAACAGACAGTAACAAGGGGTTTGGATACGGGTGAGAATAGCACAGAACCTGCCCAATCTAGGCTTACAGTTTATAAATAAAATACCAGATTTCTGTGTTTTATACAGGCTAGCTAGCTAGAATAAATGATTCTCTCTCTCTCTCTCTCTCTCTCTCTCTCTCTCTCTCAAACTAATTCAACTCATATAGCAGTTATTCTCTTTGTTGCAATCTTGTTGCTCTGTTTCTTTTCCTCTTCTCCGTTAAATCTCCCTTTAAGACACATTGTATTTTATTCTATTGTTTGTTTTCATTTTCTGCAACTCGGTCTCCCAGTGTAGCACAGCTGTCCTCCAGCTTCAGCCCTGGAAGGACTGAGTTTACAGACATGAGACATGACATCAGCTCTAGCTTGTCTTTTCAAAATTGGTTTCCTTGGATTTGAGATAGGATCTTCTGTATTCTAGCCTTTCACTTTCTATGTAGCCAATGCGAATTTTGAACTCGAACTTCTGATTCTCTTGCTGCAGCTCTCAGGTATTGGCATTGCAGATATGCCCCCAACATCTGTCAATCTTAGTCGTGTGTGTGTGTGTGTGTGTGTGTGTGTGTGTGTGTGTGTGTGTGTGTGCCAAAAGAAATCATTGTTGTCTTTGCTGTCTCTCCACTTTATTTTTTCAGAAACCCCGAGTTCATGAACTGAAATAGATTAGATGGCCAATGAACTCATGTACCTGTCTCTGTCCCTCAGCTCTGGTATTTAAAGATGTACCATGATGCCTGACTTTGACTTGGGTGCCGGGATCTAAATGCAGGTCCTCATGCTTGAGAGGTAGGGAGGTTACTGCTAAGCCATCTCCCCTATCTTAGTCATTTTTGTCTTTAGCATTTAATGCCTCCAGTATCAGTTTGTTATAGAAAACTCACATTCAACAACAAAAGCATCATATAATGTGATATGATAACATTAAGACTCCCACATTGTTTAGAAACAATATAGGCCAGGCTAGCCTCAAACTCACTACATAGCCGAGTCTGATCTTGAACGTTCCTTCCCCCTTCCTCTAGCTCCCAGGTGAGATGCTTTTGGGAAACAGCAGTAGTAAGATGACGTGCCCACACTAGTAATGCCCGTTCACGGCTGTCAGTGCCGCATGTCATAAGTGGCCTGGATGCTGTCTTCCTTATTGCATTACCAAGTATGGCTTCTGCTCTTTTTTTCCCAAAATTCATGTACTGGAAACTTAATTCGGTATTTGGAGATGAGTTCTAAATAAATTTGATGTCTAAGGAAGTTAAGTAAGGGTATGAGGATGGTGCTCCATGATCAGAAGGACCTGAAATGAACAATTCTAGCAGTCTCATTATATGGTGTCTGTTTCAGGCTGTGACACAGTAAGGAAACTCTCACCAGATATTAGCACCTTGAAATTAGGCTCCCTAGCCTTCAGAACTTTGAAACAAAAGTCTTTCCCTCTATTTTTTTTTCACATTGGTTCTCACAGAGCTTAGCCCTTACTGTGAGGCCAAGGATGACCTCAGATTTCTCTTCCTCCTGCCAGTACGGCAGTAGGGATTATAGGACTGTACCGCCATGCCCATACGGTGCAGCACACCGAACCCAGAGCTTTCTGCATGCTAAGCATACACTCTGCCGACTGAGTTATATCCTCAGATGAGCATCTAGGGGTGTGCGGCTACGTAACACTAAGGGAACTGAGATAGCTTTTTATAGCAAAATGCCCAATACAAAAAGCAGAAACATACACATTCTCACTAATAAGAAGGAGGGTGTGGTGGCTCATGGCTATAATCCAAGCACTTGGGAGGTGGAGAACGGAGGATCAGAAGTTCAAGGTCATCACCTTCAGGTACACAGCAGGTTCAAGATCCCTAGAAAACTAATGCCCAAAAAGTCAGGCATAATGGTGCCTGCCTATACTCTCATCACCTGGGAGCGAGAGGAAGGAGGGATGCGAGTTCAAGGTCAGACTCAGCTATGTGGTGAATTTGAGGCTAGCTTGGCCTACATGATACTGTATCTCAAAAATCCAACCATAAAAAGAATAATAATTCCAGAATTTAAATATTTCACTTATATCCAATTAGTTAAAAGTTAGTCATGCTTATAGACATTTGCAAAGGAAGCTGGGAAATATTGTCTTTTCCTAGGAAGCCACATGCCTGTCTAAGTATCATTGTTTTTTTTTTAATTGGATATTTTATTTATTTACATTTCAAATGTTATCCCCTTTCCCAGTTTTCCCTCCACAAACCCCCTATCCTGCCCTCCCTCCCCCTGCTTCTATTAGGGTGCTCCAACACCCACCCATGCACTCCCACATAGCCGCCTTGGTATTCCCCTACACTGGGGCATCGAGCCTTCCCAGGGCTCTCCTCCTCCCATTGATATCTAAAAAGGCCCATCCTCTGCTACATATGGAGCTGGAGCCATGTGTCCCTCCATGTGTACTCTTTGGATGGTAGTTTAGTCCCTGGGAGCTCTGAGGAGTCCAGTTGGTTGATATTGTTGTTCTTCCTATGGGTTGCAAACCCCCTCAGCTACTTCAGTCCTTTCTCTAACTCCTCTACTGGGGACTCTGTTCTCAGTACAATGATTGGCTTTGAGCATATACCTCTGTACTTGTCATGGTCTGGCAGATCCTCTCAGGAGACAGATATATCAGGCTCCTGTCAGCAAGCACTTCTTGGCATCCCTAATAGTGACTGGGTTTGGTGGCTGTATATGGGATGGATCCCCAGGTGAGTCAGTCTCTGCATGGCCTTTCCTTCAGTTTTCACTCCCCATTTTGTCTCCATATTTTCTCTTGTGAGTATTTGTTCCCCCTTCTAAGAAGGACTGAAGAATCCACACTTCGGTTTTCCTTCTTCTTGAGCTTCACATGATCTGTGAATTGTATCTTGGGTATTCTGAGCTTTTGGGCTTATATCCACTTATCAGTGAGTGCATATCATGTTTATTCTTTTGTGATTGGGTTGCCTCACTCAGGATGATATTTTCAAGTTCCATTCACTTGCCTAAGAACTTCATAAAGTCATTATTTTTAATAGCTGAGTAGTACTCCATTGTGTAAATGTACCACATTTTCTGTATCCATTCTTCTGTTGAGGGTCATCTGGGTTCTTTCCAGCTTCTGACTATTATAAATAAGGCTGCTATGAACATAGTGGAGCATGTGTCCTTGTTATATGTTGGAGCATCTTTTGGGTATATGCCCCAAAGTGGTATATCTGGGTCTTCAGGTAGTACTATGTCCAATTTTCTGAGGAACAGTCAGAAGACTGATTTCCAGAGTGGTTGTATCAGTCTGCAATCTCACCAACAATGAAGAAGTGTTCCTCTTTCTCCATATCCTCCCCAGCATCCATTGTCACCAGAGTTGTGATCTTAGCCACTCTGACTGGTGTGAGGTGGAATCTCAGGGTTGTTTTGATTTGCATTTCCCTGATGACTAAGGATGCTGAACATTCCTTTAGGTGCTTCTCAGCCTTTCAATATTCCTCAGTTGAGAATTCTTTGTTTAGCTCTGTACCCCATTTTTAATAGGGTTATTTGGCTTTCTGGAGTCTTCTTTGTTCTTCTGAGTTCTCTGTATATATTAGATATTAGCCTGCTATCAGATGTAGGATTGGTAAAGATCTTTTCCCAGTCTGTTGATTACCATTTTGTCTTATTGAAAGTATCCTTTGCCTTACAGAAGCTGTGCAATTTTATGAGGTCCCTTTTGTCGATTCTTGATCTTAGAGCATAAGCTATTGGTGTTCTGTTCAGGAAAATTTCCCCTATGCCCATATGTTCGAGGCTCTTCCCCACTTTCTCTTTTATTACTTTCAGTGTATCTGGTTTTATATGGAGGTCCTTGATCCACTTGGACTTGAGCTTTGTACAGGGTGATAAGAATGGATCAATCTGCATTCTTCTTCATGCTGACCTCCAGGTGAGCCAGCAGCATTTGTTGAAAATGCTATCTTTTTTCCATTGGATGGTTTTAGCTCCTTTGTCAAAGATCGAGTGACCATAGGTGTGTGAGTTCATTTCTGGGTCTTCATTTCTATTGCATTGATCTACCTGCCTGTCTCTGTACCATGCAGGTTTTGTTTTTAAATCACCATTGCTTTAATACAGCTTGAAGTCAGGGATGATGATTCTCCAGAAGTTCTTTGTTGGGTCTTCATGTGATTTAGGTATGAGTGCAGTTCAGCTTCATAAATGAATTGGGCAGTGTTCCTCTTGTTTTTATTTTTTGGAATAGTTTGAAGAGTATTGGTATTAGGTTTTCTATGAAGGTCTGATAGAATTCTTCATGAAACCCACCTGATTCTGGGCTTTTTTGTTTGGGAGACTTTAAATGACACTTTCTATTTCTTTAGGTGTTGTGGGGCTATTAGATTCTTTATCTAATCTTGATTTAGCTTTGGTATGTGATATCTATTTAGAAAATTATCCATTTCCTCCAAATTTTCCAGTTTTGTTGAATATAGGATCTGACGATTTTTTGAATTTCCTGGGTTCTGTTGTTATGTGTCCCTTTTCATATCTGATTTTGTTAATTTGGATACTGTCTCTGTGCCCTCTGGCTAGTCTGGCTAAGGGTTTATCTATCCTGTTGATTTTCTCAAAGAACCAGCTCCTGGTTTTGTTGATTCTTTATATAGTTCTTTTCGTTTCTACCTGGTTGATTTCAGCCCCGTGCTTGATTATTTCCTGCTAGCTTGGGTATATTTGCTTCTTTTTGGTTTAAGGCTTTCAGATGTGTTGTCAAGCTGCTAGTGTATGCTCTCTCCAGGTTTTTTTTTTTTTTTCCACTCAGAACTCCTCTTTGCACTGCTTTCATTGTGTCCTATAAGTTTGGGTATGCTGTGCATTAAATTCTAAACAGTCTTTAGTCTCTTTATTTTTTTTTCCTTGCCAAGTTATTATTGAGCAGAGTACTGTTTAGCTTCCATGTTTATGTGGGCTTTCTATTGTTTTTGTTGTTATTGAAGACCAGCCTTAGTCTGTGGTGATCTGATAGGAAGCATGATGGGGTTATTTCTATCTTCTTGTATCTGCTGAGGCCTGTTTTGTGATTATATGGTCACAAAACTGATTATATGGTCAGTTTTGGAGAATGTACCCTGGGGTGCTGAGAATCTTTTGTTTTAGGATGAAACGGTCTATAGATATCTGTTAAATCATTTGGTTTATAACTTCTGTTAGTTTCACTGTGTCTCTGTTTAGTTTCTGTTTCCATGATCTGTCCATTGATGAGATTGGGGTGTTGAAATCTCCCATTATTATTGTGTGAGGTACAATGTGTGCTTTGAGCTTTAGTAAGGTTTCTTTTATGAATGTGTGTGCCCTTGCATTTGGAGCATAGGTGTTCAGAATTGAGTAGATTTTGTTTTGATGAGTATGAAGTGTCTTTCCTTATCTTTTTTGCCACCCTTGTTTAAAAGTCAATTTTATTCAATATTAGAATGGGTACTCCAGCTTGTTTCTTTGGATCATTGCTCAGAATATTTTTTCCAGTCTTTGACTCTGAGGTAATATCTGTTGTTTTCACTGAGGTGCATTTCCTGTATGCAGCAAAATGCTGGGGCCTGTTTATATATCCATTCTATCAGTCCATGTCTTTTTATTGGGAAATTGAGTCCATTGATGTTAAGAGATATTAAGGAAAAGTGATTGTTACTTCCTGTTATTTTTGTTGTTTTGTTGTTATTTTTGTTTTGTGTTTCTACTTCCTGTTATTTTGTTGTTAATTATGTTTGTGTGGCTCTCTTTTTGTGTGTGTGTTAGTTAAAAAAAGATTATTTTCTTGCTTTTCGTAGGGTGTAGTTTCCCTCCTTATGTTGGAGTTTTTCATCTATTGTCCTTTGTAGGTCTGGATTTGTAGAAAGATATTGTATAAATTTGCTTTTGTCATGGAATATCTTGGTTTCTCCATCTATGTTTATTGAGAATTTTGATGGATATAGTAGCCTGGGCTGGCATTTAATTTCTCTTAGGATCTGTATAATATCTGTCTAGGATCTTCTAGCTTTAATAGTCTCTGTTGAGAAGTCTGGTGCATTCTGATAGGTCTGTCTTTATATGTTACTTGACCTTTTCCCTTACTGCTTTTAATATTCTTTCTTTTGTGTGTGTGTGTGTGTGTTTGGTGTTTTGACTATTATGTGACAGGAGGAATTTCTTTTTTGGTCCAATATATTTGGAGTTCTGTAGACTTCTTGTATGTTTGTGGGCATCTCTTTCTTTAGGTTAGGGAAGTTTTCTTCTATAATTTTGTTGCAGATATTTACTGGCCTTTTAAGTTGGGAATCTTCACTCTCTTCTATACCTATTATCCTTAGGTTTGGTCTTCTCATTGTATCCTGGATTTCCTGGATACATTGGGTTAGGAGCTTTTTGAGTTTTACATTATCTTTGATGGTTGTGTCAATGTTTTCTATGGTATCTTCTGCCCCTGACAGTCTCTCTTCTATCTCTTGTATTCTGTTGGTGATGCTTGCATCTATGACTCCCGATCTCTTTCCTAGGTTTTCTATCTCCAGGGTTGTCTCCCTTTGTGATTCCTTTATTGTTTCTATTTCCAGTTTTAGATCCTAGATGGTTTTGTTCAATTCCTCTACCTGTTTAGTTGTGTTTTCCTGTCATTCATGAAGGGATTTTCGTGCATCTTATTTAAGGGCTTCTACCTATTTACCTGTGTTGTCCTGTATTTCTTTAAGGGAGTTATTTATGTCCTTTTTTTTTTTTTTTTTTTTTTTTGTTGGTTCTTTTTTTCGGAGCTGGGGACCGAACCCAGGGCCTTGTGGTTGCTAGGCAAGCGCTCTATCTGTGAGCTAAATCCCCAACCCCTATTTATGTCCTTCTTAAAGTCCTCTATCATCTTCATGAGGTGTGATTTTAAATCTGAGTTTTGCTTTTTTGGTGTTGGGGTATCCAGTACTTGCTGTGGTGGAGAACTGGGTTCTGATGATGCCAAGTAGTCTTGGTTTCTATTGCTTAGGTTCTTGTGCTTGCCTCTTGCCATCTGGTCATCTCTGGTGTTAGTTGGTCTTGCTGTCTCTGACTGGAGCTAGTCCCTCCTGTGGGCCTTTGAGCCTGTGACCTTAGCAATGACTCCTGGGAGACCGGCTCTCTCCAGGTGATATTTGGTTGTGAAGAGCTGTGCACAGGGTTAACTCCGGCTGCAGATGGAGGCCGGAAGACTAAGTATCATTCTTTTTATTCACTAATAGAGAGGAAAGGTCAGAGACCAAACTGGTGGGGTCTGGCACCCTAAGTTCCTAAAAGCAATGTTTTACCATTGTAATTAGATGAAAGTACTCCAGTCACTAATGGTATGATTATGTTCACAGGTTGAATAACAATCAAACTTGATTATCCCGTGGATAATTCTCTGAATGTGACTTTGGTTAATTTCGTCAGCACATAAGATTATTGGAAAACTTAAGCTGTGGTCCTCAGATCATATGTATTATGCAATAAATAATTGTATTAATTATTCCTTTTCTCACTCTTAATTTCCCTCTTGGAAAGTTTTTATGTCCCCAAAACATATCTACTAAAAGATGAATTGAATGATTAGCTGTAGAATGAATGTTTAATCTGCAGTCACTACAGAGGCCAAGTGGCTTATTCTTCTAATTAAGCCAGTATCCTCAGTACACCCCAAACCACTGAGTTCCAATTAGTTATCCTTGTCTTGGTCTTCTGGTATACTTATTAAATAGGCAAATTGCTTGTAGAGCCACCTGCAGCGACTTTAGCTTGGAAAGAGGCATCTTGGTAGAATAAATACTCACCATACACTTGTGGTGGGTGAGCACTGAACAGGGAATCACACTGATGGCTTATGGGAAACACAAAAAGAAGATTAATTTGAATCTAGTATTCAGGCACGTACCTCTCATCCCAGCATTCCAGAGGCAGGAGAAGCATGAGCCAGGCCAGCTTAAGAAGTTTATATATTGATCTCTCTCCAACTTAGTTGCAGACAAATAGGCAACTTAGCATGGGACTTTTTCTATTAAATAAGATACCTTATATCTGGGTATGAAAATGTCATAATGAAAACCATTGTTATATACAATGAGTATGTCTTAATAAAAAGCATTTGAAAAATAACATGCAAAGGAATTCTAAAATCGTCTGCACAGTTGTCCCTTTACTACTGGCATTGCGACCTCTGCTCATTTAGCTAAACTGTACATTTATTGAACTGCCCAGGAACTTTCACATACTGAAAAAGTTAGCTCTTTTCCTCTTTTGCTACATCAAACAAACAAACAAACAACTCAGTTAATGAGTGGCCATTTGCAAAGTTACTGCTTTCTTTTTTCTCTCAAGATCATCTTTTCAAAGTCCACTCGACTGTCTGGCGTTTCCTCATTCCCAAACTTGTTAGGAGGTTTGTCCGTTTCTGTCATACCCTTGAGGACACACAGGCCTCCTGTTGCTTTTCTGTCTTCACCTTTCCCCTCTTCAGGCCTTCAGTCAAAATCCTAATTAATCAATCCACTCTCTCCTGTTCAAGTTTCTTAGATGGAGAAATTCTAGAGAAAACTTCTGTTTCAACGTTATTTTCCAAAACCAACAGAACAGAAGAAAATTTATTTTTAAATTTAAATGCCTCATGGCATCCCAAATCCCCGAAGACTGTTCATCAGCACAGTAATGCTTTGGGTCTAACTAGAGGAGCATACCGAGAATAAACATATATATTACTAGAAGCTTCCAAAAGGGGGCAAAGCATTACTGAGGAAATGGCACCCATGCCGAAGGGATCATCCATGTTCCTGCTTCACACCATGGGCATTGTGGGAAGTGCAGCGAAAAGGGGCATTGTGGGAAGTGTAGTGAAAAGGGGCATGATGGAAATGCAGCCAAGGAAGTCCTGGCTTTTTGTGCTCTGAGTAGGAGTTGTCACCGTGATCGTTCATCAGGGTGAATGGAGCAAGTCAGAGTCCACCGAGACATTTGTGCTGGCACGGTACATACTCAGCCAAGTCACCCTCCTGTGCCTCTTTGCCTTTCACCTAACAGATCTCAGTGAAGAAGAACAACAACAAAAAGCAGACATATGAAAGAAGATAAAAACAGATTATAAACCGAAGATGAGAAAAGGATGGAATTGATAAAAAAAAAATAGAAGAGAATCGAAGCAAACATATATACATGTTATCAAATTGTAATAGGAATGAAACAATCTCTCGAAAGAAAATAATATAATCGTAAATTAAAACCTGCCTTGCATACAATATAAAAAAGAAATTCTTAATACGTTGAAAAAAAAGAGAGATTATAGACATTAAGTAGCTTAATTCGTAAGATGATAAACAAAAGTATGAGTGGATTTTTTAAAAAAATATTGGAGTGGGACCCAATGAGATGGTTGTCAAACCTGACACCCTGCCTTCAGTCCCTGGAACTCACGAGGTATGAGAAGAACAACATCTCAGAGGTGTCCTCTGATTTTTATATGCAGGTAGTGGGTTGAGTGGTCTCTCTCACATACATACATGGACAGACAGACATGTAATAAAAATTTTGGCATGGATGAGACTTCTATTGTAGACCATGAACTAAATAGTGGTCAGTATGTTCATTTTCTTAATACACTGAGAAAAAAAATCTAAGGATACAGAGGAGTTGGCAAGGAAAATTTACAGTTATTCTTAGAGCAGGGGCTGGGGAGTGGGGGAGTGTGCATGGTTGATAAACACGAGAGCACTCCATCTTTACACAGTTAAAGAAATGCAAGGCAGGGTAAGGAGAACAATGTTTACTATCAGATCAGCCAAGTTTTAAAAGCTCGATAACGAAATGTTGTAAAGGGTCTACGGCAATACATACAAACACGCCGGGGTTGCAGTGCAAGCAGATAACAATTTTTTTAATGGGGGAATTGAAAATAACACTCGGATTTTAAAAGCGCGTAGCCTTTGATCCAATGAATCTGGATTCAGCAGTTGCTCCTATGGGGACACTTCAAAGTCCAAATAATAAACAAACGAGAACAACCTAAAAAGGAATCTAATTTTCTCCCAATCTAAGAGAGCCTGGATGAAATTAAGGCCTCTATACTGCACCCTGATTAATCTGAGGCATTTAGGTACTAGGCCCACTGTGTATTCTCTATCCCCTGGACACTGCTGTCTTGGGATTCTGTGTTTAGTGACCATTTGGACTCCAATGTATTGAGAGTGAGAATATCCTCACTCAGAAGGAAGACAGAGCTGTTACACACTTCTGTTGGCCTCCTCGACATGTATACATTTCACAAAACTGACCAATTCTGTCAACAACCCCTCTTCAAAGAAGGCCTTGAAATCCTTGCTTTGTAGATGAAGAAAACAGAGGCTCAAAGACACTCTGAATTCCTCACAGTAAATGGCGTTTTGGACTCAACTTTGTGGCTTCCTGGCCCCAAAGCCTATGTCTGCTCAGCCTATGCTGAAATTTGTGCTTCGGAAAGGATGTATTCAGGGGAAAGAAACAGCTATAGGGGTAAGTACTAGGTTGTGGGTGGGGACATGAAAGGCCACATTGAGAGCTTAAAGGGAGGCAAAGGAGAACCATGCTTGGGCATGCCCATTCTAACAGATGTCCTGGGCTGGTCCAGTGCTTTCCTGGGCCCAGCTCTGTCCTTCTGACGGCCAGCTGAGGTGATTTTCTTTTCTGGAACACCACAGGGTAGATGATGATTAATTTTTGGCGCACATGGAAGTAGAAATGTGAAGCAAGTGCTTGAGTGCCGTTCCTCACGTGTTTCTTTTTTTTTTTTTTCTTTTTTTTTATATATTTTTTATTTATTTATTTTTTTATTAACTTGAGTATTTCTTATGTACATTTCGAGTGTTATTCCTTTCCCGGTTTCGGGCAAACATCCTTCCCCCCCCTTCTTTATGGGTGTTCCCTCCCCACCCTCCCCATTGCCGCCCTCCCCCCCGACAGTTTAGTTCCTCCTCACGTGTTTCTAATCAACCATCCAGATTTCACTCGAATCTTTTATGGTTTCTTTGAATTATGAGTGAAATTGAAAGCCAAATGTAGCTTTGGACCACTCTGAGGTTGCTATAGTAGCCGTCCCTTTTTCTAAGTCCCTCATCCACCCGGTGAAAATTATTATTGTAGTAAGACCTCTTAGTCATACTTTCCAGGGTGTTGAATTTCTCAATGTGTCACATGGCTAAATACTATGTTAAAGCAATATATTTGGTTGTGGCTTTGCATTGGATTGTACAAAAGAGAAACCATTAATGTATGGGCATGTGTTACAATCTGGAGACACCTATGAGAATTTCCAGGTTCTTGTTTGTTTAAAAAAAAAAAGAACTGGATCAGGGACATATGGGTAGTGGTAGAAATAATAACAGTGCATTAAGAAAGAGAAAGATCGGGCTGGGGATTTAGCTCAGTGGTAGAGCGCTTACCTAGGAAGCGCAAGGCCCTGGGTTGGTCCCCAGCTCAAAAAAAAAAAGAACCAAAAAAAAAAAAAAAAAAAAAAAGAAAGAGAAAGATCTGGGGTTGTGTCTCAGTCAGTAATATACTTGCCACATGTGTGCCTCGAGGGCCAATAGACAGAGAACTCCTGACCCTCCCTGGAGAATAGACATGAGGACCCTCCAGCAATACATAAAAAGCCAAGTTCAGGAATTCGTGTCTCTAATCTAGTGCTAAAGTCTGGGGGAGGGGGTAATGGTGAGACAGGAAGATCCTGAAACTCATAAGCTAGATAGATTAACTGAAGCTCAAGCTTCAGGGAAAGAGCTTATTATCTCAAAGCTAAGGTGGAGGGTCAGGAAGAGGGCTTAGTGGGTATAGGGGCTTGCTGTGCAGCTCTGGCAATATGAGTTCAACCCCCAGAGTCCATATAGAGGAGGAAGAACAGAATGAACTTCAAAAAGTCGTCTTTTGACTTCTGCATACATGCCACGGTTTGTGGACCTACACGTATGCATCATGTATACACAGACATAACAATAAATAATTTTTAACCACTTTAAAAGGTAAAGCATAATTGGAAACACACCCAGTTTGTCCTCCACATATATAGAGTCACATGACCACACAGACACACATCCCACACACTAATAATAATGATTAAATAAATATAGAAAGAAAAAAGCAACAGAATTGTGCTCCTGAGAACAGAAGAAAGAGGCCTAAGGATCTGGGAAAAGTTTGAAGCTCAAATGTACTGATTATGAGAGTTTGTGAATATAAGTTGTTTTTGTATAACAGCTGCATTCTCTTTTATTTGTAGATGATAACTCTTTCTCTTCAATGAGCTCTCCTGACATGAGCTTTCCTAGCAAATATGGATGTCGTGAATGTGCTATGCCAGAAACATGTGAACATGTTTGTTATCTTTTCATAATGTCAGGATTTATTAAGCAACACTAAATACAATAAAGTTTACAAGGTGAAGTTGTTTCGATCCCAACAAGTTGCCAGATAATCCTGCCTACGTTGGTAATGTGACTGAGGCAAATCCAGGTTTCTTATTACAACCTCAGTCTCTCATACTGACTCTCACACCACACACAGTGCGTCTATCTCTCCATGTATGCCTTTATGGGCTTACAAAATAAATACGAGTTAGAGCCTCTAGCAGAGTTCAAGAGGTTTCAGAAGTGGGCAGATAGAAATGCAATAACATCTGTATTTGGTAACAAAACCAAAGCAGCTACAAGGGAAGAAGCAATTGCTATAGAGATCCAGCCAGGAAAAAAAAAAGGTCAGGGTTTCCAGAAAAGATGTAGCCAGCTGCAGAGGTGAAAGGACAGAGCTAGATCCAGAGCAAAAACAGCAGGTGCGAGTCCAGATGGGCAAACAGGTTGACAGGGAGATGTGGCCTGAGTAAACCTGCTCTGTTTCAACTGTATGGGATTGAACTGAGCTGTATACGCAAGCAGCCTTCCTCCATGGTTTCTGCTTCAGTTCCTGCTTGAGTTCCTGCCCTGACTTTTCTCAATGATGGGCTGGGACGACCTGGAAGTGTAAGCCAAACACGGAGGCGAATGAACAGAAAAAAGTTGAGAGCAGAGGCACAGAAGAAAGAATTGGACTAAAGAGATGCAGAGAGCAGTAGAAGTGGGGACAATTACTTGAAAAGGAGAACACTCCTGGGCATGGAAACTGGCCAGAGAGTTGGACACGTTTAGATGCTCAAATGGCACTGGGCCAGGAAAGCCGTGCACCTCTATGAATCATTTGCATACCACTTACACTTTCCTATGTATATGTATAGCTTCTCTCACGTGCTCTGCCACCTTACCCATATCCTTGCTGAGGGGGAGGGGCTTCCAATCTTTCTCTCCGTTGCCTTCTTTTGTAAGCTGATCTCAACGTTTTTCTCTCCTTTCCTACATTCACGGTACAAATTGGGTTGATTGAAATTATATAACTGTGTTGCATTGAGGTTCCGGAGAGATGGCTCAGTGGTTTGGACCACGTAGTAATTTTACAGAGGCCTTGGGTCTGTTTTCTAGAACCCACATTGGATGGCTCTGTAACTGCTCTCTCCTTGCCTCCACGGGAATCCACTCTAATGTGCACATAGCCACCTATACACATACACATAATTAAAACTAAAAATGTTTATGATATACTGAATCTCGATTCAGTTCCAGAGAAGGTTGAACCTCTATATACAAGGCATCCTGCCAATGGATACAGAGGGGTTGTTATTACATTTATTTCTTCTGAAAGTCCACAAATTAAACTGAACGAGTCTCAAAGGAGCCCATTGTCTTCTCTCAGTCATGAGCTCTGGGGGTGGCACCCCCAGTTCCAGTTGCTGAATCTCTGACGTTACCTCCACCTCTTCCCTCTGTAGTGATGTCCCTCTGTTCTTAAACACACAGTGGGTTTGACCTTCCAAATATTTATTGATTCTGCAAATTCATGGTCTGTACTGCCCTTCTGCATTTTGGCCTTTATCATCTCCTGCTTGGACCTTTCTAGAAGATTTTCTTCCATTTCAGGGTCTCTGTGGACCCAAGCACTCATACCTTACCACAGAGACTGGGAAAAAAAAACCCCAACAACCAAGATAAATTCTAAACTCAGTAAGACAATCAGTGCTGTCCACTGTGTAGTCTTGGTTGGCCTGTGTAGAGGAGGTGGGCAGATCTGTGACTGAAAAAGACCAGAATCTTTTTCTTTATAGACAGCAAGAACAAAGGAAAAGAAGCCTGACATTTTTAGTTTATATAACCCAAAAGGTTTGTTGTTGTTGTTACTGTTACTTTTTATCATAACAAATGGCCAGTTCCTAGAAGTCTATCAGGATATTCTAGGAAGGCAGATGTTCTCCGAGAAACCCACAGCAGTAGGCAATCAGAAACACAGGCTCTATTTCTTAACCCTATCTATTTGTCCATCCATTTACTCCTTTGGTTCTTTGATCACCAGGTTACCTATTAAATATCTAGACAAAGAGTTTACAAAGTAACTCAACACAACCCCTGCTCTCAAGGGCAGACAAATAAGAGGCAACACTAAGACTCCAGAAAAGGAGCTGCTCTAAAAAGCACACCCTGGTTTTTAAACCTAACCTAAGCCAATGCAGGAGGGTGAGGAAGGCTGGGTACGAAGGGCTCAGACCTGAAGGTGTAACTTACCATGATGAAAAGACGAAAGAAGTTCTAGCAATGGAAGCTCAGGCAGAAGGTCTGAAGGGAGACAGGATGTCTGTGATGCTAACAGGGAGGTGGGGGTGGGGGTATGGGGGTTGGGGGTAGGGGTGGGGTTCTAATGATGACTTTAAAACAAGCCAGTGATATCATTAGCTTTGAAGTTCAGCAAGAGGTAATAGATGCTCCTGTTGGGTGGCTCTAGCTCTCACAGGGTCTTTGACAAAAGTTGATGGGTCCCTGAGCCTCTCTGCTTGGGTCCCGTGTTCTGCTATCAGCTCTGGTCTATGTGCAGCCACCTTGAGCAGGCCACTGCTAATCTCTTCTCAGAAACTGAGGGCTTGTCTTCAGGACAGTGAGAAACTCAGCAGGGCAGGAAGCAGTAAATTAGGTGATGGATCAGGATTTTAGGGAGATCTTTCTGACTCTAGCAAGGAAGGGAGGGTTGTCATAGGCTCACACTAGAAATTGAGGGGAGTGATTAGGAGACATGGTCAATGGTTCACAGGAGAGAGGATGGTGGCCCAAGAAAGGGTGGTGAGCGACATTTATCAGAGTTAGCACCATGATGGATAATTAAGAGAAACTATCAGCAGCCTTTAGGAGCAAAGGAAGAGTTACAGTCTAGCTGAAAACCTGCTTCCCTAAAGCCAGCTTCCCAAGAGACATGCAACAATGTGTTCAGTGAGTTGTGATTTTGTTCAGTGAAGAAATAGCTGTTTCCTATTCCTAACAGTTTCACTGAGGTAGAACCATCACACAGAGATACTCATCCTTACCGAGCTGTCTATTGTCTTTGGAGATAAACAAACACCTGTGAAACTATCACCACAGTGGAGGTGTCAAATGTCTGCATTACCTCAGGAAGGGAGACGAGACTTTTAAAAACATCAATGTTCACAAAGGACACAAAGAAACATTGGGACATGTCTATATCGAATCTGGTAGAGGTGAGTGTCCTCTGCTTCGTTTACTTGTGTAAGCCTCACCTGAGCCCAATGAGGACATTCGTGTTTATGAGAACTTGTTCCATTCTTCCTCCCACTGGGAACATCTTCATGAGGTGATTGAAGAATCTCATTCATTAGCCTGAAGAGCAATTCAAACTTTCAAAGTTGTGCAACCCTATTGAGTTAAACTTTTACAAGTCCTTGGTCAGCCCAGCGTGGGCGAGACATGAACCAGCCGGGTCGGGGTAAAAGAGGTGCAGAGGGTGAGACATGTGGTATTAGTCACTTTGCAAATGTGGATGTCGTGAACATCATTGACCGCTAACTTGTGGGTGCTTTATGGTTGTTGCTAAAACCTGTAATCAACAAAGCAATCATTTGGATTCTCTCTGGCTTTATAGCCAAGTTTAAATTATTAAGCTTGATGGCATTTTTTGGTAATCTTAGTTTTTGAGACAGATCTCACTTTTGTAGATCAGGCTAACCTTAAATTCACAGAGATCTACCTACCAGTCTCTGCCTTGCTATTGTTGGGATTAAAGGTATGTACCACCACACTCAGCTAAACCCATGTTATTTTTAACCGAAAGAAGTATCCTTGACATAGTGAAATAAGATCTGTCACCAAAGTGTTCTGTACCCAGGCACTGGAGCTTTCTGTATGATGTTTCTCTTCCCGAGTCTCTTTTCATTTGCTCAAAATTCCTTTCAGAGACAAATCCTCTGTTTCTGTGAGATGTTTGTATTTAACAGTGTTGGCACACACTAGAGTCTCAATAAATATCTGTCAGGCAGACTAATGAGCATTTTAATCCTGACTCCAGGGCAAGAAGATATATGAGTCAGGCTAATTTTCTGTAGCTGCTTGTGGTGTAGCATCAGAGATAGTCATGCACGGAGCTGACGACTAAAGCCCCTGCTTAGTGCTCCTATGTGGAGCTGCTGAGGAGACCAAAGCAAGAAGTGGGAGCGGGGGGAGGGGCTGGATCAGAGCAGTGTTCAATACACAGGGAAGACAATCCAGGAGAAGATAGGAGAAGGCCCACTAATTCAAACCACCTTCTAGGAGGCTGGCATGCAAAAGCATGTCACCAGCTACTCCCTTTTCTCCAAATTTCTGGATAATTGGATGATTTGTTGGCGACAACATCAGTACTCACACTCTTTGGGCACTCACAGTTGTGTGTGACACAGAGAGATGGTTTTATTCCAACTTTGTCTTTGCCTTTGTCTGGAGAGAGTTAACCACACAAAGATTGATTTCTGACATATTTTTAGCAGATGATCCAGGAAGGTGAAGCAAAGGGTATCATATACAGGTCTGGTGCCTAGGATAGTAACAGGAAAATAAAGAAATCATAGGAGAGGATTGTTGGGGAACAGGTATGATCAAAGTCCAGGAAGCCATTGTACTCTTTCTGCTCCTGGGCCTGAAGAATATGGAGAGACTCAGATCCTTCCATCACATTTAAACTCTGGATATGGAGCTAAAACATTTTGATTCTCACTTTCTATTACGTTCACTTGCTTATTTTGTTTTGTTTTGTTTTTTGAGACATGATCTCAAATGCATAGAAATCTGTCTGTTTCTTACCCCTGAGTGCTGGAATTAAAGAAATGCATCACCTCATCTAGCTAGTAAGTCATTTTTAGGCTTCAGATGAATCACTCAAGATTTATAAAGTCTATGAAAATACATTATGAAAATTTCACAATAATAGTTGATAACATCCTTAAATGTGTTATTGTCCCCTTTTCATGTTGCATTATGCATAGGACAATATGTAAAGAGCTGTGGTCACTCAACAAGAAGCAGAAGCATGTACCAAGTGTTTACAATATTCTAAATCTGTACTACTACACTTCTCCATGCAGCCTCTTATTTCACTCTAGTGATTTTTCAGTTCTCTGATGATGTGCAGGGATCATTTTTATAATTTTTGTAGAGATGAAGAAGTGACATATGAAGAACAACCAGCTACTATCTGGCTAAGTTAGAGTTTGACTCAGGAACTTTGTTTTCAGAATGGGTCCTGCTCAAGTAGCCCAGCCTCAGCAGGGCTGGTGAGGTAGTTTACCTGAATTGGATTCCATGCCCTTTCTCCTGTTCTGTGGTGACAGATACTCTTGACTGCCCCATTCTTGCTGTCATCCTAGGACTCAGGAATTTGGACAATTTAACAGGCTGCAGTCTATTATGTCTAAGGGATACTGCCTTCATTTACCTTCCACTCTCTCTACCAGGGTCCATATTCCTTCACATGCATCCCATAAAAATGAAAGCTTATGAACAAATGCACCTTCTAAGGTGTCAGCAGATGCCAATCATGGATGATAAGTTATTGGATGATTGTATTCATAGGGAATGGCTAGAATATGCAAGTCTACAGAGATATAGCAGTCTCTACAGGTGATCATCCAGGACTAGGAGTCCGGGTGACGTGAGGAATGACAGATAAGGAGTATTGTGCTTTTCTTTGGTGTGACAAAATGTTCTGTAATCAATCATGATGTGGGCTGTGCATCTTTTCAAACATTCCCAAGCCATTGACATGCACAGTTTAAATCAGTGAATTACACATCAAGAGTACACCTCAATAAAGTTGTTTTTAACAAGCAAATAAAAGCTAAAAACAAACGCAGACTATCTCTCTAAAAATCATTTAGATGTTGCTTTATTAATTTATTAATTCAATTTTTTGGCTAAGGTGGTCTGCTAGGCATGAGATACGCTGTGGGAATTGCTGAGTCAGGAACCATCAGTACTCAGCAGAAGAAAGCAGCCAGCACTGTGTGCTGTGGGCAAGCAGAGAAGGGACCCAGCCCCGGCCTAGCAGAGGAGGCTGTCTTGAGCCCAAACTCATGGGAGTTGAGTGGGGGAAAGGGCCTAGACCAGTGATTCTCAGCCTGTGGGTCACAAACCCCAAAGACCATTGGAAAACACAGATATTTACATTAGGATTCACAGCAGTAGAAAAATAGAGTTATGAAGTAGCAATGAAAATAGTTTTATGGATGGGAATCACCACACTATTGGGAACTGTATTAAATGGCTGCATGGTTGCAGTATTTGGGAAGTTGAGAAGCACCCCTGTGACAGTTGAGCCAGATATAGGTGTTGGTTGGAGACAACAGCTGGTAAAAACTTGGAGAAATGAGAAAACAGGCCTTCATCTGCATGCTTCATCATCATGTGTGGAAGGACCAAGAAGAAAAAGACTGAAGATCAAGTAGACACCAGGGATACTACTCATTCCTCTTTGGCCTTAGTTCTATGTCAAGAAGAGATGAGGTGAATTGTTTTCGAGCATGGTGTTTAGAATCACCTGGAAGTTACTCCACAGATAACTGTCCTCAGTGCTTTTGGTGTCAGGATTTGTTTATTTGTTTTTCATTTCTAGGATAACCGATGCCTGTGGCTTTTTTTTTGGAATCTGATCTACCCATGTAGCAAGCATTTTCTGAGCATTCAGACATCATAGGGTCTTCTTATGTGCTCTCATTTGAGGTCCCCAGTAGTAGTCATTGGTATCTTCTTAGATACCAACGCTGCTTATCCTCTTTTGCTTCATTGGCTGCCACATAAACTTGGTCCCATGATGCTTTTCTAACTTACAATTTTTGATTCCTCTTGGCTGTTCTCTCAGCAAGAGATGGTCCAGTGAAGAAATGCTTCAGCGGCCCCCTGGAATTTGAGCATGTTGGGTTCTTTTCTTTTAGATTTCTTCAACCTGGTGTGTGTGTGTGTGTGTGTGTGTGTGTGTGTGTGTGTTCTTCTTCTCTTAGAGAACAGTCTAGTTTATCCGCTGAAGAGTCCTCTTAGAAAGGAACATAGACTTAGAGAGAAAAAAATGGTTGTAGCCTTTGTTGGTATATAATCAACAATGCTTTCTAAACTTGCATGGGACCACACACCTGTAGTCCCAGCTGTTAAGAGGTGGAGGTAGGAGAACAGGAGGTTCAAGAACATCCGTGGGGACATTCTAAGTTTGAGATCAGCCTGGGCTACAAGTGACTCTGACGCCAAAAACCTACAAGGAAAGTCCTGGGAACTGAGGATTACGGTACAGGCTGAACAGGACAAGGGTCCCAGGTTCCATTAGTTCAGACTAGAGGAAACAGCAGAAAATGAGCAAGGACCAAGAAGAGAGAGATTCTCATCATGACACGGAAACAGATAATCTGAAAGTAACAGTAAAGGTGAACCAATATCCAGTCACAAAGCTCCCTAGGCAACGTAGGCAAAGTCTCTTTGAGGAGGTGACAACAAGCCCTAGACCCTGAGGAAGAATTGGCCTTGGGAATCTGTAGGAAGAACTTTTGTAGTAATGTTTGTGTGTGTGTGTGTGTGTGTGTGTGTGTGTGTGTTGTGTGTTTGCATGTGTTTCCCCTTCTCTTTCTCACACACACAAAGAGGGAGAGAGAGAGAGAGAGAGAGAGAGAGAGAGAGAGAGAGAGAGAGAGAGACAGAGAGAGGTTATATGCATGTTTCTAGCAATATGTGCACACATCCATAAGCACATGCATTGTTGTTATTTCACGGAAGAGATAGTGGAAACAATAGAAAATAAGTAAGGAGCCCCTTACTGCCATGGGGTGAAAGTGGATGGTTCTGGATATGTCATGTGATGCAGACTCATGTGGTGTTGTGCTGAGGGAAGACTGGTGGGAGGGTACATGATGTTTGGAGAGAGTATAAATTGGACTCAATGGATGGTGATAGGATGCTTGCATAGCTAGCCTTGCAACACTTTGTTGGTCTCAAGTCTTTGATGGTCTTCACTTCATTGAGAAAGGCATGACAGAGAACTTCTCCTGGTGTCCTGGTTGCTCTCACTGACTTGTGCCAATTTAGCAGAGGCCTGGTGGTTTCTGCTGGATCATTCCACCGATGCTGATTCATGTTTGCTATCCTGACATTACTGAACTGGATGGCTGGTACCTTGACAAATGGATATTGGAATCTCCACAAAGAACAACATTGAAACAGGTCCACATCTACTTGTCCTATTCCCATATCCTTGGGTGGAAGGGTGCTAAAGCATTGAGACCCTTATTAAAACTAGGTTTTAAAAAAAAACCCAAGTCTACATGAGGTAAATTAAATGAAGAGGATGGCACATTAAGAAAAGCGAATTCAGTACATATGAACTGCTTGAATGTGCTTCTGTGCAGTGATATTTTATTGGCCCCTGTATGTTCAGTGTCAAGAATACTGAGTTGCATTTTAACAGTTGTGTTATAAGTGAAATCAATAGGGGAGAAATTGAAAGGGAAGGGTTGCTGTGAGTTTCTGAGAAAATGAACAATGGCTTCACAAATCCAGGAGAGGCACCTTGGAGCCACAGAGAAATTGAAAACAGAGCTCAGTTTTTCAGAGCAAAGCTGAGGGTTGCTGTCACTTGAGTCCTTCTCAAGAAGTAGTGTTCCTTCCAAATGGCTGAGGACTTTGTTGGGGGAAGAGGAGGCTCTTTGATGAAAGGTGGATAGATGTGAACAGCTCAAACTTGCAAGGCTTGCAGGAAGTTTGCATACCCAGACAAGGTTGTATACTTCATAACTGCAGCAGTGGCAACAGCCATGGCTGTGGGACAATATATATGTCTAGCAGGCAGCATCCCATGTGGGTAGTTCACAGGGGTATGGAGTGGGGAACTTGAGGAATTGGACAAACTGATATGTAAGTCAAGAGGGAGCTCAAAGATAAGGAGAGAAGGAAGCACGGCTACAAATTTCCAACGAGCCTAGAGCTAGGAGACCGGGAAGAAAGGGTGGGGAGAATGTCCAGTGAAGAGATTTCCTAGTTCCTCCGTAGTTATGCAGAGGGCAAACCAGAATGTTTATAATGCAACAGTAGCTACCTGTTAGTTCACAGACTCTCCCTGAAGAAAGGCTAAAGTGTTATTTACACCATTTCATTTAATCCTCATGCCATACAGCACAATCCTGTCTTACTGAACAGAAACTTGAGGCTTGCTTGAAGTTAAACATGTTGCTTACATCTTCCCAACTGGAAGAAAAAAAGAAAAAGAAAGAACCTGCATGTGGCCAGGAAAGCTTAAGTCCCACACTGATATAAATATTATTCTGGTTGGACAACAGCATTTGACTCCTGTATCCTTTTCTTGTGGGCTGATAACCCAGGACTAGTTCTGTCAACTCACTGGCCTTGCAGGATGAAGTCCAAGTTTCCTACAGTGACTCACGAGGTGGGTCAGAGTCCAAACCCACACTCTCCGCTGTGGACACAGGCTCCCACACCAAGCGCTCCTGCTGGGTTCAACTGTTTTCAGTTCTCTGAATGCAGTGGGGAACCTTTTGTGTTCAGGGCTGTCTCAGGGTGGCACGTCCTTCCTCCTTTTCTCTTCCTGCCTAACTCCTTCAAGTCCTTCAAAGCTGAGGGTTGCTGTCACTTGAGTCCTTCTCCAAGCTGAAGAAAATGAGACTATGGGGGCACCTCGTCTCTGTAGATCTCTGTGGCACTTCTGATGGCACTGAACCGTGTGGAGCTGCTGACTGCTTGATCAGGGCTCCTTCCACAGGTTCATAGCTCCTGTCTGTCTGGGTTGGTGTGTCTTGTTTGTTTTTTTGAGACAAGGTCTCGCTCTGTAACCCAGACTGGCCTCAAACTAGTGGCAATCATCCATGCCTGGCTAAATGAGGAACTGGATTTTTTTTCCCTCGCATTACTTGGAACTACTTGCATTTGAACCCTCCCATGTTCCCATGCGTGATGCAAGTGCTCGATCTTTGAGCTCTATCTTCAGTCCTTCTCATGAAGGACCTGAAAGGACTTAAGTCAAAAAAGCAAGACAATGGCTTTGATAGTGTTGGTGACAGCTGGACATTGCTTTCACTTTTCTATGTCTGGAGCCAGATCTTATTCTTAGAGCATCTTTCCAGACTCCGGTAAAGAGCAAAAAGTGCACGAAGTTTTAAATGTAATCAATAAATCCAAGATACCCGTGGCTACCAATGACCCATTGGTTTGCCATTTGATTAAAACAAATTCTAATATTTTTACAACTACCAAATTAAAGCAATTACACAGTTGCTTTATATTAGCTGTAATATCATTCAGTTAAGGCTAGTCACTCAGAGCAGAGACCAAGATCTTTCACTCTGGTTAGAAGACTGAGCATACATACATCCCTTGCTTCTATTTCTTTATAAGTACAGTAGCAGCAAGAAGCAGGAACCCATACACTCGGGGGGGGGGTGTAATAGCATGATTGTGAAAATCCCTTTAAAAATCGGTGACACGGTTCAAGGGGTGGAAATATGGAGGTCGTATTGCCCAGGGTGCTGCCGAAACTTTCTAGAATGTACGCTGCGTTAAGTTCACCTGCAAATGCTTGTTTAGGGATCCACCGGACATCACAACAGGAAAGTCCTGCAGCAAGCGCTTCAGGAAACAGGAACGAATCCTAGAGACAAGAAGGGGAAGTGCACACCGAACTTCACAGGCTCTGCTTGAAAGATGAAAAATTAACCCGGCGCGGTTGGGGGTGGAAGTGTGAATGGTGGTGCTTGGACGCTGGGTCTTCAACGTCCGGACACTTTTCCTTCCCTAAAGCCATTTTAGTCAAAGGTCATGTGTGTGTCCTGTCAAAGGCCAGCTTCCAATGGAATCACTGTCCCCCGAGGATAGCGGGCCCCCTGACTCCATCTGCCTTGGAGAAATCCCAAAAGCAAACGGCCCAGCGCAAACAAGCGCAGTCAGGAGCCGCGGTGCCGGGCTCAGCTCCCAGGTCCCCGGCCCGCAGCCCAGGCTCTGTCCGCAGCGCCCTGGCTGGAGCGAGGCACCCGGACGCCGCAGCATGAGTCGCCACGCCGATCGGGTAGGGTAGGCAACCCCTCTCTGCGCGTGCTCTACGGCTAGGGGCTCCTGGGTCACGGCGGCTGCACGGTGCAACCAGGGCAAACCTTGCAAAGGGGCCTCGGCAGCAGCCGGAAAAACGTCCGGGGTTGTTGGGCTGCCTTCCCGTGCCCTCAGCTGGACCGGGTTCCAGGCTCACAAACGCGGAGCTAATTTTGAGTTGTCGTTGCCAGAGTCTGTTTGGCTTTGCAAATGCGTATCTCGTTTCTGGAAAACAAGCCAGTGGAAGCTGCAGAGGGGCTAGGGACGAGTCTCAGCTCACCACAGCTCGAGCCTGTGGTGAGGGAGCGAGCCCCTTTGGCCAGAGCCGGTCGCAGGGGGCTATGAGCTCTGTCCTCCCCGGACAGCCAACCTCCCTGGCCTTCTTGTTTATGACTCCTTGGACAAGCGCTTGGCAAGGCTGGGGAACTTTAAAGCAATCTATTTCAGTAGCGTTCGTTCTCTTTGCTCCTTCCTACTCTCTCAAGGAGACAGATCATTTTTCTGAGTGGGGAAGCCCTTCCCTGCAGCCAGATCCTAGGAGCCAAACTCAGCCCCTTTGTACTTTTTCATTTGAACAAGTCCTTCAGACGGATCTAGGTAATTTTGGTTAAGTATAGCGGGGCGGTTTCTCAATTGATCTCGGGTGCTTTTGGTCTGGAGTTGGAAGTCTCCTAGGGCACAGCAGACGGGCAGCAAGGAATGGGTGGTTAAAGGGGTTCAGAGATTGCTGTGTTTTCACTCTGGTTTCAGCTTAATGGGTTAAGCCGGGAGCCATTTCTCACTGATAACGGGGCAGAAAACAAAACCCTTTCTGGGATTTGTTTATGCCTTTAGCACACACCCAGTCCCACTGAACCAGGAGATTTCCTGCAATGCTTCAGGTGTTTTCTGAACGTCTGATGGGGCCACTTCCAGCTGCTCTTCGGTGTTTTCTCCTTGAAAGGGTGGGTGACAAGATCTCACTGTCCTTATTTCCTACTTGTTCCTTCACATATAGCCAGGAGCCTTGGTCCACCACTCTGAAGACCATCTTTTGTTGGAGCTGTCAAAAGCCTCTGCACCAAAAACAAGAGAATTTGAAAGTCCTCTTCTTCAGGCTCCTGGGGCCATTTTGGATAGCTGGCTATTCCTTCTCTTGTGTTTAGACTCTTAGATTCTGCAATAACCCACCTTCTTGTTCTCTTCTGCCCTTCTGAGTCACTACTTAATGTCTTCAAGGGCCCCACTCCAGATCTATCAGTGTGTCCCTCTGGTCTCTCCTCGACTCTGGTCCCTTGCCACCCAGTAGACTACATACATCATCTCATTCATTCCAACAGCTTCGGCCACTGCAGGCATACATGGTGTCTGGAGTATAGCCTTTCTCCTAAAATATCTCCCATTAGATTTTCCACAAAGCATCTCGAAGTCAAAAATGTTCAAAACTGAATCTGTCCTCTCCATTCTTCCTCCTGCGCCACTCTTCCACTCTTCGATGGCATCCCCATTATGTCAGACGCAGCAGAGTCACCCTGGGTGACTTATCTTTCATGCCTTTCCTTCCTGTCTTCCCCATTGGATGAAGTTCCGATACGCACGTTCTTGTTTGTGTTATGTGTTGCGTCTCCTTCGTTGTTCGAGTTCAGGAACTCTGGCCACAGTCTCACGTGTGCCTCATTTGGAGCCGCGGCTGCCCAATCTGTGCCTTTATCTACATCGGTTACTTTTTTTCATTGCTGTGGGGTGGAGGATTTGCTTCGGTTCACTGTTAGAAGGGATAGTGTTCGTTTTTTATAACGGGAAGGCTGGGACTGGGAGCATGAGGTAGCTGGTCACGATGCATGCATCTGAAACCAGGAAGCCAGGAGCCAGGTGGGTGTGGGTTTGCGGGTCATGTTGGAGCTGAATAGTGGCCCTCAACTAGATTTTTCTTTTCACTGTTTCCAGTCGGGGACCACATCCTGTGGGATAGCGCTGCTTATATTTGGGTTGGATCTGTGGGTTTTCTGTCCTTTCTGGAGACACACTCACAGACATCCACAGGTGTGCCTTTCAGGTGATCCTAAATCCAATCAGTATCATCGCGTCACCTCATTTCCGTACTGCGACAGGTGTTCCTAAAGTGAGGCGTGGTCACAGACATGCTTTGTGAGATGTCTCTAGTGAATTTTTGTGTTTTTCTTTTAAGAATGACGTTGGTGTGTACAAGTTCTCCCCAACTAGCCTTTTTTTTTTTTTTAAATATGCATTGGTGGTTTTCCTGCACGTATGTCAGTGAAGGTGCCAAGACCCCTGGAATTGAAGCTACAGATAGTTGTGAACTGTCACGGGGGTGCTGGGAATTAAACCCAGGTCCTCCGGAAGAGCAGCCAGTCCTCTTAAAACACCGAGCCGCCTCTCCAGCCTTTTACCTTAATCATTGCTCTCCTCCCACTTACTCCCCAGCCACATTTCATGCGTCATTTTGCACATTTCACACACACTGTACACAAAGCAGGCACAGTAAACTCAGGTCACTGCCCTCATTTAAAAAAAACCAAAAACCGACTCAGCTGATTGGCACCTTTTCTTGGAAACTTCCCAGACCATCAGCTCCTCTTCCAGCATGGGTTAGCGACCTTGCCACATTCTCCTCACTCTTCCTTCCCTCCTACCATCCTTCCAATTCACTGCAGACTTCTAGTCATCTCCCCCCAGCAGGCAGTTCACAAACAGAGCAACTGCTTTTGTCTCGCTGTTGTTTTTGTCCTAGGATCTTTAGGTCTTAATGGCCCCTGTCTCAGTTGTGATGTTTCATGAATTCTTGGGATTGATTTTCCTTTCCTGCCTGCTTTTCCTCCCCCTCCCTTTCTCTCTCCTTTCCTCCTTCCTGCTCATTCTCCTCTCCCTCTGTTCCCTTGTCCCCCTTTTCGTCCTCCCTTCTCCTCCCATTTGCTCCCCTCCAATTCTCTCCCCTCCCTTCTTCTCCTCTCCCCTCCCCTCCTTGCCCTCCCCTTCTCTCCTCTCTCTCCCTACCTCCATCCCCTTCTCACCCTCCTTTCCCCTCCTCTCCTCTCCCCTCCCATCTTCTCCCCCAATTCTCATCCCTTCCTTCCCCTCCCTTCCTTTCCCCTCCTCTCTCATCCTTATCACCTTCTCTCCCCTCCCCTCCCATCTCCTCCTCTCTTCTCCCTTTTCGCCTCTCTAGGTCTCATGTATCCCGACTGACTTCAGACTTGCTATGCAGATGATGAGATTCTGATCCTCCAGTCTCTTCTTCCTGACTTTTGCTATACAGGTGTGCATCATTGCACTTAGTTTTATGCAACACCAGGGACTGAAGCCAGGGCTTCATGCTTGCTAAACAAGCACTTTACCAACTGAGATATACTCACTAGGCTAAGAATGCTTGTGAATTCATTTGGGGAGAGAAAAAACCTTATAAATGTGTGTGTGTGTGTGTGTGTGTGTGTGTGTGTGTGTGTGTGTGTATGTGTGTATACAGGAGAACAACTTTGTGGAGTCAGTTGTCTCCTACTTTCTTAGGGGTCTGGGGCTTGAATTCACATCATCAGGCTTGTATAGCAAGCATCTTTATACAAGGAGCCATTTTGCTAGCATCTGTTTTGTGGATTCTTATGTAGGGGTTAAGAATGAGTGTTCTGTTCAGGGATTGGACTAGAAAGTGAAAGTATTACAGCTTATGAGATTTTTTTTTCCTGAGACAACATAGAGTAGAGAATAAAGATTCATCGTATCGACAGGAAGTCACAGTCTTCCAATTATTTTAAGCAGGAAGGGTTTAGAATTTCTGGATATTTGAGATAATGTTCCAAGTCTCTACTGTATAATCCACATCTGAATTTGGAGGCTTCTTCTATCCCAGCATCTACCCTATCTATCCTGAGGCATGAAAGGCTTTTAAAGTTTTGCTTCTGTTGACTTTAGGAATGCAAAGAAATCCTTCTTGGGCTGCAGCCCAGCGGGAGAGATGGATATGGAAAGAGAAGGTACCTGGGGCCTCTGAATGGCCATGGAGAAAAATCTCCAAGAGCTCTCTAGAGAAGGATGGAGACTCTGGGAGACTACAAGTGAGAAAATGTGGTTCTGATTTTCCAACGAGAGAGCTATGTGTTTGGAAACTCTGAGAGGTGAATAGTGATTGCATTCTATAGGGAGTTATTTAAACCTTAAGCTGTTCTTAAGCTCTGTGGGGCCACAGTTCTTTTGAGGTTTGGATGTGCACACTCTCTTAGGGAAAAAAATGTACAAAAGACTGCACACAGCATTTTGAATAAACTTGTAGTGGGATTCATCCAAGTCTGTCCTTCAATACCCTTGAGTTGTTAAGGACTTCTGGCTAAAATATCTTTAATCAAAGGGCTAATTAATTCAGTGGGTATTTGGAAGAAGGGAGTAGGTGGTGGTTAGGAGCCAGCATAATCAAATTATGCATGTTTTCTGTTTTTGAGAGGATCCTGTGTAATGTGTGCTAATGACCATGAACTTGGAGTCATAGGACCTGGGCTCACGTCTCTACTCTGGCAATCGCTAGTTGTGTAACTTTTTGCTCTGAATGGTTATTTCATTATCCAATTTTTAAAAGGATAGTTGGAATTTTAGCTATAATGAAGATTTGAGCTAAGCATGTGGGCTGTGCTATACTTAAAACTAAGAAAGGATGAGGGAAGAGGAGGAGGATACATCTACAGAAGGGGGGACGTGTAGAGAGGGAGGAGATGGAGAAAGGAACGGATGAGAATTGTTCAGGAGAGATGTATTTAATTTTTAGAAATTTAATCTGGCAGTAAGATCGATCATAAGATGTTGCTTCTAAAATTAAAGTTAAGTTTAGAAAAAGAAGTCTAGAATAGCAAATATAGAAGATGAGAGTCATTTTACTCTGTATTGTTCAACCTTTAGAAGATCATGTCTCGATCTGAGTGCTACCTATTGACTTATTAGCAGTTACTGTCTGAGCACCCATTGTGAGTCATCCACTGTGTTGTAAAAGGCAGACCAGATCACATGGAGTTTGCAGTGTGAAGACGTTGTGGGCAGGGAACAGGCGGCTTTAATTTGATGTTATACTTTGACAGAGGAAACTTAAGTCCAGATGGAGCTATATAAGAAGGAGTATTAAATCCAAACTTAATCGGGCGGAATGAACTGGAGAATCGTTGTCTGTCTACACCGAGACGCAGAAACTGAGTAGAGAAAAAGCAGGGTGAAGTGATAGAGGAAACAAGGTTTCAAGATGATGCATCCTCAACAGGTTGAGAGCAATGGCGGCAGTCAAGAAACAGAGAAATAATTGTGAGAGGTAGAGGATGAAAGACACTAGGCTAGGAGGAGTATCGAGGAATGCTATCTAAAGCTACTGAATGGCAGTTAATCATTAGGAGAATGGGAACCAGTGAAGGCTGTAAGCAAGGCTGCACCGTAATCTGTTTTATGTTTTGTAAAGACTAGAGAGTGGACAGTAGGCTGGAGAGAGTAAAGGAAGAAGAAGAAGAAGAAGAAGAAGAAGAAGAAGAAGAAGAAGAAGAAGAAGAAGAAGAAGAAGAAGAAGAAGTGATGATGGTGGTTGTGATGATGATGATGATGATGATGATGGTAATGATGATGATGGTGGTGATGATGATGATCATGATCATGACGGTGGCAGGGTAGGCACACTGGAGGCACTGTAATATGTAATCAAGGAGAGACGGTGACCCCAACCAAAATGGTAGCTGAGAAGATAAAAAAAGATGGGTCAGTTCAAAAGCTCATTTGGAGACACAAAGTAAGTGATGAGAGACTGCAGGGATGCTGTAGGAAGGATGGGCGCAGTCCCTTTAATCTGTGAAATGGAAGACTTAAAAGGTTACTATACCTATCTTTATGTCTTTCATTTGATGTGGAGGGAAGATTAGCATCTCCTGTCTCGGAGATGGAGGACACTAAATTTCAATGAATTTAGTAAAGAATTTCCTGATAGATTTTCCAAGGTAACAAGTTCCTTGTTATACAACTATTCTAGAAACAGAGAGTCAAGGATAAGGGTGGGTAGGCAGGAGGGTACCGTAGTTTCTGTTCTTACTCAAGATTCCAAAACTTGCATCCGTTTCCCAGACAGAATCTGTAGGCCTGGCATTTTAGTGCCACTGTGTTTACCTAAGTCACATCCTCCGCCAGGAATAACCTTCCTTCCCGCATCATACATCCTCATTGAAAATACACCATTTCCTCAAGTCCTCCCCTGTGCCACACCACACTCTTGTGAAGAAGCTCCTCTTCCTCTTCTCTGATTCACATTTGTTCTTTGTCTTCTTCCTCTCCTCTTCCCTCTCCTTCTTCTTAAGCCTATTCAAACACGGTCAGTTGCATTATCTTACTTAGTATATGATTATTTTTATATTTATTTAAATTATCCTAAATTACTATCTTCTACAAGTCCAGTACTGCAGTCTGTGATCATTTCTGTAAACCAATGGGGTGAATGATGCTTTGCCTAAGGCAATAGCCTTTCATAGGGAAAGTTTTGTTTATTAAGAAAAAAGCTACATTTGGCTGGAGAGATGGCTCAGCAGTTCAGAGGACTTGTTGCTCTTGCAGAGGACATGAATTGGGCTTCTGCATCCAAATGGCAGCTCACAATTATCATTCACTCAGGTTGTCAGCTTCTGTCCTCCACAGATGCCAGGCACACATGTGGTGCACACAGACACACACAGGCAAAATACTCATGCACATAAAATAAAATAAAAATCCAAAAATAGACATCTTATATAGGCAATACATACAATGTCTAGAAAGAGTTGATTGAAAGAAAGGATAAAAAGAAGCAAAGGAGATCATCTAAAGTTGCATTACCCAGACATGAGCATTGTGACAGGGGGTGAATTGCCCTTCTATGTTTTCGTGTGCACGTGTGTCTTAAATCTGGAGTCACGCTTAATTTTTTGTAAACTGTTTTGCTCCTAAAACAAACCCTGTGCTGTTAAAAGTTTTTTTTTTTTTTGCAAACATGAGTGAGATCGCATCTTACTTTATAGTTATTTTGTGGTTTCTTTAGTGAATCTTCATAGCTGGGCATTAGAGTATTTGCGGTTTTTTGATGCAACATATAACGCTATAATTAACTCTCTGTAAAACGACCCTCTGCAACCATGCTACATGAAACATTAACAGTTTCTAAAACAACTAATCCAATTCATGACTGAAGAGAGGATGCTGAGCGTTAAGGAAACATAATTTTTTAAAGGCACCTTAACATAATTTTTTTTTAAATTTTGAAATTTTTAGCTTATTAATTTTGCTATATATTTGTTACATATACGAGTTTCTGTACATCTAGTTTTAGACCCACATGGAAAGCATCTGATCTGGAAATGTATCAACAACCTGTGGGCCTTGGGAGAAAGGAAGCGATAACTAGTAAATTATCTGAGCCAATAATTGAGTTTGAAGTCTAAGCACTTTGGTGACTGAATAGTGTGAAACGAATGACTGCTTCTAAGCTGACTGGATGAGGAAGTGAAGACAGAGCTGCTGTAGAATAAAGGTAATTCTCTGGAAAGATGGACACTGGCCAGCATTTTGGTGTTTGGAGAAGGTGGAAGGCCATGGACTTGGATCCTTATTCTAAAGTAAATAATGTCATTCCAGACACTCAATAAGCAAGAACATTTCCATTATAGAGTGGAATGCTCTCATCAGAGGAGAAGCAAGCCTTATTAGGAAAGTACTGTGACTCCATGCGGTCACTTTCAACAGACTAAATGAAAGATGTTATTACGGGTTGAATTGTATTCTGCGCTCCAAGTTCATGTGTTGGAGTTTTAGACCCATAGACCTCACCGTGTGACTTTTTTTTGGAGATGGGTTTTTAGAGGGGTTGTTAAAGCAGGTCGTGAGCATGTGTCCTAACCCAACAGGATGGGTGTCCTTATACAATGAGGAAGTGTGAGCATAGAGATACCCATGGAGGATATGAAGAGGCACTGGGTAAAGAAGGAGATGGTAAGCCCAGGAAAGAGACCTCAGGTGAATCCAGTCTACTGACTGAGGCACTGCTTCTACACTGCCAGGTTTCAGGTTGTGTGCCAATGCAAATCTATTGGTTCAGCCACTTTTTAATTAATTAATTAAGTAAGTATAATTTTTTGGTCATTTTCATTTCCACTAGCGTCTTTCATCCCCTTCTCTCCTACAGAGATTCTTTTTTCTTTCTAAAAAAAAATCCCCTCAGACCTTCATCTCCTTCTCCATTTTTCTTGGTCTTGAGTTTTACCCTTATTTCTTGCATGAGCATGAATTGGGAGTTATTTACTAGAAGGTGACAACTTAGCAGTGGCTATGTGAAAAAAATGACACCCCCACTCCAGCAACCATTAAGTCCCACAATCCCTCAGGGAGGGCTGAGGCATCTGGAGACCCTCCCCCATGCATAATGAACGTATGTTGGGCTCAGTCTTGTGAGGGTCTTGTGCAGGAGCCACAGCTACAGTGAGCTCACGATTACAATGGCTTCGTCCTATCCAGAAGACTCTGGTTCACAGCCTTCTTCCCCAGCCTCTAACTCTTTCTACCCTATTGATCAGATGGTACCTGGGCCTTTGAGGGAGTGGTATAGACAATCCTATAGGGCTAGTCACCCCAAAGTCACTTTCTCGTCACGTGTGGTTCAATTACTTCCTGCGATACTTTGTTATGGCACCTATAGGTGACCAACACACACTTTCCAATTTCATCCTTCCCTGCGTGTGTTTTGTCTGGTAACACTCAGCTCAGTATTTGTTTTCAGTCACGAGATGTTCTGATGTTCACCCCCAGATTCTGATGTTCAAATGTGAATGTAAGACGTCAGTGTTTGGGGGCTTCAACTTGTAAAGGATTTTTCTCTCCACAATGGCTTTGAACTTGACAGTGCTTGCAGTGAGAACTATTTCTTCTCCACTCAAAGGATTTGATGACTGACAGGATAGGCTTTCTCAGTATACAACTTGGTTGCCGACAAATCCAACCATAAACTTTTGGATATATTGGATATAATTGAGTTTTTCCACCATTAATACTGTTCACATATTAATTCAACACGGTGACATGAGGGGAGCCTAACAGTTTTCTGGAAGCTGCTTGACTTTAATCAACAGGAACAAATGCAAGATTATTGCACTTTTTCCTTGGGTGACCTAAGCTTGTTCTTGGCACCCATGAGTGTGAAACACAATGTTTCAGTGGCTTCTACCCAGGGGAGTTATTAGTTCTGAACCTTGGGGTTAATTCCATAAGAATGCAATTCCTTTCCTTCCTTTGAGAACAAAATGTTGCTTGTGTTGATTCTCCCTATTGTGTGTTAGAGCCAGACTTTTCAAAACAGTGAGCCGTAGTGATCTATAGATAGGACATCAGATTTAGGGAAAACTAAATACATAAAAACAAAACACACCAAGTTGCTCCAGTTAATTTCAATATAGACAGTGAATACTTTTAAATAATGTTTTTCCATTGTTAAAAATATTTTTAAAATGTATCTAGCAACTGTATCTGAAAGGAACTATAGAGAAGAGAGTAGACTCACAATGTTTCATAATGTCAATATTTCATAAGTCTATATGGAAATTGGACATTTATTTTAGTAATACTTCAGACGCTTTTTGACAAGGTTAAATGCCTTTGGTTTTAATTGGGGTTTTATTTTACCTTTTGTGTCCAGTTTGAAAGCACTTGAACTACATGTGGGCTAGCTACTTTGATGAGTTGTCTTCTAGGGGTCATGCAAAGCACTTAAATCAGTTATCTCATGGGACCTTCAAAACCAAGGCTTAGCAGGGCTGGGGACATGGTTCAATGGCGAAGAGTACTTGTTCCTTTTTCGGTGAACTAGGGTTCTACTTCTAGAGCTCACAAGGTGGTCTACATCCTCTTGAAATTAGAGTTTTAAGGGATCTGGTACTCTCTTCTGATAAAACACACACACACACACACACACACACACACACACACACACAGAGAGAGAGAGAGAGAGAGAGAGAGAGAGAGAGAGAGAGAGAGAGAGAGAGAGAGAGGGCATTCTTGAATTGTTTGTTAAAAATAAATATAGACATATATATAAAACACCCAAACAACACAGAGCTGGAAAACTATAGCCTATTGGACAAATATAGTCATACTTATTGGTTTGTTTGCTTTGCTTTCATAAGCATTGAGTCAAAGTTTATTTCACACTTGCAGGATAGGATACATAAAAAGAAGAATGTTTATCACAATGCCAACTTTGTTTTAAAAAAGGAGCTTTATTTATTTATTTAAAAGGACAGGGTCTAAGGATGTACAATATGGTGTCCTAGGCTCAATGTCCAGCACCACATAAGGTGGTTTATAATCCTAGCCTATAATCCTCGAGTTTGAGAGATAGATTCAGGAGGAGGATCAGGAATTTAAGATCATCTTCAACATGAAGAGTTCAAGGCCAGCCTTGGACACCAGAGAACCACCCTGTCTTGTTTGAAGGAGGAAGGAGATTAAGAGAATATATGAGACAAGAGAGGGTGGGGTATGGATATGATTAAAATACATCATATATATGTATATATGATGAGAATATATATGTATGAGAATGTTGTTATCAATTATATTATGAATTAATTATAATATCAATTATATTATGAATAATAATTAACACATGCCAATAAAGACATTTAAGAAACTAATGTCAGGCTTGTTATCTCATCACAGTAATCCTATCACTTGGAACATTGATGCTGTGTGATTGTGATGAATCAGTCTAGGACACAGAAAAAGATCCATTCTCAAACAATCAAACAAACATAAACAAGAAAATAAGTGGGCTGAAGAGATGACCCTTTGGTTAGGAACACTGGCTACTCATCCAGAGGACCCCGGTTCAATTCTCAGCACTTATATGCCAGCCTACACCCATCTGTAACTCCAGTTACGGGGGATCCTATGCCTTCTTCTGGCTTCCAGGCACCAGGCAAACACATACCTCCCAGACATGCATGCAGGCAAAACAGCCATACACATAAAATAATTAAAAATTTAAACTTAAAGAAGACAACACGGTTTATTTTGTTTAATAATGGTTAACTTAACACATTAGCTGTATCAGAGTTCCTGATTGAGAAATTTCGCTGTGGGGTTGACTTTACCTTTCTAATTAGTTCCCGCATAATAATTCTCATGCTGTTGATCAGAGGATCTAAACAAAGCTGTCTGCCTGTCTCGTACCTGTTTATGTGCTTTCTCTTTTACAGTGACAATACTGTTTCCTTTAAAAAGGCTTTTGTTAGATTTACTGAATGTGTTGTTGTCATTCTCATATGTAGGATAAACAAAGTGGATGCCTAAAAGGATAAATAACCGTGGAAAGAGTCTCAGTAAATCTTAGAATTCACCAAACTGTCTGATCAGACTAACACCATGCAAGAGGTAGAGTGTGCATTTAATTTGTCCTTACTTTAACAACAAGGAAACTGATTTGTGATTAAAACTGAGTCCATCCCTCAGATAAACCTGATAGAATGGAGTAATGACTAAGAGCTCAGGTTCTGTCCCCACACTGTCTAAATCGCAGCTCTGTCACTTAATTTTTCTGTACCTTTCTTCCCCTCATAAATGAAAGATGATAGCAGAAATAGCTATTTGCATGATAAAATGAGATTGCATGTCAAATGAAATAATGTGAGCATTGGATGTGCAATACGAAAGACATTCCTAAATTTATTTCAAATCGTGATAATTTTAGTCATCATTTTATTTTTGTAAATTTTAACTTACGTGCATGAATATTTCACTTGTGTGTATGTACATCCATCATATATGTGCTTGGTGTTCACAGTGGGTCAGGAGAGGGCATCAGATCCCCTGAAACTGGAGTTATAGATTGTACGCAAAGCACCTCCCACAATGTCAGAGTATCTCAACCAGAAAGTGCACAGAGAGCAGTGGTGCCATCTGTCAGGTAAGGAGTAAGCAAGGGAATGCTCCAGCTTCTTTGTAAGCTATGGCTTTGGCTGTTTCAGTCTCTTGGCTAGCCTAAAGCCCATAGGAAGGGACTGTTGGGAGGCTCTACCAGCAGCATTCATCCACCGCTGGCTGGGCCTGGACCTTTTTTTTTCTTCTTTTTGCCATCATCTTTGATATTTATAGTCTCAATATTAGCTCCTAGAGTCTCCAAATTGACTAAATGATGCCATCAGAGTTTCCCAGGAGGAATCTTCCTGAATAATACAAGAGAAGCCATTATCCTCAATCTGCAACTTGATGATGAGCTACAAATAGGGAAAGCAATCAACTTGTCTTAATATTTCTCACTCTCCTATGTGCTGGGAATGGTAATGCTTGCATGTTGTATATCAAGCTGTTTTAACTTCATTTCTGTTGCTGTGAGAAAATATCCTGAGGTAAAGCAACTTAGAGGAAGAAGGGTTTATTTAGCTTACAGTCCCAGTTTGCGGTTCGTTATTGTACAGAAGGCTCAGAGGCAGGAGCTTCAGACATGTGGTTACAACGCAGAAATGAACGCTCACATGTTGCCTGCCTGCATATGGTCAGCTAGCCTTTTTCATATGTTCTCTCTCTCTCTCTCTCTCTTTCTCTCTCTCTCTCTCTCTCTCTCTCTCCCCGCCCAATATTCTCTTTCTCAAATTGATTTATTTTGTTTTATCTCTATGAGTATATATACATGTATTTCTGTGTACCATGTGTGTCCACTCACAGAGGTTAGAAGAAAAGATCAAGTCCCCCAGAACTGGAGTTACTGACATGGTGGTTTACAAGTGGGTGCTAGGAACAGACCCCAGCCAAGAACAGCAATGTTTTTAAGCATCGAGTCATCTCTCAAGGCCCAGCTTTCTTCTCTGTTACATGGCTCATGGCTCAGCCTAGGGAATGGTGCTGTCCACAGTGGGCTGAGTCAATTAACAATTAAAATGGTCTCCCTCTTCTCCAAGATTCTAGGTTGTGCAAAGTGACATTTAAAGCAAACACCACAAAAACTATTGATCTTCTGAGGCGATTGGGAGTCATGGCTCTTCCCAATGCAGAATGGGCACGGTAGCCTTGTAATGTTGTGTATGAACTGTCAAATGAAGATTTAATATGAAGTGACTCAAGTCCCAGTTATGATGCCAGAGGCTCTGCTGAAGTGAAACAGAAGCGGGACTTTTGCATCATTTGGATTCCTAGGAACAAGAATAAGAAAGTAGCATTATTTTTCTGGGATTGGGCCCAGCGTGTCTCTAGAGTCTTGAAAATACTTGACAGCTGTGGGCTTAGAGGAAGGGTGAGCACAGTAGAGAGAGATGGAGGGAAATGTCTGCAGTATGTCCCAAGGACTGTATTAGTTTCCTTTTGCTACTGTGATGAACACCATGAACAAGAGTGACTTATAGAAATAGAGCTTTTATTTCAGCTTATGGTTTCAGAAGAATGAGTCCATCATGAAGGGGAGTTGTGGCAGCAAGTGGTAGGCATGGTGTCCTAGTAGGAAGCTGAGAGGGCTCACCCTCAACCATATCATGAAGCAGAGAAAGAAAACTGAAGATAAGGTGAGATCTTAAGCTCTCATTTCCTGTTCCCAGTGACCTACTTCTCCAGAAAGGCTCTACCTCCTAAACCTCGCGAGATCGTGTCATCGACTGGAGAGCAAATATTCAAATGCCAGACAGAGCCTTACGGGACATTCTCATTTAAGCTGCCATAGGGACCAAGACTGCAGGACAGTCCCCGTGATTCATTTTCTTGTGTGCCTCATGTCTTTACACTGCATTTTTCCTTTTCTATCTCTTCCTTCAGCATATACCTCTTTCATTAATTTATTCAGCAAATGTTTACTGTATGTCTCTGTGCACCAAGCATTGTGTAAGGCCTGGGATGTAAGGGGGAAGACAAAGCCTGGCTCTCCTCAGTCCAGTGGGGACACACACCGGCCAGGAAATAGGCAAATGCCGTAAGACTTGAACATGGTGAGGGGCAGAGGACATCAAAACCAAGACAGAGGGGGCATGGTGATCAGGGAAGGCCTCTGTTGGCTTGGACTTGAGGGCTTGACAAGAAGAAAAGTAAGCTGTGACTTTCAAACCCAGGCAGTTAGTAAGCAAAGGTGTTGAAGCTGGGGTATCGATTTACCTGATTTTTAAAAATTAATTAATTTTTATTTAATTTTTTCATTCAACATATTCTGATCATGTTTTTCCTCTCCCGGAGTTCTCTCAGCTACTTCCCACCTCCCTACCCACCCAACTTCCAAGCAAGCAAGCAAAGAAAAAAAAAAATCAAATGAAAGTCAAAACAAACTAAAAACAAGCAAACAACAACAACAAAACTGTGTTAGGCAAAACACACAAAAACAATACAAAGAACATACAAGGAAACAAGGAGTTTGTTTGTATTGGCCAACTACTCCTGGGCAGGGAGTCTGCCCTGACTTGCAATAGGTATATTCAGTGACACTCTACTGGAGAACACTGATTCTTTTTTCTTTCCTAGCAGGTATCAACTGCAAACAGGTCTTGGTCTGGGGTCAGACTTTGTGTCCACTACTCCATGCTGGGATCTTGTCTGGTTTGAACCTGTACAGGCCTTGTGCATGCTGTCACAGTGTATGTGTGTGTGACTCTTAAGGATTGCCTAGTTTTCATTATATCTTTTAATAAGCATAAACACTCTCAAATGTTTCTATTTATCTGTGCAGCAGCTTGAACAATGGGGAAAAACAGTCACGTCTTTACTCGCCCATTCTGATGCCATGCTGTGCATGGAAATGCTGAATCCAAAACCCTTTGTGCAGCTGTGAGCACCATGGCCCGGCCTTGCTGAGAAAAGCATTGTTTGGCTGGAGGTGGGATAATACAAGAGTGTCCGAGCTCATCAAAGTGATTACAATGCCCCCTTTACTCCATAGCAGGACAGCTCTCAATTAACATGCAGGGCACACACGGACCACTTGCAGATTGCTTTCATTCTTAGACAAACAAGAGTCTAATAAATTAAGTGCTTTCATTCTTAGGCAAGCAAGCGTCTAATCAATTAAGAGATGTGTGTGCCCAGGTCACAGGTTTGGTTGGGAGTTGAAGTGAGGTGGATTAATAATGAATAAGTTGCTATTGCATTGAGAACAGTATTGGTGGCTTTGTCAGTGTTCTCATCTCTCCACTGGCAGAGGAAGATGAGAAGAGATGAGAGCTAGAATTGGTGGTCCACCTTGTCTGTTCTGATTTCTGTCTGGAAGCTCAATTCTTTCTATGCCAGACATTGCTGGACTTTTTGTAAATGACGGAGGTGCAACCTTTGTCTTGAAGAAGCTTGCCAACATAATCATTGCAGTGGAGAAAGTGTGGTGAGGAGGAGGGATTGGGCTCTTTGGACCATTCAGGCTGGGATCTGACCCTCTCTCCACCACCATCTAACTGTGAACTTGACGAAATGGTAACAACTTTCTGATTCTTCATTTCCTCACTAATAAAAATATATATGATAATGCATAGAAACATCTAACTTATGATGTGGAAAAGTTGTCACTCTTGCTATGTTTCTTATTATTGTACAATCCTGCATCACATTCTGTCACTGACTGGGTGACTATGGGCCAGCCACTCAAACTGCAAGTTATAATCATTCTCACGGGGGCCCACCACCACAGCTTTAGAGCAGAGTCCATGCTGCCACTATTCTTAACATCTTGTTCTATTCTTTAGTCATTACTCTTACCAGTAGCCACTGTATTTATTTATACAGAGTCCTTTCTCGGTCAGCAAGAGTGGCTGAGAAAGCTCCCTGAGCAGGTATTTGCTGTGTGGTTTTTGACTTGCTGATGTCATTTGAGCCTAGAACAGTTCCGAGAACAATCATGTCATAGGGTCGCACTGAGCATGGTGTTGCTATTGAGGTTAGATTATGAGGTGTGTCTGAGATAAAGCCACAACGAGTGGTCACTCCCAGCTCTGACTGTTGGCAGCCCTTGTTCTTGGTGTCTCACTCAAACTGTGGTGTAGTTTGTCATACAACAGGGTCATCATTGATATCATGAGATGGATTGCAAAAATACACTTGTCAGAATTTTGATCAATTCTTAGGAACAAAAAAAGGTAAGAGCTACAGGAAAAAGAGAGTGAACTGGGAATAGGAGAGAAGCGCACCTTTTCTTACCAGAACCCATGGCTACCAGTCTATGACTAACATTTACCCATGCCTCAGACTTAGGAAGTGCCCAAAACCAGCTGCACCAGTCAGATGACAGGGGAAGAGTGTGCCAGGAGGATGACCCCAACTGCTCTGGTAGCAAAATGAGAAATGATCCTGGACAGAATCAATTCTGTCTCCAAACAATCGAGAGTCCTCACAAACAATTCCTCATGCCCTCTTCTAATGAAAGGCAGGGGGAATTTTGTTAAAGATAATACAGCTAACATGCTGCAGCACAGTGTACAATGTACAAAGAGATTCTCAGAAGCTTGCCTCTGGTCAAGCAGACCTGAATTTGAATGGTGGCTTTGTCCCTTGCTGGGTGTGTGAATTTAGGCAAGTGACTTAAACTTCTCTGTGCCTTGGAAAATAAGTTCAATCCATGATGGACTTTGCAGGGTCATTGAAAGTGGTTAGTGAGATTATTTCTGTTCAATGTCAAACATTCTATGGGCTTCATTTATGGCAGCCATTGTTATAAGCAATTGACACTATACAGACAATTTGATCCAATCTCTACAACAGTGTAAAGAAGGTTTTGTGATTCTTTCCATTTTCATATGAGGGCCTGGAGGTCTAGTGAGGTTTCCCAACTCACTCCAGGCCACATGGTCAGGAAGCATCCAAGTTCTGATCCTGACCAAGGTTGACAGCCCGGTATTTCGGTAATTAGCAAGTTGTATAACATTTCTCCCAAGAACAGCAGAAGTTTAGCTGGACAGAAGAAGGCCCAGAATGTCTGCACCCTCTTGCATAATGCTTTGCTGGCAATCTGAAGTTGTTGGATTCAATAAATATGCTGGCTGACTGTTTACAAAGCATCCTGAAAGAGCTACACGGATAGGGCAGACAATGCAAGGCCAGCTTGTATTGTTCTTTTCTAGATCACTCCAGAAGGATATTGCTTCATCTCTCTTCTATCAAAAGATTTTGGGAAAGGCATTTCCTTCTCCTTTTTATTAAGCCCTTTCCTGTTGCAGACATAGGTAAATAGACCATATCAGTTATCTATTGATCTAAGCATTTTCTAGTCTCTGTACGGATTTATCCTGAGATGGATTATCTAGAACAAGAAGATACAGGAGTCCTTACTTTCCCCTTACTTACCAAGAAAAGAAAACAAGTCTGTTTAGTTTACTTTGGATACTCTTTTCTGGTTATTACATTGAGACAAATGGGTTCCTTGAGAGGGTTTTACAGAGAGGGAGACAGTAGGTACGTAGATCTGGAAAGGCTCTTAGATGGCATTGACTCCATTGTCCTCTAAATTGAGACATCATGTGTAAATTCTTGAACAGTCACTGAGGTTTTGTTGTTGCTGTTGTTATAGGAAGAGTTATCTCACCATTTCCCAGCCCCCTTTCCCATCATACTCAACAGGAAATGCAATGCTCACAGGATAGCCTGCAAAGTCCTGCAGGCACCCGTACTCATTGTGATAAGAGATCTTGCTGTTTCTCTGTTGCAATCCATCCAGCCACACCGACCTTCCTGTACGTATCAGGCTCCCATAGGGCCTTTACACTTACCATCTCTATGAAGAAAATCCTGGACCTTCCCATATTTTTTCCAGGCTTCTGATCAAATGTCATCCTTAGAGACATTTGTCACTGTCTAATTGACTGTTACTACTACTCTATTCTAGTTTCCTTATCAATTACCAACCACCAGATACTACATATCATCTCTTACCAAAATTCCCCATTTTGGCACTTCAGTGGCAGAAGCTGTATCCTCAGTTCAATACATATATTAGGTACTCAATAAAAGCTTGTTGAATGAACACATGAACAAGAAACATCTCAATTTTACCCTTCTATGCTTCTCTTATGGCTCCTAAGAGAATAAATCTTTTTTCAAAGATTTATTGTATTTTATATGTATGTGTGTATATATGTGTATATTATGTATATGTATGTATATATGTATATGTATCGTGTGTGCATGTCTGGTCCTAATGGATCATCTTGAACAGGTGTACCAGTGGACCCCCTGAAACTGGAATTACAGACAAATGTGAGTTGTCATGTGGATGCTGGGAATTGAACCCAGGTCCTCTGGAAGAAGAACTAATGCTCCTTACTACTGAACCATCTCTCCAACCCCTGGGAGTGATTTCTTAACATGACATACCCAGAGGTGTCTGCATAGGTGTCACCTATTAAAGGAGTCTAAAATCAGTCAGAGTCATTAGAACTATAGTCAAGCATGGGTCCCTATGGAGCTTGCTTTTCATACAACTCCCAGGTGCCTCTTGCAAAAGTCATTGTTAAGGTGGTCCTCTCTTTACATGGATGTATATTTCAAGAAGGTTATTCTATGTAGATTAACCTCTCTGTCTCTGTCTCATTTTTTCTTCTTAATTTCGCACTATCAAGATATATTTAAATTTATTATCATCATTATTGTTGTTGTTGTTTGAATCAGGGTCACAATATGTACTCCTTGCTGGCATGAAAACCCCTATGCAGACCAGGTTGGATTCAAAGTCAGAGAGATCTGCCTGCCCCTGTCTCCCAAGTGCTGGGATTAAAGGCAGCTGGCCAAGATACATCTGAATTTAATCCAGTTCATGGCAGCTAGTCATTCATGGTCATGTTGACTTCAAGAAAGAATTTTAACCCTGTGGTTCAGGAACCAGGAGACTATCATCTCTCTCCTAATAGAAGTTCTCAGATGAACTTCCTTCCTTTTATGTGCTGGCCACTGGAAGAAGACACTTTTAATGAGGACCTGGCCTTCTAATGAGGACCAGATGTTGTCTACTACGGCATAGATGCTAGACCTCCAGGCTTTTCTGTACAAAGCATTTCTTGTATCCATAAACCAACCACTTATTGGTATTTGTTGCCTTGTCCCATAGTGGCTAATGCATTTCATCTCCCAAATAAATAAAACATGTTTTATTATTTATTTATTTAACCTTGCTATTCTTGATACCAAGGAATCCTGATACCAAGCAAACTTTCATTAGCATTAGCTAACCTTATGAAGGGCACTTACTACGTGTATGTGGAATTAGTATGAGTTTGTATAACGATGGTTTTCCTGAGTTTAGCGAAGTTTTCTAACAATGACCAGAATCATTTTCTGATGACACAAGAATTATGAAATGGGCTTTGAAAAAATCCCCGTCACTTGCTCATGGCTAGTTCTGTTTTGGGGTCACAACAAGGTCAACCTGGATCAGAGGTTTCTCTGTGGTTTCTGTTATGCTCACCATACACTTACTCCTTCTCCATGTAGCAGAGAGCCCCATTCTGTGAGAACTTGCTAGTTTTCTAATCCTCATTAGGAAGGGAACTGGACCTTAGGAGTATTATCTGATATATTTGATGTTTTCACACATGTTGACAATGATAATATCATAAAAGCTCTATGAACATAAAGCAAGAGGATCTGTGTAAATTGTCTGTGAAAATATAAGCCCCTTCTGAAGACTGGCTACCACATATGAAGTTTGCTCCATGTCAGTGATCATATCATATCTTCCCCTTGTCTGATATTCCCTACTCTTTGCTTCTGGCTCATTTGCATCCTATGTTCTTCATATATTTACCCACTTTAAAAAAATATACCTTTTATTCCATGACAAAACCAAATTTACACAATATTTTTCCACAAATCCAGCCCTACAAAGGATAATTGATGGGAAACTCCAACACAAGGGGGCAAACTACACCCTAGGAAAAGAAAGAAAATAATCTCCTTGCAGTAAAGCCAAAAGAGCCACACAAACATAATTCCACCTGCAACAACAAAAATAAGAGGAAACAACAATCACTATTCCTTAATATCTCTTAACATCAATGGACTTAATTCCCCAATAAAAAGACATAGACTAACAGACTGGATACATAAACAGGACCCAACATTTTGCTGCATACAGAAAATGCACCTCAGTGACAAAGACAGACACTACCTCAGAGTAAAAGGCAGGAAAAAAAATATTCCAAGCAAATGGTCCCAGGAAACAAGCTGGAGTAGCCATTCTAATATCAAATAAAATCGACTTTCAAACCAAAGTTATCAAAAAAGATAAGGAGGGACACCTCATATTCATCAAAGGAAAAATTCATCAAGATGAACTCTCAATCCTAAATATCTGTGCTCCAAATACAAGGGCACCTACATTCATAAAAGAAACCTTATTAAAGCTCAAAGCACAAATTGCACCACACACAATAATAGTGGGAGACTTCAACACCCCACTCTCATCAATGAACAGATCATGGAAACAGAAACTAAACAGCGACACAGAGAAACTAACAGAAGTTATGAACCAAATGGATTTAACAGATATTTATAGAACATTTCATCCAAAACCAAAAGGATATACCTTCTTCTCAACACCTCATGGTACCTTCTCCAAAACTGACCATATAATCAGTCATCAAACAGGCCTCAGCAGATACAAGAAGACTGAAATAATCCCATGCATCCTATCATATCACCACAGACTAAGGCTGGTCTTCAATAACAACAATAACGACAGAAAGCCCACATACACATGGGAGTTGAACAATGCTCTACTCAATGATAACTTGTTCAAGGAAGAAATAAAGAATGAAATTAAAGACTTTTTAGAATTTAATGAAAATGAAGGTACAACACACCCAAATTTATGGGACACAATGAAAGCCATGCTAAGAGGAAAATTCATAGCTCTGAGTTCCTCCAAAAGGAATCTGGAGAGAGCTAATGTATATTAGCAGCTTGACAGCACACCTAAAAGCTCTAGAACAAAAAGAAGCAAATACACTCAAGAGGAGTAAATGGCAGGAAATAATCAAACTCAGGCCTGAAATCAACCAAGTAGAAACAAAAAGGACTATACAAAGAATCAACAAAACCAGGAGCTGGTTCTTGGAGAAAATCAACAAGATAGATAAACCCTAAGCTAGACTAACCAGAGGTCACAGAGAGTGTGTCCAAACTAACGAAATCAGAAATGAAAAGGGTGGCATAACAACAGATGTGAGGAAATTAAAAAAAATCGTCAGATCCTACTACAAAAGCCTATATTCAACAAAACTGGAAAATCTGTAAGAAATGCACAATTTTATAGGCAGATACCAGGTACTAAAGTTAAATCAGGATCAGATAAACCACGCAAAATGTCCCAAAATTCCTAATGAAATAGAAGGAGTTATTAATATTCTCCCAACCAAAAAAAGTCAAGGACCAGATGAGTTTAGTGAAAAATTCTATCAGACTTACATAGAAGACCTAATACCAATACTGTCCAAACTATTCCACAAACTAGAAACAGAAGGAATGCTACCCAATTTCTCCTATGAAGCCACAACTATGCTTATACCTAAACCACACAAAGACCCAACAAAGAAAGAGAACTTCAGACCAATTTCCCTTATGAATATCGATGCAAAAATACCAATAAAATTCTCACAAACCAAATCCAAGACCACATCAAAACAATTATCCATCATGATCAAGTAGGCTTCATCCCAGGAATGCAGAAATTGTTCAATATACAGAAATCCGTCAATGTAATCCACTACATAAACAAACTCAATTTAAAAAAAAATGCTCATCTCATTAGATGCTGAGAAAGCATTGACAAAATTCAACACTCCTTCATGATAAAAGTCTTGGAAAGAACAGGAATTCAAGGCCCATACCTAAACATAGTAAAAGCCATACAGAGTAAACCAGTAGCCAACAACAAACTAAATGGAGAGAAACTTGAAGCAATCCCACTAAAATCAGGGACTAGACAAGGCTGCCCACTCTCTCCCTAGTATAGTTCTTGAAGTATAGTTCTTGAAGTTCTAGCCGGAGTAATCAGACAACAAAAGAAGGTCAAATATAAATTGGGAAGGAAGAAGTCAAAATATCATATTTGCAGATGATATTATAGTATACTTAAGTGACCCCAACAGTTGTACCAGAGAACTACTAAGCCTCATAAACAAATTTAGTAAAGTGACTGGATATAAAAATAACTCAAACAAATCAGTAGCCTTCCTCTACTCAAAGGATAAACAAGCTGAGAATATCGAATTCTCAACTGAGGAATGTTGAATGGCTGAGAAGCACCTAAAGAAATGTTCAACATCCTTAGTCATCAAGGAAATGAAAATCAAAACAACCCTAAGATTCCACCTCACACCAGTCAGAATGGCTAAGATCAAAAAACTCAGGTGACAGCAGATGCTGGCGAGGATGTGGAGAAAGAGGAACACTCCTCCATTGCTGTTGGGATTGCAGACTGGTACAACCACTCTGGAAATCAGTCTGGAGGTTCCTCAGAAAATTGGACATTGTACTACCTGAGGACCCAGCTATACCACTCCTGGACATATAACCAAAAGATGCCCCAACATATAAAAAAGACACATGCTCCACTATGTTCATAGCAGCCTTATTTATAATAGCCAGAAGCTGGAAAGAACCCAGATGCACTTCAACAGAGAAATGGATACAGAAGATATACATCTACACAATGGAGTATTCTTCAGTTATTAAAAACAATGACTTCATGAAATTCTTAGGCAAATGGATGGAACTGGAAAATATCATCATGAGTGAGGTAACCCAATCACAAAAGAACACACATGATATATACTCACTGATAAGTGGATATTAGCCTAAAAGCTTAGAATAGCTAAGATACAATTTACAGACCACATGAAGCTCAAGTAGAGTGAAGTGTGGGTGCTTCAGTACTTCTTAGAAGGGGGAACAAAAACTCAAGAGAGGAAATATAGAGACAAAGTTTGGAGCAGAGTCTGAAAGAAAGGCCAACCAGAGACTGCCCTACCTGGGGATCTAGCCCATATACATACAGCCACCAAACCCAGACAATATTGCTGATGCCAAGAAGCGCATGCTGACAGGAGCCTGATATATCTGTCTCCTGAGAGGCTCTGCCAGACCATAACAAATACAGAGGCCAATGCTCACAGCCAAAAACTGAACTGAGAATGGGTTCCCATTGGAGGAGTTAGAGAAAGGATTGAAGGAGCTGAAGGGGCTTGCAACCTCATAAGAACAACAAAACCAACCCATCAGAGCTCCCAGCAACTAAACCACCATGCAAAGAGCACACATGGACAGACCCCTGGCTCCTGCTGCATATGTAGCAGAGGATGGCCTTGCTGGGCACAAAATGGGTGGAGAAGCCCTTGGTCTTGCCAAGGGGAATGTCAGGGTTGGGAGGGAGGAAGTTGTGGGTGGTTGGGTGGAGAAGTACCCTCATAGAAAAAGGGGGATGGGAGATGGGGTAGGGAGTTTATGGACAGGAAACTGGGAGAGGGGATAACATTTGAAATGTAAATAAAATCCAATTTTAAAAAACAAAAAGAAAAAAGTCTTGCAAAAAACTATACAGATGACAATAAATCCTTTCTAATGTGAAATATTACTGTTACAGAATTCTAGGATATTTCATTATATGTGACTCCAAGCTCCTATTATAGAACAACAACTCTTCCACGGCCTCACAGCCCTGAACTCTCCTTCTCTAAGTTGTTTCCTACTGGGGATGTTTTTTCTCAATGAGACAACATGGTAGGTGGCTTTGTAAGGAGCTTCTTTCACTTGGTGTGAAAGCATTCACACTAGTATGCACTCACTTTCTTGTTTTGGTAGCAAAATGGTAACAGAATAGCGAGGGCAAAAGAGCATATCCTTTCTTTGCTCCTCATCCTGGAGGAAAGCAGCTATTCAGTCTTTCAGCAATTGTTATGGTATTTTAGCTGTGTGGTTCCCTCCTCCTGACCCCTCTTCTCTACGGAAGGGAAGTTCCTCTCTGCTCTGACTTTGCTGAGTCTCACAAACTCTTGCTTGCTAGAAGGGGAACCAGGAGAGTGACAGCTGAGCTTCCTCTCCTGAGAGGCCATTGTGATGGGAACACTTGCCTTGGTGTTCCAGGATACTTCCTTCTAGACTGGAACTCGAACAGTTCCTCAGTAATTCAATGCTGCACTTTCCTTATGAGTATTGACTATTGGGGTTGACCTCATGTCTTCAAAACTGTATCCGGCTTTGCCAAACAGGGACTGTACATTATCTCTTGGAGTCTGTAAGAAAGTGGAATGGGAAGTTTGCAATGTTATAAGTTGATCTAATGTTTCCTGGAACCTATATTACTGCTAAGCACCTATCTTATGTCCAATACTTGGTAAGACATTGCAAATGTCAGGGGATGTGATGGAGACCATATTCTCCTGAACTGAGTAACTGGTAGTGCACATGTGAGTGTGAGAGCATGTATGTTTTATGTTTTAAAGAGATTGGTTACTTGCTTAATCTATTATTTAATTTGGTCTTCTTATTAATCCTATGTGATAAGAACTATTTCTTCTTATAGAAATGAATCTTTCAGAGACGCTGAGTCTCATCTTGAGGATTGGGATTCTGTTGGAATCTAGAACTCTAATTCTTAGCTTGTTTACTGTATTGTTGGTTTCTCCTGTTCCCTGAGGGATTATACTTTTACTACTGAGAGAAGAGATACTAAAACAAGCCATCAAACAGACAGAAAACACTGAGCGTCAGGAAACTGTGGAGAGCAGATATCTAACCTGGGAAGGTTCTCTGGATTCTTGAAGGTTGCACAGTGGTTGCTTCTGCCGTGAGGTGTGTTTTCCTGCAGATGCTGAGGCTTGGTGATAGTTATGGATTAGGATTTAGGTGAGCATGATGAGAAGACCTTGTAATACAAAACCACGTAAGCAAACATGAAGTTGAACTCTGTATAGAAGCTGTTGTCTGAGGTGTTTCTTCCAGTGAGAGGTCTGCCCTGGTGGGTGAGATTTGCCCTTGAGTTTGGAAAATCAGAATACCTCAAATAAGAGATTGTTTACAAGAGCATTCGAATAATGGAGACAATATATTGATTTCTTTTGTTTGCTTTTTCAACGTACTCGTTCAAGAATTTGAGGAGGGGTCACAGGGTGAGAGAGCTGGCTGTTAAGATGAGATCCTGGCTCCCCATCCCTATGTCAATTCAGGAAGTAGCAAATTTAGTCCTCATTATTTGTTTTAAGGTTTCATCTTAATAAAAAAGTCTAATTCTGTTTTTTAAAGAGCCAAAAATCTTTCCGACAATTCAACAAACTTGTTTTATAGATCAATAAACTAGAATGTACAGTAACAGAGCACAGTAATGTAAGGTTCTTGGTGGCCAGTGGTCCATTCGGCAATGCTTTATCATTTACTTGTTACACCCCAGGTAGGCTGCAGAGCTGTGGGAGGGGTGTGGATACCAAACCCCTGCATCTGAAGTCCTACTGGGTCTAGGGCTGTGTGAGAAGGTCAAGAAAATCAGAGGACAGAGCAAGGGGACCCCGTTGCTCTCCATTGGATGAGTAGGTCAGGGGAGGTCATACTGTCATGTGACTCGAGTTTTCATAAATATATTAGGATTTGCCAGGGAGATTAAGTGAAGAGGCCATTCTAGGGCAAGGTAGCAACCTGTATTAAAAAGTAGAGGTGCGCAAGAACACAACTTAATCAAGAAATAGCAAGCATTTTTCTTATTTAGAAAACTACCGTTTATTGAGCATTATCCTGTGCTAGGCATTGCATTTGGTGATTTGCATGGATTACTTGCCCTAATACTCTGAAGAATCCTGAGATGGATAGCCATGAGTCTAGGGATAGAGAAGTACAGAGGTCACATAAGGCCTCACAGTTAAAACAGGACAGGGCTTTGAACTGAATCGAGAGACTGCAGTCCTGATGGGAGTCAGGGTGCTGTGTGCCTGGTGAGCAGTTGGGTTTCAGTGCTTCTCCATCTTCCACCAGAGTAGCCAGATGTGATTGCTGCCCTAAGTCTCCTGAGTCAGTCCATCTGAGGTAGACTCCAAGAATGGGTGCTGCTCATTAGCTTCCAGGACATTCTGATTCGGCTGGTCCAGGCATCACACTTCAAGAGAGGCAGGGGGAAGGCTTTAAGTTTCAGAGGAAGGTTGTCAGTTATGTATCATATCTAAGGGTCTCTGGGTAATTTGTAGGGATGAGTCACAGATTTGATCCCTGAGGGCTCAGTGAAATGGTGAGTGGAGGAGATGGAAAGCAGCAAAAGAAGTTATGGTAGGGCCTCCTAAGGTATGACTCAGGGAAGATGAGGGACACAAAGAAGAAGGGAACTCGGTCACTGGTAGCACTCAGCAAGCTCCAAGAAACAATGGAAATAGTTGCAGTCAATAATTTGAGTCTCTAGGGGTGATATCTGATCAGGAACAAGGCAAGCAAGAATTGCAATAAAACAAGTGGTACCAGCGTTTCCAAGAAAGGAAAGGAAGCTGGCTGGGAGAGCTGGTTCTCTGGGTAGCTGGATTTTGGCTGTGTTGAATTGAGGCCCTCGTGTGGTGCGACAGAGAGATGTCGGGCTCTAGTGGGGAGAGGGAGAGGCTGTTTTACAAGACCTGGGGTTTAGCCCTGGCTTGGTCATTTACTCTTCCATTTCAGAGATGTCACATATTCTTTGTACCTCATTTTTTTTTCATCATTAGGAAGAGAGAATACTAGTACCCTTTTCTGCTTAAAGATACTAGAAGGGAATTGTTAATCTTATGTTGAAACTGTTGAAAAACCAGTTACCTTGGGCTAACAAGATGGGTCAGCGAGTAAAGGAGTTTGTTGCTAAGCCTGATAATCCCTGAGACCCACAGGTTAGAAGGCAATAACAGATTCCTTCAAGTTTTCCTGTAACCTTCACACTTGTGCTGTGGCAGGCATGCACACACACACAGACATACACAGACACACACAGACACACAGATACACTCAGACACACACACACACAAACACGTAGACACACACAGACATACACACATACACACATACACACACACACACACACACACACACACACACACACAGACATATACACCACCATCATCACCACCACTCCCAACACACCACACAAAAAATAGAGCTGGACATGGTGATGCACACCTTTAATCCAAGCACTCAGGAGGCAGAGGCAGGTAGAGCTCTATGAGTTTGAGACCAGCGTCGTCTATATAGTGAGTTCTCGTACAGTCAGAGCTACAGAGACCCTATACCTCCCCACCCCCCACCAAAAGGAAAAGTACTAACATTAAAATGTATATAATTTAAAAAGAGAGAGAGTGTGTAAAAATCTGTTGAAAGAAGACAGAAAACCAGAAACAATTCTCGGTAGTCATCTTCCTACTAATCCATAAATGGTATGGTACACAATGTCAAAGTCACTTCCGCTATGTATGTTTTCCTGTGGGTCTCTGAATGGGCACAGTCTTTCTGTTTGCTGGACTCTTGAATGCAGGTGAAGCTAAATAGTTAAATAGTGTTTTTAACTTTTAAAATGTTTTATTATCAGCTGGAGTTAGGAACAAAGCTGACTTATTTCCTGAGGCTAAGTCTTTCAAACCTCTTTTGTTATGAGTTTATTATGCTCAAGGTCTCAGGTCACATTATTCTCCATCAACCGCCTCAGATGGTTTTGAAAATTCTTGACAAATGTTTTAAAACTACCAGCTGTGTGTATTCTTTATTTTAACCAATCCTAAGGGATTAACAAATAGCCACCCCTCCCCCGTGGTGTGTGTGTGTGTGTGTGTGTGTGTTCATGGGTGTGAGCATGGGTACTTATTTGTCAAGATGCATGTGTGGAGCTCAGAGGACAACTTTGGGTGTTGAAGCAGGGTCTCTTTTTTTATTCCATGTTGTGTACACAAGGGCAGCCCGTGGGTTCTTAGGGATTTGCCTTTCTTTCCTTCTAGGAGGAACACTGGAGCCACAGATACATCACTAACACCAATATTTTACATGGGTTCTGGGGCTCCAAATGCAATTTCTCATACCCATGAGGCACATGATTTCCCACTGAGCCATCTCCCCAGCTCTGTGTGTGTGTGTGTGTGTGTGTGTGTGTGTGTGTATCCTATTTAGACATATTTATATATTCCAATGCTAACACAATAAGTTACTTTCCTGAGAAGCTATGTGGTCATGGTAATTAATAAGTATTCATTAATTCTAAAGCCATCCTTAAAATCCAATAACCTTCAACACTTGTATATGGTTTATTTATAGATCTTTCTCCTTACTCCTAGCCTTTCTTCCTGTCTACGCCAACCAGGGCCTCCCTGGTGATGGCTGAAAGTCATTCTTTTAAGCTCAGTGATTGTATCCATTCTTGATTCCTTGCAAATTGTATTCACACTAGAAAGAGATTAGCTTTAAAATCTGATTAAACCTCTACCTTCTTAAGCCTTCTAAGGGCTTTCCGTTGCTTTAAGGATAAAGATAATACCATTAAGACTACCTTTGAAAAGCCACATGACTGGCCTCCCTTAACCTCTGCACTCTGTCTTCACTCTTGTCCGCTCTGGTTCTCCAAACCTCATTCAAGCTGGCTGATTTTTGGTCTTCACAGATTTTACCTTCATCCTACCTACCCGAAAATTTTGCACATTGTGTTCTCTCTGTCTAGAATGCTTCCTCCTCTCTGCATCTGATCATTTGCTCAAATCACAGCTCAATTGACCCTACAAAGCCTTCTGCGGAGCCCTCCTAACTAGATCAAGCCTAAATTTTGTATTCTCAAAAGGCCATTGACTTCTACATGTCTGTACTTACCACAGGTTTTATTTCACACTTACCTTTGCCTCTAGTTGAATGCAGAAGACATAGATGATGTCTGGGTCAGCTTCCTATGTACTGAGAACAATGCTTACTACAGATAGGAGTTAGTGAATATCAAATGATGAATGGTTAGTCACAGATTAATTTGTGTGCAATTCTTGTTAGATGTATAGCACATAGACAATCCATGTAACACATAAGGCAGTTAGGACATAAATTAAATCCCCTGAGAAACATGACAGTATTGATTTCAGCTTTAAATTGTGTGATAATTAAGAGAACAAGTCCTCTTGGCATTTATACCGAAGCTTGCCGTTTCTCTACTGGCTAACGCCTGGAACATACATTACTTCTAAAATCCAACTCTTGCAACTTAGCATCTTAAGTCCCATCTGCAGTCCAGAATTGTGGAGGCAATGAGCCAGCCTGTTATTCTTTTCGCTGTCAAAGCCTTCTGCCCATTAGGTTGGGAAACAAAGGCCGTTGTTCATTTTGCGATTTCTGAATTTTCTAGTAGTCCTCAGCCAAAACAGAATTTAAAAGACAAGACATAATGACTTTTCAACTAGATTCGGGGGGGAAATACACAGGAGTGCCATTTTCTAATAGTCATGGTGTTTTGTTGTAGTTACAGTGGGAGCAATACTAAGCCAACTCAGGGTAGTTCAGCATAATGAGAAACAGGACGTGGACAAAGTTTTAGTGAGTTCCAGACAGTTTCAGAATTGGCAGTGAGAATGACAAGTGTCAATCACACAGCTTTCAAACCTCACGGGTCACCCCAAACCTTCTTATCTTGGTCAGGGCTGGAGAACAAGGATCCATAGAACCCTTTCATGAAAAGATGGACTGTGGATTTCTATAAATGCAACTTCTGTATCGCAACCAAGCAGCACACTGCTGCTTTGATAAACAACAAAGTAAATAAGTCACTACTCGGAAGTCCCCAGCATCCAGATGACCCCCTTGCTGGAGCACCCCAGCTTGTCCTTGAGAGAAGGGGACTTAAAGTCCAATGAACAGTGAACACTATTACTAATCGATTAAAATTACGTTATGAATTAGGTCCAGCCATTCGACCTATGGGGCACTGGTGAATTACGTCACTGTCATTCATTCTAATGTTTTCCTTAATGTGGTCCTTGTATGGCTTGTATCAGAATGACCAATTGTGCTATTCTTGTCTGTCCCTTAATTCTCCTTTCTTCTCTTACCCCTCAGATCCAGTGGAGCAGAATCTCTGGGGATAAGGCATAAATATCACATTTTAATACCTGCCCCTCAGGGGATCCTTATGGGCCATAAAGTTGGAGACTAGAGTGATTTTTGAGGCCAAGTTGCTTACAAGATGTTTACAGGGTTAGGTTTTTCTCTGCCAGAGGGCAGTGTTCTCTGAAATATGGCTGGGTTAATAACCCACACTGGAGGTTTATAGCATTTTTCTCCCCCATACTCTTTCTGCTGTTTTGAGTCAGTCAGTGATATGTGTCCTTCTATCAAAACCTTAAACACAATAGCAGGTGAACTTTCTTTCTTTTGAAAGATTTTTCACTGCAGTCTAGTCATTTTTTGGTGATTTTTTTGGACCTATTGTGTACACTACCAGAGTTTTCTTTATTTGAGATAATGAGAGTTAATTGTGTTTTACAGTTGATTTGATGCCAAGATAGGGCTATGCCCTGACTGTCTAATCTATAATGATACCTTGCAGTAAAAATCTGCTTGCCTTCTGTCTTGCCCAGCGAGGCCTGTTGGGGGTGGAGACATGAGGATTGTTGAGGATTTCTGATTGCAAGCCTGGCTCTCGTTTCAATGAGACTCCCTCTCTCAACAGAATAAGGGGCAGAATAATACAGAAGGATACTCAAAGCCCTTCTCTGGCTTCCACATACGAACACATGGAAAGCACATATGCCTTCATACACATATGCACATATAAAATACACACACAATTTGCTTAACTATAGCTAGATGGTGTGTATGTATTTAGACATGTGTGTATGTTCTTGTATGTGTATGAATGTGTATGTGCATGTTTATGCGTACATACATATGTGTTTGTATGTGTGTATGTATACGTGTATGTGTGTGCATGTGTGTGTTTGTGTATATGCATGTGCATGTGGGTGTGTGTATGCACAAGTGTTTATGTATTGACAAGTTCCTGATGCCCAGTGACCTGGTGGAAATTCAGCTCTTTGCCAGAATGCTTACCAGAAACAGTGGCTGATCTTGATCCTTTTGGGTAAATGGGTAATCCATTGCTGTACAGACCATGATGTACACGACCAATTTGCTATCACACTTAGTCACCCCTTTTCCCTGCATAGCTAGTTTGCATGCCATAAAATAAAACAATAAAGCAGGAAACGATCTTCAGTTTCTGAGCTGTATTTTTTTCTCCTGAGGAGAGCCTCGGTTTTCTTAGAGATGGGTTTCTGTGTCAGAGAAAGGTCTCAAGTTGCTGGGACTTGCAGGCCTGGGAGGCTGGAGAGAGGAAAGGAGGCGTTTGTTTTCGGATCCTCTGTAGCATGCAGCGTACACTGAAATAACAGTGCAGAACCCATGATTTCCTCTTGGTTTACAGACTTCCCCGAAAACAGCAGGTTTGCATCTGGAGACTGAATATATAGTAGAAAAATCTTAACATGGGGTTAACATCTTTTAGAGGCCTTGCTAAAATAATCAACTGCAGATCAGTTTAGCTTGGCATACAGACTAAAGCGAGAGGCTTGTAGATAAATTCATAGCCTGCCCCCTCTGTGAGAGTCCAAAGCTAAGAGGATCCGAGAAGAGCAACTGGATGTCTGGCAGTGTCTCTTCTTCTTTTCAATGAGCTGTTTACTAAACTCTAGAGTTTGTAATGAAACCCAGGCTCACTCTGCAGTCCACGGAAACAAGCTCTTAGCTTTTGTGCTATCAGGTTCTATGCGAGCAGAGCCACGGGGGCTTCCTAGAGCAGTTGCTGCCTGGAAGGCTCCTGCTTGTTTACATATGCACTTACGTGCTCTGCAGAGAACCACCGTCCAGGGGCCTGGCAGGGAGAAGCCAAAAACAAGCCTCCCCTCATTTGAATCCTAAAGGCATATAATATGTAAACGACTTTCCGATTTAGAGACTTCTAAATTTGGTGTGGTTGCCAAGTTGCAAAATTGCTTAGGATAGAAGCTTCGACACGCACAAGAAGAGCCTCACAGGACGAAGCTTCCACACAGTCTTTGCAAAGTAGATGAGCATTTGATAGGAATTCTTGCAGCCACTGCTTCTTTCAAGCTAAATTCAAGGCTAATCAAGCTCACTCCCCTACTGTCCTTTATGCCTGCTTCCTACCCCACCCCCACCCCACAAACAAGCTGACTTTTGTCAGGAATGGGTAGAGACTGGGATGATATTGTCTCTTTTCATATTCAGAAGGACTTTATGCAACTCGGCTGGCCGTCCCAGTCTGTTGATAAAAGTTACTAGTGTAAAATTTAACAACATGGAGGGAAAAAGAATGCTATCTCTTGTGTGAGTTGCAATTTTGGGAGATCCCATTGTTGTGAAACTCCCGAGGAATCAGAAGTAGCTGAGAATGTAGTTATATAGATACAGGGGCATTCTAACTGCCAGAAAAAAATAACCAGATGGTAAAGACAGGGAGATTTGTTTGGTTTATAAATTGTACTTTTTTTTTCTCCTTGTCTTTTAAAAAACCCTGAAGTTGGAGGATTGAGGGCATCAAATAACTACATAGCAAACGCTTCGAGTTGATGGGAAGTTCTGGGCAGCTCTGATTCATTTTTATCGGATAAAATACATTTGGTTTCTCTTTTGACAAACCATGTATTTGTGAGGAAGGAAAAAAAAAAAAAAACCGAACATGCACTGTTATTGGCCACAGCTACACAAGAAGTCCCCCGGTTGCCAAAGGATACCACATGAAAGTGTCTGTGCGAGGGGAGGGGCCGACCAGGGGGTTGGGCCAAGAAGGATGTTGCCTTAAGCCTCTTATGCTCAGAGTTGCAATTTGTGAACCAACTGTGATGAAATCGAGCTCTGCACGAATCAGATGCGCCTGTCAACTTCCCAGGTGGGATTGCTTGGAGTTAACAGCCTGAACTCAGAGCCCCGAGAGCAGAGCATTCAGGGCAAGCAGAGAACACCCTGCAGAGGCTTTCCAAGAATCCCTCGGCATGGCAAGACAAGGCTGTCTCGGGTCATTCCAGGTAGGAGGACGGTACGGTGACTAGCGAGGTGCTGACTCTCCCGGATTACTGCCAGTTGGGTTCGATTTGTTTCTTTTCTCCTCGTTCAAATTCAGACACCATCTGAGAATGCCTTTCAGATTTGGCAAGACTCGGGGTGTTAGGGTCATCTGAACTGCTTTCATGCACTTTGAATCTATCTAATCTAGCTGTGTTTGACAACTCCATCTCCTTATTCCCTCAGGTAATATCCTTGTTCACTTTTGCCATCAGTGTCAATATCTGCTTAGGATTCACAGCAAGTCGAATTAAGAGGGCAGAATGGGATGAAGGACCTCCCACAGGTAAGAGTAGCAGCTATTAGCAGTTTTGTTTCTCTAACAGTGCTGTGCACTTAGGCAGTCTTCATCAGCCACCTTGGGCATTCGTCTTTCAGAGGGCCTTGCAGGGCGATTCATTTAGCCCAAGGTGTGTCTCTGTCATGAAACCAATTCTGTCTATAACTTAGGTGTAAAGAATGACGTTTTAATCAGAGACCTTTACTGTCGATTCTCAACAACTGGATGCATACATTTTTGTATCCCGAAGTTTATAAATATTGAAATAAAATGAACATTTGTTCCTAGACACAGCTACGCTAACTTTAGTGAGACTAGGTATGGCTTTAGTGTTGGAGAAGGATGAGGCTGGCAGGTTCCATGTGGTACAGAGGACTGAGACTGATGTGTTGTCATGTGGTATAAGGGACATTATTTGCTACCAGAAAGTTCTATCCTAGGAGTGAGAAAAAGAAAGGACGTTTAAAAAAAAAAGGCAATAAACTTAAAAAAAAAGAAGCTAGAAATTTAGAACTTTGGGACTAAGATTTACTGAGACTAGGGGAACCCTCGAGGTAAGCTCTTTAGAGAGTTTTCAAGAGCAGATCTGCACTGTGTTTCCTTCTGGAAGAAGGCAAGGTGAGTTTTCCGAGCTGACTTAACTAACACAGCTGGAGTGAATGAGGCTCCTTTGCAGTGGGCTGTACCGTGCAGAGTGGGGCTTCATAAAGGAACGTTTGTGCAGGCTGAGGGGGCCTAGTTGACCTGGTCTTAAGCAATGGCTTGGTTAATTTCCTGGAAATTGGAGCTGCTGATGGTTTCAGAATTAAAAAATTGTATTCGAAATGACAGGTACTCTAGGGGGCAATATTTTCTTCCCTTTCTCTGACATCACAGTGTGTTTTCTGTCTCCCCGGGAATTTGGTGTTTCTCTGCGTTTCTTGATTGGCGCGCTGTGAAACACCACCTGCCTTTATCCCCCCTGTAAACGGGTATTACTAAATGAGGTATAATGGAATATTGAATCCTCCACACGGCAAGCAAGTGATCTGAGTTGGGCTTGAGGAGGCTGAAGGTGTAGTAGGAGACATGGATGAGGGAACTGCAGCGAAGTGTACTTTGGGAAAGAATGAGAAAACAGATCTTAAAAACTTGTGGCCCCGGGGAACCAAAGGGACAAAACTACATTGTGTTTCACTGGGGAGAGGGGAGAGGGGTTGCTGGGCCAAAAGAGAATGCTGTTTTTATTGGAGGCAAAAGCTGTCTTCAAAGCCCTCTTTTTCATACCGGCTAAGGCTGATTGTGACAGGGGACCAGGCCCTTGGCCTGAGCATGCTGCTCTGACAGCCCGCTGCCGGCTCCTTCCAGTGTGCCTAAAAGGAACCATTTTTCTGCTTTCTCTAAATGATAGTGGTCGGAATCGATGCTGTTTCTTTAATGACTGCATTATTTTCAAACTTGACTTTTTTTTTTTTTTTTTGGAAATGGATCATGAAAGTCCCAGCCTGGGACCCTGGGTCTATATTAATAAGTGCTACTGTCACAGGCAAGTCACTTGTAATGTCTCAGCCCTCAGCAATAAGGATAAGTTTAGAAGACTTTATTTTCTAGATTATTAAAACATATAAATGAATAAAAAACTGCTCCTGCCATCCCGTTTCATCTCCTACTAATCGTGTTATCTCTACCAAAAAACTTGAAAAGTATGGAATAAATGTTTTAGCCCCTGAAAACATTGCTCATATAGTAAATTACTTCCATATGTTGTAGGAAATAGATACAAGACAAGCAATGTCAATATTACTTCTGGAAAACTAGTCTACAGTACTACTTGTCAATTAGATAGCATTAAACATTCAGCAGAATATGGCTTCTTGAATTAATAGAATTGGTATCCTAAGCCTTTATGGCGAGAGTTCATTTCACCTCCATGAAGCATAGTTATAGGGCACCACTCACTTTATATCCGAGTTTCAGGACTTCCATAGCCTTATGTGGCTTTTATTCTTATGTTTTCTTTTGATGCTGCTTACCTGCTGTCTACACACTGGGGTTCATTTCTGTTTAAATAGAGAAGACAGAAGATTCCTGTTAGAAACCTGGAGAGACAGGGTGTAGACAGTTCTTATATCTTTTTAACTGCTAACAATAGTTGGAAGGGGGAATCTCCTAAATACTACTAGTGCTAGGCGGTTCTGACAATTAGCTGAACTTTTGCATCAGAGAACATTGGGTGAAGTCTCCCCCCCCCCACATTAAACAATAAAAGTCAAGAGAGAAAATACCCTAGGTTTTTTGTTTATTTGTTTGTTTGTTGTTGTCTTGTTTTGTTTTAACAACACTCTGGGGCTCCAAAGAATTCCTGCACATTCAGGGCCATCAGGTGTTTCACAAACAAGAAACACAAAGGCCACTCATGTATATGAGGGCAGAGCAAGAGCCACCATTCAAAAGTGTGCAGCTTCCTTTTCCGTCCTGGTCACTTGTCATGGCTCCTGGGTAACAGCTGAGAACACTCTCACTGTGACACTGTGAACCGAGGTATCTTCGAGGCTGTCACCAGGCATAGAGACTTGTAATTAACTAGTACACTTGTTGCCTGGAGTTATTGTTAGGGCCTGATGACCTATTAGAAGCAGAGGGGAATGAGAGCTTCACCAGATCCTGGGATGCGTAGGAGGTGTGAAGTGACCAGAATAAAGTTGACCAGTTATAAAGTTCGGGAAAGCGACACTAAGGTCAAGAGGGTGGCAGAATTAGAATTTTAAAGGAACAATAAGTGCAGTTGAGTTGGATAGCTTTGTTTAAACATCGGCCGTGGTCTCTCTGTTTATCCATAAAATGGAAAGAAGACATATGTGCATGCAGTTGTCTGCACACAGGCATTCACGTGGATGGGGCATGTCTGGAGTTGTGCAGGAGTCTGGGTTATAGAAGCTACACTTCTCTCAAGACCCTCTCAGTACCCGGGTGGCCATGGGTACTCTTGACACTTGACTGACAAAGTGAGATTCGTGAGCTTGTGAATACTTGGCTAATAAAAGTTTGATAACTTGGTCTAATCTATCATCATTTTTATTGGCTTGAAAGGAAAGTTTAAGAGCACATAAGTGGTGAATTTGTGGGCAAATATGAAACAAAAAGCACAGCTAACGATTTTATTAGAAAATTCAAAGTGTTGCTAGGGATGAAAAGGCTCACAATCTTTGATAACTTTAGGAATCCCAGTGTTGAAAGCACTTTAAATAACATTCCAGCAGAATGCAGGAAGATCTAAAATTGACGGATGATCGGCCATCACTCTGTGAGGACAGTGATCAGATGGGGTAATATACACCATGAGACTTTATGTTAGACTGAATTTAGGGAGTTTGAGTCAATGGAATGAGATCACCTGAGTTGATTCAGGGAACCCACAGAGTTTGCAGGTCTCTGTGGAGTGGGGCTCAGAGTGGGGGTTTCTCCATTTACTTTGATACAACTGAGAATTCTCTGTAATGTTTCTATGTCCAAAATTTCAGTATGCTTTGGTCAACGTAATTTTCCCTTTTTGTTTTATTCCTTGATTTTTCTTTTATTGAAAATAGATTTTTTTTCATACAGCATAGTCCAATCATGGTTTCCCTCCCCCAACTCCTCTCCCAGCTGAATCCATAGTATTTCTGTTTCTCCTTAGGAAACAAAGAGGCATCTAAATAATAATAATAAAGTAAGATAAAGCAAGCAAACAGACATAAACAACATAAACAGATAAAACAAAGAAATAAACGAACAGAAGAAAAAGCCAAAGAAAAAGCACATGAAACATAAAGATTCGGACACACACACACACACACACACACACATTCTCTCACACACACACACACACACACACACTCTCTCTCACACACACACACTCACACACACACACTCTCTCACACACGCACTCACACATACACACTCTGACATACACACAAACACACACAGAGGAATCCCATAAAACCACAAGGTTTTTAAATTGATAAAAATCACCAATCTTTCAAAATCGTGATTATTAAACAACACCCAAAGTTTACAGCCTCTACAAATTCGAAAATTCTTTCATTAGTTAGTGATGTAGTATTTAATTAATGGATGTAGTACTTAGTTAATGGGTGTAATTAATTTAGTTAATGGATATAACTCTAAGAGTAGGGAGCCTGAGACAGGAGAGCCACAAGTTTGAGACTATTCTGGACTACACTGAGAGACCCTGTATTAATCAATCAAATCCAATAAGTAATCTTCCTCTGTTCGATAAACAATTCGGCTGTGCTATGATGACTTAACATCTTGCTGAGCAGCAGTGGGTCGATATGTAAGTCACTGGTTTGATTCTTCAGTTAGAAGGTAGATTTTTATAGCAAAATGACCTCAGAGTGAAGAGGGCATTCTGTTGTAATGTACGTCAGAGAAGGTGTATGACGAAACTTCGTGTTCTGCTTGGATTGAGGCTGGTGTCTACATTTGTACTTGATAGAGTCAACAGCATCTGATTGGAAGTGACCAGGTTCTTGCTCGCCGACAGGTTTGCAAGTTATTCAGATTTATGTGATTAACTACATTGAGTACTACTTGAATGGTCTGGAGATTAACTTAAACAATTTTTTTAAGTTTTCATTTAAATGACAGAATTATGCTTTCTTGTAGTTTGTGATGTCTTTCTACTTACAAATACATTGTGTTTATTGACACAGTCCAGGGGACAGATGTTTGAGAACTTGCTGGGTGGACCTGTTTAGCCATTTTTGCTTCTGTCTCTGTGTCTCTCCCCTCTAACTCTATGTCACATCTCCCCCGACCCTGTGAGATCTAGCAGAGCAGCTTTGAAGAGGAGAGACTAGAAAGTTCTATGCTTAGGAAGCAGAGAAAGCTGATGCTGAGGTCTGTGTGTAAACTGGTGCTTGTTAAGGTTTGAAGTGAAACCTCCAGAAAAAAAGGGTGAGAAGCAGCTCAGTCAAGAAAGGGTGATGAGAATGGATTAGTTGGTACTGGAAGAGGGAGGTAGCAGCATTCCAGCTCTGGCGGAGTGGCGGAGAGTGGCGGAGAGTGGCGGAGAGTGGCGGAGTGGCGGAGTGGCGGAGTGGCGGAGTGGCAGAGTGGCGTTCTGAATGTTGTCCACTTGCCTCAAGTCCTTGCTTGCAGGTTGCACTTGAGACCCGACAACAGACAGAAGGGTAACTGTTTTTGTGCTTTTCAGAGAAGAAGCCAGCGTGAGAACAGCCCACCACCATTTTAGGGCTTTGTTTTCAGCAGACACCTGGGCTGAGCACCAAGAGCAGAGGCAGTGATAGATAGGGACTGGCATGCGACTCTGCCAGGGGACCAACCTGCTAGAAGAAACTTAAGTTCCTCTAGCTTTAGGCTAGGCTTTTGAAAATTTAAATCTCACCATCCTTCCTGGCCATCTTCCAGAATTGACTTTCCATTTAACAAGAAGATGTGGAGGAAAACATGATTGAGACTATAGGATAGAGTGGCTTTTGATGACAGCCCTTGTCATCAGTTAGGCTCTTCCTAATAGTCCAATTAAACTGTCAGTAGTCTGTGGTTTTTACATGTCTGCAGAACAAACAATACCAGAAGTAAGGTGCTCTCTCTCTTTCCCCCCAACTCTGTGTGTGTGTGTGTGTGTGTGTGTGTGTGTGTGTGTGTGTACATGTGTGTTATGCGCGTGCACAGCAAAGTAAATATCCTAGAAAGGGGTTTTTACTTAACATTTTCAAGTAATCCTGTTCCTTTCTGAATTACAGATTTGAAAGAACGAGATTATCATTTACATTTACGTTTGGTTAAACCATGAAATTATACTTTGGTGAGACAAAGCCCTGTGCATTGGTGTTGTTAGGGATTATAGTTGTGTATTAACCATTTTAAAATTCAAAGTCCCTCTGAACTGATTTATATAGAATTGTAACGTTTGGTTTTGAAATTTAGAGAGCAGCCTTCATCTCTGAAGGGAAACAGCATCGTGTGAAAATGTAGCTTTAAAAAAAACTAATTAATTTACTTATTATGCATATAGTATTCTGCCTGCATCTATGTCTGAAGGCCTGAAGGGGGCACTAGATCCCATTGCAGATGGTTGTGAGCCACCATGTGACTGCTAGGAATTGAACTCAGGACCCCTGGAAGAACAGCCAGTGTTTTTAACCTCTGAGCCATCCCTCTAGCCTATGAAGTTGCAGCTTAAAGGCTTATAATTCGAATGTCATACCTGCAAGTGCCTCCACCACATTCTCTCTTGTCTCTCTCGGTACTTGTGGGTGCTTTTGGTTGGCTTGCTTTTTCATCTTCCTTATTCTGTGATTTTCATGTCTGTCTCAGCAACAATGGAAAACAATGGGGTAGCAACAGTTGGCTGCCATGTTCTTTTCCTCTTCTTCATGAATTACAGAACTGAAGTGCTTATGCCCTTCTTCTGATTGGGGTCAAATAAAGGAAGGTCTACATTGAAAATCTTGGGAATGGCATTGGATTCGTTCTAATAAAAAGACAAGTCTTCAAAAGGTCTAGGGCTAGTGAGATGCCTCAGAGGGAAAGGTGTTTCCCACTTAAGCCCAAGTGACCAGTGCTCATGGAACCCTCGTAAAGGTGCAAGGACAGAACCAAATTCATGAAGTTTTCATAGGACTTCCACATGTGTGCCCCAGCATGTGCATCTGCACACAAGCATGTCATCTACATGGATAGGATAATAATAAGTAAACTGCCCCCCGCAAAACAAAACAGAACAAAACAAAACAATCTATCCTTAGACTGGAGGTAGGGAGGACACAGACCCTAGGCAAGGAACTTTTTAAAAAGCCAGTATACAAAGGGTGACTTGTAGAATGACCACGACTATATTTGTTCTGACTGTAGGGAGGTGGGATGGGATAGAGTCTGGAAAGACCAAGGCAATTTTCATTCCAGCATGCTCTTTATTGTATGTATGTATGTATGTATGTATGTATGTATGTATGTATGTATGTACTGATTTTGCTGTTTTGAGATAGGGCTTTACTCAGTCACAAATGCTGCGACTAAAGATGTGCCCCAGCATCTTTCTCCATCTCCCCTCTCTCTTCCTCTCCATCTCTCCCCCTCCCTCCTCCCCCTCCCCCCACACAAAGGGATGGCAGCTCACACTTCCTGGGATTAGATTAGAAAGGTTCTTACATGGTCAGACTATCTTTTCATTTTTCTCTCTGTTATTCTTGGCTTAATTTGCCACTGTTATCCGAGAATGAATTCTGGCCCATGTTTCTCCTGATTCACACAGGAGCTCACTCCTCACTGAAGCTGCCGATGGCCTGCTCTTGCACATCTTTACTGAGAAGTATCTCTGCAGTATACGTGCAGCTCTGACAGCTGTCCTCAGTAGGAATCTTGGTGAGAAGGACCATACCCGATACGGCAAGCTGTTGAGTGGGATTCAGTGCATTCCATAGACAGCAAGGGGCACATGTGAGAATAAATGTTATTGTAGGAAAATATTTACAAATCACCTTGCTAGGATGGGCAAAGAATAATCACAGCCCAACTCAGGATACATACAAGTATTGAAGAGGTAAAGAAAGATCCAGGGAAGATCTTGGTGAGGACCATAGACAATAAGAAGATTTCAAATAATGGCTGGGACCTCAGGAAGACAAGACAGGGTGAGCACAGGCTTCTGTTCATCATCTTAGCTCTTAGAATTGCTGGGCTTGGGGTTGGGGATTTAGCTCAGTGGTAGAGCACTTGCCTAGCAATCACAAGGCCCTGGGTTCGGTCCCCAGCGCCAGAAAAAAAAAAAAAAAAAAAAAAAAAAGAATTGCTGGGCTTGTTTACAGACACAGCTCAATGGGAGTGACCACTGCTTGAATTTATTAGACACTGGTTCAAATGATATCTTAGCACTACCCTTAAACAAAGAACATTCATTCAATTACAAGTTTTTCATTATTTTCCCTTTTGCTGTGAGGTTTTTTTTTCTTCTATTTTTCCTTCTTGTCTGCCATGGTTTCTTATGGCTCAGCGTGCACAGTTGATAGGTTGGCCAAAATCAACAGAAAAAATGTGCTCTGTGGAGCAGAGGTAAGATACTGCATTGAAAACAGACATAATTTTTTAAAACTGAATTGATGTGGTTTGAATTTATCTCAGCATCCATCCCTGAGTCAACTGTGAGAAAGCATTTCACGTCTCATGGTCTAGTGAATCTCTTTGCTTAACGTCAACTGATCTGATGCCATAAAGGCTAGGATTGGGTTACTCTGCTTACAAACGGGACAGTTGACTGAGGGATGAACTACATATTCAAATAAATTGCATGGATGCATATAAAATGGTTATTTAATATCTGTTCTCATGTGCCTTGCTTTTTCTTCATTTTAAACTCAATATATATGTGTTGCAAAGAATTAGTAATTTCCTAAATATAGAATTTATAAATATCATATTATAAATGATATTTGCTAAGACAAATATATATATATTATATATATAATATATGTATATTCAACTCCACGTATGGAGACTAGAAGACAATAAACTAAAAGGCCAGACATTATCTGATTTCATAAAATATTGCAAATTTCAAACTAGAAGATGTTTTTGCAATTTTTAAATAAATCAAACTCTTATATATTTGGCTTTGTTTCTGGACCTCATCCACAATATTATTTTCTACTACCAACTCCAATTATTTACCTTCAGAATACACTTTTCTATCCCTTCATCAATTACTTTTTCTTTTGAACACCTTTTATTTTGTATGTTTATTTCTCAGTAAGATTTTCTGTCCTCTCAACTTTGTAGAATTATTGAATTTTCCTCTGTGAGCATATTGAATATTTAGGTTTAGGATGAATTAGTATTTTTCTTTTCTGGTATTGATATTTCTTTGTCTTTAAAGTTGGGTGCCCTATGACTTACCTAGATTTTTCTAGACTTGTATTTTTCATAAAGCTTTAGTATATTCTAATTGTATAGTATATTTTTAATTGTGTGTGTATGTACATGTGAATGCAGTGCCCATAGAGGCCAGAGAGGTAGTCAGATCTCCTGAGGTTGGAGTTATAGTCAGTTATGACTCACCTAATATGGGTGCTCCAAACTAAACTTAAGTCCTGTGTAAGAGCAGTATGTGATCTTAATCATGAACTATCTATTAAGAAACTATTTCTATCTGTCTTTTGAGGAGGCGAGGAGTCAATCTCAGCTCCTAGAATATTCTTTATGGTAGGTTTTGCATATGTATTATTAAATTCATATCTTGATTTTTTCTTTTAGTTAGGTGCTATTATGAGTAGACCTTCCAGTTAAATTTCAAACATATAGTGCCCAATATGATAACTTAGATGAGAATCCATCATATCACATTCTTTCATTTATTAAACTTTGGTTGGCTTTTGAGATTTTTAGATTATATCATATACAAACAGTGATATGGGGTTTGCTTTTGCCAAGTGGCAGTTGTGTTCCAGTAATACTAGATAGACATGGATTCTATGGTTAGAAGAGATTGGGCAAGTACTCGGTTCCAATCATAGTGTTCAGACTGGTTTTGAACACTCATGGTTCACATTGCCACCACTTTTGGTGGTGGTGACAGCAAGGTCTTGCTATGCAGCCCAGGCTGGCTTTGAATTCTCTTGTGTCTTCTTAGTTATACCATAACCAAGCTCCATAGCAGCATGGAATTTAAAATAGGAAATGAACTCTTATTTCAGTAGGGATACTCACCATTGCATATGTGCAGTACTAGTAATTGTAGTCATGAGTAGAGCCAATGTTTGTTATTCTGTATATGCTTGCTATCCTGACATACGTTTCACACAGGTTATTTCATTTAGTTCTCACTTCAATCTGGAGTTGGTATTTTACAGATAAGGAAACTGTGGTTTATGCAAGTTGGGCAACATGTTTGAGGTACCCAGGGAGCAGGTACTGAAGCTGAGCTGCTCATCCAGAGTTTGACTACATTTCCACCCCAATGGCTTCTGAGTGCCACTCTTGCATCAATGCCACAGCAAGCCCCTAAGCTGCTGTCTTTTGCCTCTTCTTTGAACGGCAGTGCTGTCTGACTCTCCATGGACCAACACCTCTGGATCCTGCAAAGGTAGATGCTTTGAGCTTCAAGAGGTTGGCCCTCCAGACTGTCGGTGTGACAACCTGTGTAAGAGCTACAGCAGCTGCTGCCACGATTTCGATGAGCTCTGTTTGAAAACAGGTACGTGACTTCTGGAGGCCTCACACCTCTAGCAAAAGGCTCAGTGTCACTAGCTTGTTATGCACCTCTGCTTTGGCCTATTCACATAGAGGGTTTTAGTTCATTTCTTGAATGACCGATGGCTGCATGAAGTACATACTTAATATGAATAACTTGGCTCAACTGTTCTTGGTCCAGTCAAAGAAGGCACTTTACAACTACAGGTCCTGTAGACTGAAAGCACTAGGTTTAAAACCAATTCTCTGTATTCCGTGCAAATGGAAAACATTTATGGAATCAATCTGGGGTCTTGTGCTCTGGGTGCCTCTGAAATCTTCTAAAAATTTCCTGGTTTTATCCCCAACCCTCTGAAATCTTCTAAAAATTTCCTGGTTTTATTTATCCTGTAGTGGAAGGGTCATTCGAACATATGAGCTATCGAATGAATGCTCACAAGTCAAGAGAAAATAAGCTTTGGGATTTTGTCATCAGATCCTCTGCTTTCAAAGCCTGTTTTAGATAGGACTTTTTGTAGTATCTTGCATGTTCACCACCATGTCATGTGAGCTACATAAGAAGAATCCCTGCTTTGAGCACTGAAAACTGATTTCTTAGCTCCCCTGACGAATTATTACATCTGTGCATGGGTGGTATTTGGGAAAGCCCAATTTACCATTGCTATTTGTCTGATTTTTTTTTCTTTATTCTTTTTTTTGGAGCTGGGGACTGAACCCAGGGCCTTGCGCTTGCTAGGCAAGCACTCTACCACTGAGCTAAATCCCCAACCCCTTGTCTGATATTTTAATGAGACATTATTGCCTTTACTTAAACCTTAGTTCCTGATTTATTTGAAAATCAACATAAACTCCCTAACTGGGACTTATTTTCCCTACAGCTGGCAGAGTATAAGGGCTTCATTAGGTTACTTTTTTGCATAATTTGTTTTCTAAGCACGCAGACATATTTTTGCTATGGCTTTCTTGTGGAGCTTCTACCAGGGTCTTCAGCTGTGATTCTGCAAGTTTGGAGCTGAGGCTCTTGTGAATTGAGTGTGTGGGTAGAATAGACATCCCTCAGAGCTCTTTGACCCTAAGACATAAGGCAAACCTGCAATCTGTGTGTGATGTGTACTGAGGATTTTAGGACATTCTATGCTTCTGGCTTACCTTGAGTATCTTGTCCCCAGTAAGTTAGGCCATCCTTCCGACATTCTGCTCTGAAAACTCTTTGCAAAACTTAATGCCTCTGTGATTCTAGCTTCGTTCTCTTTGAATATAACTCATGCCGTCCTTCCTAGTTTAATGCAGACTATAACAGCATTCTGTAAAGCACATTATTCTCTGATGTCTAAAGCCAACATGGATTGAATGTGGAAGAATCAAATGTCAAATAACAATAAAAAGTTGAAAGAGGAAAAGAAATGTTCTTAAGGCTCTGCTGTGCCAAGACAGGAAGCAAGCCTACGATTTCAGTATAAACTCTCTTTCTTTGTTGAGGGTGTCTTGAATATTGTATGTGTATTTATGTGTGTATCCATATACACAATCATGTGGGAGGCAGTATCTTTTTAAACACTATACTTTCAAACGGCAGTGTAGCATTCCATGATACAACTGAACTGGAATTCATGACTATTCCACGTCTGTCTATTCAATCACCTAACAAGGGCTGCTCCTCTTGGCAGAATGTCATGAAGGAGCCGCCTTGCTTTAGAAGAATGTCATGGCTTCTACTGAGTGCACATCTTAGAGGATGAAGGCTTGAGATGTCTGAGTGTACTTCAGTTCAGAGATGCTCTCCTTGATGCTTCACCTGTCAGCAGCCTTCTGCTCCACCCCACCTTGCTTCCCTTCTCAGGGCTGAATGACGGCGTTTGTTGCTTACATGCATGTGGTCTGTTTTTCTGTCTTAGATGTGAGCTCCAGGAAGACGGAGCTCTTGTCTTTGCCACTTCATTATACCTTTAGCACCTAGAGGACGGTAAACAATGAGACTGACCCAACTATGGGAATTGGAAAAACTAAATACCTGGTTTATCCCTGGAAGCTCTTTACACCATAGTCCTGATTTCAGGAATCATAGTTCATTTCCACCACCCTTCTAGAGACATTTAATAAATATTCATTGATCAGCTAGAGTGTGGTGGTTAATCTCACAGTCTTACGTCTGAGATGAAATATAATACTGACATAACTTTTAAAAAAATCTGTAAGACTTGTATTGTTAAAAAACATGACTGTAGCACTTTGATAAAATCCAAAAGTTTACATTTTGAATGTTCTTTTGAAGAACTGAACACTAACCTGTCACTCAGTTGGGAGTTATATTTCCTTTTTTATCTATGTTTACCTCCTTAGAAGGCCCTGTGTAGATGGCCATTTTGGTCAGTTGGGATTTTGAGAGGATTAATATTTCTTTATATTCTTTCTGTTTGTGGTACTCAGGGTCATTCTGGAAGGGTGGGGATTCCTTGTTTGACTTTCTGGGTTTTACTTTTGTATGAGAGCTCAGTTATGCTGTGAGTTTCCCCTCTGCTTTGAAAAATTAGAAATTCATTCTATCTGTAAGTTCTCCAGATGCCTTCTTGGCCTCTGGCTGACTCAAGTTTTGCAAACGGATTCAACGATGCAGGCTTCTCGCTCTTTTTGTTGGAAGCCCTTGTAAGCAACTGTGGCCTCTTTCATTTGGTTTGTGTGTGGCAATGAGAGCGTTTCCTTGTGTTGATTTCAGCTCGAGGCTGGGAGTGCACCAAAGACAGATGTGGGGAAGTACGAAACGAGGAAAATGCCTGTCACTGCTCAGAAGACTGCTTGTCCAGGGGAGACTGCTGTACCAACTACCAAGTGGTCTGCAAAGGTACCTGCGCTTCATTTTCCTTGGTCTCAAGCAGCTCAGCGAGCAGACCCAATGCCACAGTCTTGCCCTCCGTGCTGCGAGACCTTTGCCCTTCCCACCTTCCTCCAACTCCTCCCTCAGCCATTGTCACCTGCTTTTAGACCGCCCTGAGATATTAAATACTGGGCATTCACCAAAGCACCCTGAATTGTCTGGCTATAACACCTTGGGCATGAGATTTGGAGGTCAGGAACATTTGAATTTTTCTTTTTTTTGATTTACTTCTTTTATGTGTGTGTTTCTCCTGCATGAATATGTATGTATCGTGTGTGCAGTGCCCGTGGATGTCAGAAGAGGGCATCAGATTGCCTGGAATGAGATTCAAGGAGGGTTACAAGCCACCTTGTAGGTGCTGGAATTAAACTTGAGTTCTCTGAAAGAGGAACAAATGTTCTTAACCACGGAGCCATTTCTCCAGCCTCTGAATGATACTTTTTCATTTTTATATATTCTTTCTTAGTTTTCTTCTTCTGAATTTCACCAATTTGAAGCAACAAAAAGTAAATCAGCATCTCAAAAGTAGATGATAATTAAGATGTTTCTAAACTTTCTGTCTTGGTTACTATCAGGTTTCTTAGCCCCAGAGCCTGGAATTTGGTCCATGAGGTTTATTGAGAAATTGCCTTATAGGAAAACCATGTGTGGAGTTCAGGGAATTGGGTCTGGGCTTGGCAATGCAAGCTGTCATAGGTGAGTCTTGCCGTGGATTGTGTGATAACCAACCTGACACAGTTTAGAATTACCTGGGATATAGTTCTCTTTAAATGCTCATGGGGGGGTATTAATTTGATTCATCAATTGAATATAATCCTATATTTTTTTAAAAAAAATTTAGATTTTTAAATTTCATTTTATGTATTTGAGGGATATCTTAGAGTTTTACTGCTGTGAATAGACACCATGACCAATGCCAGTCTTATAAAGGACAACATTTAATTGGGGCTGTCTTACAGGTTCAGAGGTTTAGTCCATTACCATCAAGGCAGACACATGGCAGCATCCAGGCAGGCATGGTGCAGTTAGAGCTGAGAGTTCTACATCTTTATCTGAAGGCTGCAAGCACTGGCTTCTAGGCAGCTAGGATGAGGGTCTTAGAGCCCACACCCACAGTGACACACCTATTCCAATAGGGCCACACCTTCTAAAGGTGCCACTCTCTGGGTTGAGCATATATAAACCATCACAAGGGGGTTGCTTGAATGCATGTATGTGAGCCACATGCATGCCTGGTTACGATGGAGGAGAGCAGAGGGTGTCAGATCCCCTGGAATAGGAGTTACGGATGGTTGTAAGTTACCATGTAGGTGCTAGAAACTGAACCTTGGTCCTCTGCCAGAAAAGTATATGCTCCTAATCACTGAGTAGTCTCTCCAGCCCCCAGGACACGTATTCTTAAAGTAACATGTATAGAATTTGTTCTTTGACAGTTTTACACACCGTATAGAGTGCTGTCTTCCCCTCTTTTCACGTCCCTTCTCCGATTCTCCCCTCCCTGGAAGGACGTTTCCCACCTTTCTATCAATATGTCTTGTTTTGAGTCCCACTGAATAAAACCATGTCCAACTCTGTGACTTAGGTTTGCCTGCCCCTCCCCTAGAATTCAGCAGCAGCTGGTAGGTCACTTTGGTTCCCTCTCAGGCTGATGCTTAGCTGGTGCCAACCACAGGTCCATTGCAGGCAACTGCAGCCACATGTGGCCTATGACTGCATTGGCTATGCCATGCTTCGAGGACAACATTTTACAGCTCTTCTCCCTATCTTGTATATTCTTAGGTTCTTTCCACACCTTCTTCCACAATGTTCCTTGAGATGTAGACACAGGTAGTAGGAGCATTTAACCAGGAAGACCCATCTTCACTGTGGGTACTTTTCCTGGGGAAGAGCTCCTGTACTGTATACAGTGGAACTTAGTACCAGCACACACTATTTGGCTGTGTGCTTTCTAATTGTGAACAAGGTGAGACAGGCCTCTCCAAACCCCTGCTGCCTTCTCTCCCTTCCATGGTAGACCGTGCCTTGATCCATGAGCTAAAATAAACCCTTTCTCCTCAGAGATGTTATTTTCAGACAATTTTATCATAGCAACAGGGAAAGAGATTCTGTGGCAAAGAGTAAATCACAGAGTCATTTGAAGCACTGGAGCGTGACTTTTGTTCCCTGGCGCATGTAAATTGTGTGCCAAGGCCTTAGCAGCGGCCTAGGACTCAGTGTGCTTGCCCATGAAGGCACTAAAGCATCAACAGATTCAGTCACACCCCAAACTGTACTTGTGTAGTACGTATGTGTATGTGTGGTGATGGTAGAACACAAGCTTTTATGATATTAATGGTCTGTGGCCTCCAGAAAATATAAAAGGTACAGCTCCTGATATGACAGCATTTTAGGAACGACACCAGCCACTTAGAGATTTTTAAGCAAAAAACAAAACAAAACAAAACAAAACAAAAACAAAAACAAAAAAACAAAACAAAACAAAACAAAACAAAAAACCCCAAAAAACCAACCAACCAACCAAACAAACAAACAAGAAAACAAACCATGGCTTTCAATCTATAGGTTACATCACTTCTTATTGCCTCAGTTTGGTCTTTTTCCTGGCACAGAATATCTATAACGCATTTCTGTTAAATGACTTCAGGTAATGGCCAGGGAGATAGCATGCACAAGACCCTGGATTAAACCCCCAGTTAAGAAATAAAGGTATGTGTGTGCTGTAGAGATGGCTCAGTGGTTAAGAGCACTGGCTGCTTGTCCAAAGGTCCTGAGTTCAAATCCCAGCATCCACATGGCAGCTTAAAACTCTTTGGAACTCCAGTTCCAGGGAGTTCTAGTTCCAACACGGTCACACAGACATACATGCAGATAAAATGCTCATGCATATGAAACTAAAAATCAATAAATTATTTTTGAAAGGAAGGAAAGAAGAGAAGATTTGGAAGTTGTTTTGTAAGGTATAAATGGATCCGGAAACCTGTCTTTTCAGCTGCTGCTTTGGGAAGTTTCCTCTAGGAGTTTATGCTTTTATTTTGAAGTGTAACATTTATCAAGCATTTATTTCTCCTATTCTCTTGATCTTTATGTAATAAATATATCAGGAAAGCACAGAGGCTTCAAGGAGAAAAGCCTGGATATCGTTCATCACTGAATGGTGACAGGTTAAGGCCATTTTTGGTGGTTTGAACTCTGATCTCAATACTTTTGTGAGCCTCACGTGGCTGCCCTGGGTTACTTGCACTTGGTAAAGTTAATTCAGTTTATTTCTGAGCCGGCCCTGTTATCCAATAGCTAAATGGTCCTGGGCTGTTGAAGACTTCCAGAATTCTTTATATGGAAGAAGTTTCTATGGTATATTGGTCACAATTTTTATGTCTGTTCAATACATAATTTTTGTCTGTCTTAGAGAGCTTAAGGTAAATTCTTATTGATAATTTTCCCCCAAAGAATGACATGTCCATATCTTTTGTGTTGCTATATCAAAATATCAGAGGCTGGGCCTTTTTAATGGATAAGATCACTCACAGTGTAGAGGCTAAAAGTCCCCTATTGGAAGGTCCCTTCTGTTTGATCTCTGATGTTGACTATTGGGCAACATTGTAACCAGGCAGATTCTATCACAAGGAAGATGTTTCATTCTTGTGGGAACCAATGAAGTCCCAAGAGACTTGTATTAAGAATGATGCTCCCACAACCCCGTTTCTTTCCACTAGGCTCCGCCTCTTAAAGATTCTGCAACTTTAAGCGCTGCCACATTAGAGATGGATGCTGTAGTTTCTGGATTTCTGGGCATAAACCACAGCAGAACCTTAATTAAATAACAGCATCGGACTGAGGAAATAATGGTTCATTGAAAGTATGAGGTCCCCTAGAATCCATGTAAGAAGCTAGACAAGGTGATAGATGAAGACAGTCAGACCCTGGGGTCTCATTGGTCAGCCAGTCTAGCCTATCCACGAGCTTCAGGTTCATTGTCACACCTAGTCTCAGAAAATCAGGTGGATAGTGTCTTAGTTAAGGTTTTATTGCTATAAAGAGACACCATGACCAAGGCAATTCTTGTAAAGAAAAACATTTAATTGAGACTGGCTTACAGTTTTAGAGGTTTAGTCCATTATCATCATGGTGGGAAGCATAGCCTCATGGAGGCAGACATGGTGCTGGAGGAGCCAAGAGTTCTCTACACCTGGATCCGCAGGCAGCCAGGAAGAGACTGTGTACCACAGAGGATATAGCTGTAGCATAGGAGACCTCAAAGCTTGCTCCAACAGTGACACACTTCCTCCAATAAGACCACACCTAATTGTGCCACTCTATGGGGGCCAAACCTATTAAAATGACCACAGAAGTGACAGAAAAAGGCACCTGACATAGACCCTGGGCCTCCATACACGTAGGCCTGATGTTCTCAGATCTTAGGGTAAGGTAAGATGGAAAGACAGCTTGGGTTTTGATTTGCGAATTCAAGACTATACTCATGCTCATCAGAAAAGTCTCCTTTGTAATATTCTATCTGTTCTCCTTAGATATTATTATAACAGCAGAAGTCTTTTCTCCATCAGAAGGGAAGTTGTGTCGTGCTTTCTATGGCTTTGAGATCTTTAGTGGCAGGGGAGAGAATGTTCCATCTAATGACCAAACAGTTTATTTTTGGAAGGAAACAAACATGAAATCTTGTCCACTGACGCCACAGTTTTTTTTCTTTTTTCTTTTTCTTTTTTTTTGAATCTACAAACCGTTTAGGAGCTGAAAGCTGAAATAAACACCATTTGAGGTTATTAAATCTTAGCTTTCCCACCATGTATGGGTGTACTTTAAAAGCCAGAGCAGACACTAGACTTTATTTCAGAATTTCTTTTTAGATGGTATCCCATAAACAAGTACCAAAGAGGACACAGATCCTGGCGATGGACTCTCACTCTCTGGGCAGTGCCTATAAATAGACTCACAATAAATGTCCCTGTATTTTCTTGCAGGAGAATCACACTGGGTAGATGATGACTGCGAAGAAATAAAAGTTCCCGAATGCCCTGCAGGGTGAGTGTATTTTGTCTCATGAATATTATGAAGTATTCCACATGCATAAACCATCACAGAGAGTAAACGACAATAAACATTTTAAGATGGAAATCCCCTTCTACACATAACCTTGTGTGAGTTCTTATAAATACGTTGCCAGTCAAGCTATCTCAAGGGTTTTAAAAAATAAGATAAAACTCAATTATGTGATACTGTGTGTGTGTGTGTGTGTGTGTGTGTGTGTGTGTGTGTGTGTGTGTGTGTGTGTGTGGTGTATGGTGTATGCCACCACTCATGCTATAGCACGTGTGTGGAGGTCAGAGGACAATTCTGTGGAGTTGATTCTTTCTTTCAGCCTTTACATGGCTTCCAGGGATCCAACTCCAGTCTGCAGGCAAGCAAGTCAGTGGCTGAGCCATGCTGCCAGCCCTACCTTGAAGCTTTGATGTTCTTTTTCCCTTCAACTCTTTCCTATCACTGCTGTGCATGTTGGAGTCTCAGTGTCTGCTGTGGTCCACCAAAGTGTATCTGCTGATCTGCAGAGGAGGCATTTCCTGCTGCCATTCTCTGTCCTACCACTGCGCCTTCCCCATAGTAATTTTCCTGGAATTCTGTTCCTGCCTTTGTTAGTGTGTGGGGGGAAGGAAGGAGATGCTAGAACTTCTAAAGTTGTTATCCAAGAAGATAGCTCCCATCAGATTCTGCAAAAATCCACCTCTCTGCTAAAGGGCTGACTTACAGGGCAACAGCCACATTGAGTGACACCTAACAGCTCAAGTATGACTGAAATTGGACACTTATGCCTTCCAGGAAACTGTGAGACTCCATGGGCCTATACAATGCTTGGCAGAAAATACATTCTTAACAAATATGTTTTCATAAAGTATTTAGTCTGTAAATATTTTTTTTGTTGTGTATGTATTACAGCCTGGGATGCAGAATTTAAGGGTTTAGATATCTTTATTCCCCCTGCTTAAGAATCTTAATTAGCTAAACCACCATCCAAAGAGTACAGCGGGAGGGACCATGACTCCAGCTGCATACGTAGCAGAGGATGGACTTGTTGGTCATCAGTGGGAGGAGAGACCCTTGGTCTTGTGAAGGCTTGATTCCCCAGTGTAGGGGAATGTCAGGGTAGGGAGGGAGAGTGGGTGGGTGGGTAGGGGAGCACCCTCATAGAAGCAGGGGGAGGGAGGATGGGATGGTGGGTTTCTGGAGGGGAACCGGGAAAGGGAATAACATTGAAATGTAAATGAAAAATGTCCAATAAAAAAAATGAAGAATCTTAGTTAGGCATAAAAGGTAGGAGAAATAAAGACATCTCAATACTTTGGATGTACAGAACGGTATGAAACAATTTCTGACTGTTTATGTAGGGCCCCCTTAAGATATGTTCTACTTGTAACATGACTTCTAATAGACCCGCTAAGAGCTGCTTGCCTAGCTAATAGAAGGAACTCTGTAATAGTTCATTATTTTCTTATGACCAGACACACCCTTAGAATGACGAAGCACCACTTCACCCATTTTTGACCTGGATCAATGAGTCCTTTGCTGTTAGACTTTTAAAAATTCTTAATAATTTAAATCACCCTGGAAACAGCTTTATAATAAACTTGAAGGAATGTTTTTATGGTGCTTAGGTTAACTTGGAAGAGTGTGACTGTAGTTAATTGTACCTCACACACGTCTTCATTAATTTACTAATACATCTGATAAGTATTTATTGCAACTGGACATGGTAGCACATGCCTATAATCCCAGCACTGAGGCTGAGACAGGAGGATTGTGGATTTGAAGGTAGCCTAGTCTGTATAGCTAGTTCCTGGGCAGCATGAAACTCTGGAAGGGAAGCCTTTAACAGATAACTAAAAATCAGGATATACAGTATTGCATATGTGAATACAAAGGGGGAAGTTATGTCTCAACATCATGAAGGAATTTGGAACCATGGGCAACTAACATAGAAAAGGACAAAAGTAGAAAAGTAGGTACGAACTTTCCAGGTTAAGAATTAGATAAAATACATACTGTGGGTGGACACTGCTGTTATTTATTTACTTATTTATTTATTTTTTAACTATCGCCAAGGCCCTTGCTTGTAAGGTAGAAAACAACAGCAGAGTCAACTACTTTCTCTTGGCCATGGTGGCTTTGCCCGTTTAACTCTGAACTCAGTTGCCTCAGATGCTATGTGGTTGGGAGCCCAGGCTTTGTCCTCCCTGCTTATGTCTTTCTAGTTTTGATGGCTCCTAGTCATTGAGTATGAATAGATACTGTGAAATGCCGATGGCAGTGGTTTCTCTGAGACTCACCCTGTTCCCGTTTAAGGTTTGTCCGCCCTCCGTTAATCATCTTCTCTGTGGATGGTTTCCGTGCATCATACATGAAGAAAGGCAGCAAGGTTATGCCCAACATTGAGAAACTGCGTAAGTTATTTCCTCACTCTGTTCTCATCCAGGTAGTCATTGCTCTGCTATAGGATTCTAGAGTGTAGAAACACTGTCTATCTGTCTGTCTGTCTGTCTATTCCTTCCTTCCCTCTGCCTGCCTTCTTTCCTTCCTCCCTTCCTCCCTTCCTTCCTTCCTAACTTCCTGACTTCCTGACTTCCTGACTTTCTGACTTCCTTCCTTCCTATCTTCTTCCTCCTCCTCTTTCTCCTTAATAAATTTCATTATTGGAAATAAAAAAGAAAGTAACATGTTTTCCATAGTTGAGAAAATGAATTTTATACGTGGAGTGGTTCTGGATAGTTTTCTTGACCTGATAACTCATTTTCTACTTTCAGGGTCCTGTGGCACCCATGCTCCCTACATGAGGCCTGTGTACCCCACAAAAACCTTCCCTAATCTATATACGCTGGCCACTGTAAGTATTTGTTCTCAAGTAATGTATAGACTAAGGTCTAACTTAACCCTGGAATGACTTGAAGGTGGGGATTAATTCTTTTAAATATAGCACATGCTTTAATCAAAAATATTTTTAATATATGATTTGGGGATTTCACAAAGCATATTTTTCTTGTATCCTTTCTTGTCTCCTGACTCTTTCCAGACTATTCCCTACTCCCCCAATTTCATGTTCTTTCTCTCTTTTAAAGAAAACAAACACAAAAATGGAAATGAAAGAAAAAGTCACTTAAAAATAGTTTGACTTTGTTGGTCAAAGCTATTTGTTTGGAGTGTGCGTGCACACATGTGCATGTGTAAGTCAGGGGAGTCAGTGTTATCCTTTCTCCATATGGGTTCTGGGATGACACTCAGACTTTTAGGCCTGAAAGTGAAGGCTTCTCCTAGTTGAAGTAACTGGATGGCCTGAAGGGGAGTTTAAGAGAATATTGTTTAGGACTCAGAGAAAAACTGTTCTCCATTTGCCTGTGTTGTTCACAGCAAGAGCCACTCAAAGCTTTGTGAATGACTGAACTGAACTACGAAATTAAAATTATAACATTTCCAAGCATCATTCTAGTCGATCTTCCCATTAAACTGTCAATTCCAGAGAATTTTATCCTCTATCTTCTAAACTTTCAAATAAGAATGTTAGTTTCAGAGCTTCTATGTTTTTATTTTCAGACATTCCAAATCTACCTTACCTTTTTCTTTCAAACATATTTTTCTATTCTTATGATTATTTAAGTTATTGATTTGAAGAAGACATAGACTGATAAATGGAATCCTCTTTGGAGACATGTATATATTTCAAATGAAGTGTTTTTTAACTTTCAGCAGCCAAAAAGACAAATATTATGTTTCTTGCCATTAAATTTCTAAAGTTACTTAAAATTAGTTAAGACTCACATGTGCAAAAACATACTCAAAACAAAGGCTATGCATATGCTACTGGTTAATTCAATATTGTTATAAAACCTTCTATGATAAGAAAATTGATAATAGAACGAATATATGTAGATCATTACAATGCTATTTTAACAATAAAATTGCTCTTACACAAAGGGTTTATATCCGGAATCCCATGGAATTGTTGGCAATTCAATGTATGATCCTGTCTTTGATGCTACCTTCCATCTTCGAGGGCGAGAGAAGTTTAATCATAGGTGGTGGGGAGGCCAACCGGTAAGTCTTGTGTTCTTTGTGTCTGTGTACCTTGAAAGATTTTGTGTAAAATGCAGGTGTTTTCATCTTTTGATATTTCATGTGTATGTTCATGTATGTGTACATTTTCTATGTGTATATGTGAATATATGTAGTATATTTGTATTGTATGTCTATATTTATATACATGTGGATATATAATATGTACATATGTACACATATATGTATGTATATGTATATGCATCTAAGTATGTACATGAGAGCTATAAGTTATGCAGATAAAAACGTGACATGATAAATTTCTTTTGCGGGGATGATAGTGGTAGGAATGTATTGTGGTTGAATGTCAGAGCTTCTAGATGATTGAAGAATCAAATATTATTGATTTATTAAATTTGAGGATACAATGCAAAAGAAAAAGGACTATGAGTTTCCAGGTATCTCGACTTCCCAGTGATATAAGCAGAAAGAAGAATAGTTTCTGGAGAAAAAGAATGGATCAAAACTCATGGGGAATTCATAGCTTACTTTATTTAATCCATTTCAATCATTCAAGGTAGGTGTAATAATTGGGATCCTACCTCAGTACTGAGGCAGAGACTGACACTTTGAAGAATATCCTGTTGTGTACCTCAGACACTTGGGCAGAAAATCAAAAGGCTTCAGGCAGCTTCCCCCGGTGTTTTTCCTGTGACCGTATGGTTAGGCAACCTGCTTTGGTCAGACACAAGAAGAGCACTGACATAAAGCCATGGTTGTTGACTGTCTAGAACTGGGCTTAAGAGTACAAACTGTAGGTCAGGAGGCTCAGAATCCCCACAGGAATATAAACCAGGGCACGGTCAATCAGATGTTCAGAGGGAGAATGGAAAGTGGTTACATCTCAGGTCTCTGCAGCAACTCAGGGAGGTGGCTCCTTAGACCTCTGCACATTCTGTCCAAATGTGAGAGAGGAAGGCAGCATCCTCTTTTACCCAACAGAGCAGACATGCTGAGACAGCTTGAATCTGAACATTCACTGACACAGATGGGCAAAATAAAGAGTATAAGTCAGACATGGCTTATAAGGTATCGCTTTCTGAGAGAAGGTCATCTGTTGTCAAAAATATCCATCTTGCTTAATAGGTAAATCACTATGCAAGGATAAATGTGGGCTTCTTTTTTTTCTTTTAAAATAAACACTGACCAACTTCCTGTGTGCCTTTAGAAAAGGCTCTTTATAATAGATGTTCTGACTTTGCTGTTTTTATTCAGGCTGGATTCCCAGAAGTCTATGATGACTTAGTTTGTGATCCCAGTGAAATTTGTTGACAGGGTAGGTTTCTTAAGTTTATGATAGAGGAATATTTTATGAGCAAATAAAATGATAGAAATGTGAGCGCTATCTGACTATTGCTAGTTGGTCTTTGGTAATAATTTGATTATGGAAACCAACTCGCCTGAGGAACCACAGGGTTCTATGGAGATAAATGGTAGTCTGATGTAATTGGATCCCCTTACACTTGGTGTTGACATAAAGCTTCCCCTGGGTTAGCATGACTCAGCAGCAGAAAAGTCCACACATTCATTACCTCCTGAAGACACCCAGCAGAGAGAATCTGTTAACCTGTCTCATGAAGTAAATTCTCTGTTCTACTCTGTTGGCCTGCTTCCTCGCTAGCTCTCCAAGTTGACACATTTGACCAAGTCTGTTAATGTTCCCCAAGATTTGTGGTGAAACTGATTTGTGTTTCTGTCTATCATCTTGATCAAGGCAGGCACCAAGAGAAAAATAGACAAAAACTATAGGTAACTATTTGCCAAGTATACCGGCATATAGAGCGTGAAGCACTGTCAGAAATGGTTTGCATTTATTCTAGAAGTATGTAGGCATTAAGCACTATAAGGAATGATTTGTCTATGTTCTAGAAGCATGTATATAAACCTCTTAAACTTGTACATTTTGTAAACTTCCCAGTGAAAATCTAATTTGAGTTAATTTGAGTAGAAAAATTATTTATGAAAATATTAGTCTGGTAATTTAATTTAATTCCATTCATTTTTTTCCCTGAATGATGAAATTATGTAGGACATTTGGCTAAGTAACACCAAGGTCAGATGCAGTGCTGAGTAAGGGCCACTTCTTGTTCCTCTTTAAAACCTAGCAGATAAAATGAAGATTTGGAAAGTGCTCGTGTGAAAATTTGAAGCTTCATAGTAAGTTTCCAAAAAAAATCACTTCTACAACTTAATTTCACCCTTAAAAGCAATTGATCACCGTCTCTCTGGAGTGGAGCCTTTCCGATATGCTCGTCTCTGGGATGTGCTATCAGAAGTTACCGTGCATTTGCTCATGATGCCGTCCATTGTGTTTTCATGGAGTCCCATAGGGTGTTGGCTTTTTTTTTTTTTTTTTGACAATGCGTTGATAGAGTCCTGCAACTTCTGATGAAGAGGTCAGTGGAGTATTTCTGAGTTCAGGTTAGATCAGGACTCTCAGACGTGTGTGTGTGTGTGTGTGTGTGTGTGTGTGTGTGTGTGTGTGTGTGTGTGTGTGTGTGGCTTCTTCAGGGCACTCAATCTGCACATTGGAGAAACAAGTCAAGCCCACTTCCTGACTCGGTCTTCTCAAGTCAAACTTGCTGGGTATTTTTAACGGGAGTAGGTGCGTGCCTGACCTTCTCAAGCTGCCCAGCCTTGAATTTCTTCCCACCCCTATTGGGGGGGCAGTGCCTGTCCTCATGAATGAATTGCAGTGTGAAGTGAGGGAGGCTCCAAAAGAGATGGCAACAGGCCACACAACAGTGTCCTGAGTGAATTTCCAGGCCAGAGGGATGGGCCTGCTGGGAAGCACAAGTTATTGCCTGCTTTTCTTATGCCTTTTCCTTATGCCTCTTTCCCATACGCTGTTACAGGTCTACAGGATTGCCCACCACTTGTGTTTATTTTTGTTCTTGTTGTGAGTATTGAACCAAGGGCCTTGGGCATACGAATGTGCTTTACTTCTGAGCACACCCCTAGCAGGTCCTTGTCCTAGCTCTTAAGGCAGTGCTTCTTAACCTGTGGGTCGTGACCCCCACAGAAGTCACATATATTCTGCTTATCAGATATTTACATTACAATTCAAAACAGTAGCCAAATTATAGTTATGAAGTAGCAACAAAATAATTTTATGGTTGGGGTCACCACAATATGGGGAACTGTATTAAAGGGCCACAGCATTAGGAAAGTTGAGAACCACTGCCGTAAGCTACCTTTGTCAGGATTAAGTCTTGTTCCCCTGCTGACCTTGAGGTACTTAGCCAGGAAGTGTTCCTTTGCAAACCAGACACTGGTTTCTTAATTCCATTCCAAACTTCAGTTGAACTATCTGTCGTCAGGTTTCTATTGCTGCTATGAAACACCATGACCAAGAGGCAAGTTGGGGAAGAAAGAGTATATTTGGCTTGTACTTCCATATTGCTGTTCATCTTTAAAGAAAGGATGAGAGCTGAAACAGGGAAGGAACCTGAAGTCAGGAGTTGATGCAGAGGCCATGGAGGGTGCTGCTTACTGGCTTGCTCCCCATGGCTTGCCTGCTCAGCCTGCTTTCTTTTAGAATCCAGGACCATCTACTTAAGGGTGGCCCCATCCACGATGGACTGAATCTGTCTACATCAATCACTAATTAAGAAAATGCTTCATAGCTTTACCTGTACCCGATGAGGGAGGTGTTTTCTCAATTGAGACTTCTTCCTCTCTGGTGATTCTAGCTTGTGTCAAGTGGCATACGGGTAGCCAGGATAGGTTTACTTGGGACTCCATGGACTGTACTTGGGGTTGATTTGCTCTGCACTTCCAAGGTTTTACCTAGGAAGTTTGAGACAAGTATTTCTAGGAAATTTGTCCTTAAGAACAGGACTCCGGAGCTTAGATTTAGCTCAGCGATATGGCACTTGCCTAGCAAGCACAAGGTCCTGGGTTCAGCTCTCAGCTCCTGGGGGCTGGATGGTTGTGTGAGAGGGTAAGACTCTAGATATGGAGTTGTAATCTTAGCTACTTGGGAGGCTGAGGTTAAAAAGATCACGAATTCAAGGTCAGCCCGAGCAACTACATGAGACCCTGTCTCAATGTAAAAAAGTAAAAAGACAGTTGGGCTCTGCGGTAGAGAACTTCCCTGGCAAAGGAAAAGAATGGAAAGTAAACCAAACCCAAACAAAATGAGAGTAAGAACAAACAAACAAACAAACAAGCAGACAAGCTAGCAGGGCTCCATTTTCTTAGCGTTGGCAGCCCTGGGCCTGCATATCCGCAGCCCTGATGCCTGTGCATTGGCTACAGTTACCTGGTGAGCAGTGCACCCTTTCCTTCAGGTTCTAATTCCTCCTGATTCTTGGGTTTTGTCTACTTAGGCTGAAGGCAGGGGTTAGAGGCCAAGAGAGGAATGGGGGAAGGGTGATGGAGGCAGAATCCAATCAAAATACATCAGATATGTGTGTGAAATTGTTAACAAAAATCTATAACGTATTTAGGTATGAAGTGGGCCTACATGCCCCTTTGGTCACTCTGGTTACCTACCCAGCTCTGTGACGCTGACTGTACAGGACAATTTCTTTGCAAAGAAATGCTAAAAGGATTACCATTGTTTGTTTATATTTTTGAAAAAGATTTCTAGCTTATTTTCCTTTGTTAAAAACGTGCCTGTTCCCACACCTATATATTATAGTTAATTATAGAAAGTGTTGAACTTCACGTTTATCACCCTGCTTCCAGTAGGGAAGCTTTATTGATTCTTAGCATTCCTGGCAACACAGTAAGACCTTATTGTCATATTTGCATTTGCCTGGTTTCCAAACTACAGTGTCTAGGGCACCAATGGTGAGCACTGGGCTTCTAGAGAAAAAGCAACGGAGTTATGAGGATTAAGGTTAGGAGATCCATGCTTAGTATCTTCTTAGTTTATTTATTTAAAAATTTAACAACCTCTAAGGAAATACGTTTCTTTCAAAATCAGAAAAATCATAACTTAAATTTCTCTGAATTTATGAGGAACCAGGCAAGTTTTCTTTCTACTTAAGAAAAAAAAATCATTAGAGGGTTGTTTTTGTTTTTGTTTTTTCTTTTTGGGCCAGCATTTTAGTGCCTTCAGCTTTGACAATTCTCTGATCCTGGAAATATAAGATATACATAAGGCCTTTACAGATACTCTTCTAGAAGCATAGGATTTGACTTAAGAAATCCTTCCAGGCTTCAGTCTCCCAGAATTTGCTAAACTTTGACCACGCTATGAGATTAAATGCTTTTAATCCCTTAATTTTACAAGATCTAAAACAAAAAATTGAAACAAGTAATCATATGAGAATGAGTTCAAGAAAACTTGTTCAAATATGGAATATTTTCTCAATAAAATGTTGGTATGCACACTAAACAATAAAAGAAAAGTTATACATTGGTATGGATAATTTTATATATCATCTTTGATAGAGTATTTTAGCCCATGGTTTTCCCCTATGTCTGTCTCTCTTGTCCTTCTTTAATCTTCTTTTTACTTTTCAACCTAGTCTTCTCTACTTTTTCTTTCTTGTTTCTTTTTTTGCATGTATTCCACTATAATTAACGAGTATTGCTTACATGAGTAAATATACATTTAATTTCATATCTTCTCTGATATTTATGGTTTTTTTTTTCTCTTCTGATCAGGTCTCTCATTTCATTTTAGAAAGGTAGTCAGTGTGGTAGCTATTAAGAAGGAGGGACCATTTTCTTGCTTTTTTTTTTCAAAAGAAAGGCACCTTTTTGTTTTTCTATTTGACCCCAAATTTGTAATCCTTCTGTTTTAGCCTCGTACTGCTGGGATTGCAGATGGGCAATCCCATGCCTGGCTGAAACACACTTCTTAATCTTCAAATGGTCCTAATAGTTTATATTTTGGGAATTTTCAGATATAAATTATGATTCCAACAGATACTTTCTGGAAAATACAGAAAGTTCACCGAAAACTGAGTCTAATGGCGTGCACATGTCCTTGAAAGGTAGAGGCTACCAGGGCTAGGATCTTCAGTTATGTGATGAGCTTAAGGCTAGTCTAGTCTATAAAAGACTCCATGTGAAAAGGTGATTCTGATTTTTGTCACCTGTATAAGTGGTTTATTGCAAACTCTTTAATATCATACATTAATATATAGCAACATTTTATTGAGAAAGTATTCCATATTTGAACAAGCTTTTTTGAACACATTCTCACATGATAACATGTTTCAAATGGTATCCTGGTCATCCTTGGCAGGGTGGAGCTTGGCCAGGCCAGGCACCTGAGTGCCTCCTTTGATCAGTCCACACAGGGGTTCCAGTCATTCCTCCTGTATCCTCACTCTTGATTTCCATGAAGGCCATCAGAGTAACTTTACCATCATTCCTTGTCCTCTTCATACTGCAGATCCTTCTATCACTGCAAATCCTCTTTCTGGTTAGCTAAAAGTTATACCTAGGACTTCCCCTTGTCTAGATTTTGGAAAATCCAGGTCATTACTTGAGAAGTTCATGTCATGATTTTTTTTCTCCAGCAAGTTTCAGGTTGGCCTTATATTTCTTATATATCAAACACTACTTGGTATTTGATAGTTTCCTTGGAAACAGCAAGGCAGCTGCTTTTCCAGGAAGTTGTTTGGATATGAATACAGTGAGTTTGTGTCACTGGAAATAAAGTAAGTATACACATTGGTCCTATGTTATGAGGAACAGGCCTCTTTAGGAGCTGGCACAGTTTAGAGGCTGGCACAAAACAGCTTAATTTGAGTCTCTCTTGTTGGTAAGATGGCTGAGGGTAATTTAAAGTCTCGGATGCTCTATGACAGCTGAATGGAGCATGCCAAAGGTTATCTATAAGATGGAAGGTTGAGGTCCCTAAATCTTTGAGCCATCCCACAGAACCAGATGTCCTAGATCAGAGGAAGAGATGAGACAAAGCAAGGCTCACTCAGAAACCCACAATATTCTGCAATATTCTCCTACTTTATGGCTCACTTGTTAGCGTAATAGCTGTGAGTCTTTAGGGAGATTTCTAGATGGTCCAAGGGACTCTGGGACCCTTTCAGAAGTTTTTAAGCTAGGCATATTTGAAATGGTTAACCAAACTCCTCGATCCGTAGGCTTCCCGATTACATATTTCTACAATAAACAAATAAGTAATAAAATAAAGATTTCTATCAGAGTCATAAAATACTCCCAAAGTCTGGATGCAATGGAACGTGAAAAAGGATCCTGTTTGCTTTGGTCTTGGATTAAAGTCCCCCTCATGTTTTGCCTCTTCTCTCCCTTTGAGAGGGTTTCTTCCCATAGACTTCTAGTGGGACACTTGCCACCCTAAGCTGTTTTTAATGCTTGAAGTAAATTGATTCCATTGATTTTTCACTATTGTGTAATAAATAATAAAAAACTGAAATGAACTGTTTACCCAATGCTAAAACACTGGTGTAAGGACTTTAAGTGAATTAACTCATTAAAATAGAGCATCATCCCGTGAGCTAGAAGAAGGTCCATCTGCACTGAGAGAGAAGCCAAAGCACCAAATAATGAAGTGACTTTCTGGAGGCCCATGCAATGGTTAGGTGACAGAACAGGGGTCAGGGTCCAGGATGCAAATGTGTGAAGCCTGGCTTCTGAACACCTTCATCTTTTACTTCTCACCAGCATGAGCCAGAAAGAGTTAACAAAACAAGACAATACCGAAGAAAACCCTCCAAACAAACAAACAAACAAACAAAAAACCAAAATAACCCCCATGTCATTGTGTATCCTAGGCTTGTCCTCTTGCCACAGACTCCCTTGGTATTGTGATCTCAAGCATATATTAATGGCTGGTTCCTAGAGAATATTTAAAAATATTCTTCATGAAATGCTTCATCCACCCAGCCTATTTTAGGAACTTTCCCTTAGAGCCCCATTCACTAAAAAGAGAAAAAGAAAAGCTAGATGAACCATGTAGAATAAAATATAGATGAAAAAGTAGTCTTCTTAGTTCTTTCTCCCCCTCATTCATCTAGGTTAAAGTCAAACATGACAAGCTAGATTTAAGGCTTCTGACATCTGGGTACCAAATTGTGAGTCTTCGCCATAAGGCCAACAGTCGTTAAAGAAACATATGGTCTATCCCTGCGTCCTTTGATGAGCAGAATCCTGCTACTCAAGTAATGCTTAAAACAGTGATCGGAAAAGACAGGTGTAGGGGAGAGAGGCTTTGGGGATGAAATACATTTTTCAAAAGTCAGTGGCATCTCACCAGAGCTTTTGAGACCCTTTTCAGAATGTGTATTAAATAACATCTACAGAAGTAATGCGTCTGTTCCAGATGGGACAGAAACTTGGTTGGAAATACTGTGATTTTATGGTGGGCATGAGTGGAGTATAACATATCAGATTGAATGTATTTTAGTCTTTTTCTTCTTTGACCAAAACTCAGAATGTATTAAAAGCCTCTTATATTTTCCTCATTAGCTATGGATTACAGCCACCAAGCAAGGGGTGAGAGCTGGAACATTCTTTTGGTCTGTGTAAGTTACCTTTATTTTGTCAATGTTTATAAAATTACAGTTATGGTTCAACTGATGAAACATCAATTTAAGTCAACCTCATTTCAGCTAAATGTAAACACGCCAAATTTTTGATAATTTATTGATTCAAAAATAACATCCCAGGCACCGTTTCTCGCCCTCCTTCCTGCCCTTTCTGTCCCCCCACCCCTTGTCCCATCCTTTAGTTAAGGACACCTTTCTCCTCGACCTACCATTTACATCCTTTATCTTGTTAACCTTTATTTTTGTCAACTTTTCATCTAGGAGTTTGTAATTCTTTTAGACGATTGCCACAGTTTCTGTTATCATTCTTTATAAATATATGACAACCTACTGTGTTTATTTCGTATTTATTTATTTTGATTCCCAACTTTAGACTCAGAATGTAGTCTCGGACAGCTGAGAGGCTCTAGAGTTCTGACGTTCTATACAGTAGACCAGGGTTGGGGAAACATTTATTTTAAGCCCATTTCCCACCAAATTTCTCGAATTTTCCCACTGAGAATATGGGACCGTTCATCCCTTCAGAAGTAACTGGGGACTAATAATTGACATTTTCAAGCTTTTAAATGAAATGTACCTACTAAATGGTCAACATGTTGATTATTTTTAAGGCCCTTTAAATAAGGAAGGGGATCTGTTTCAACTTTCATGAGATTTTATTCCCAGAGTAATGTTTCCATCTTTTGCTGTTTTTTTCTAATTACCTAAAGCAGTTTTCCCATGTTTGCTTTTTATGCTTCAACGAAAACATCTGACTGGTCCAAACACTAGCAGCAGTGTGCTGGGATCTGTTGCGTGTAGTTTTATGCTTTGCTCGTCTTTATTCTGGGAGGTGACCATGCTCCGAGCCACCACCCGGCTTCCCTTGAGTTCTTGAACAAAAGACACACAGATCCAACACAAGTTCAGATTAATCCAGAATGATGCTTTCTCTAGACTTGAATTCAGCAACGGAGGGTAGCCTCTTCGGACGTGAAGGGGTTCAGCTGAAGTATTTTGGGTGATCTGAAGCTAAGACAGGTGCGCATTTAGAGGTAGTTTTTCTTTTCCCTTTTAAGCGGTCCCTGACTTGAGAGGTAGGTGTGGCTTGGTTACAATTGATGCTGCTTAATGTAAGTGGTCTGTTGTCTACCAAGTTAATCTCCCACAGATTTCTCAGATTTTAACCCTTGGCTGTCACAAATGCATATGGGAATTCTGCTTTGCCGAATGGAGAGGAGCCAAAAACATAATTGATACTTAGTCCTCACCCTTACCCCCTGGAATTGCTGCAAAGCTTCCTTGAAAAGGCCTAGTGTTCTGTCTTTGAATGACAATTTTCTCCACCCATTTGAAACCACTTATAAGAAGGTGGCTTTTGTGTGCTCCCAAGATGTCTTTGCTTCTACAGCTATTCTTTTATCTCCATGTCCTGGAAGAGAGCAGGCTCATTTACGTCCACCCCCAACCCCTTTGAAGCTTTTTATAACTTTATAAAATATGATCCGGCTTCTCACTTTTACAAGGAATATATATCAAGGGAATCTACATATAGTCCATTTTGAAAAAAAAAAATTTAAATTTAAATAAAACCAGATTCAAACCATAGGTTTAGACTTTAAAGGCCATCTTTTTTAACACAGTTTCTTATTGCAGTCTAGAATTTTATTCTTGCTCTTAAATGATAGTGTTTCATTTCAAAATCATCCCAGCTGACACTGTGCTTGGTTCCTTTGTTTCAGTTCATTCTCAGAGGCAATAATTCCCATTATAGAGCGGTGTTTAGTTTGAACAGAATCCTAGTTCTACTACTTGTGAGGTGACTGACTTGGGCATGTGACTGACTCTCTTAACAAATCAATAGTCTCATCTTTAAATAGGAATTATAATTAGGGTGCTGTGGACACAGAGTGAGTTAACTTCTTTGGAGTGCTTTATTAGGTTCCTTGGTACAGAGAGAACAGCCAATAACTGGTATTTGTTTTTTCTTCTCATTATCTCTTTAAGCACTGACTAGACACTGTATTCCCTCACCCTTAAGTTCTTCATTTAGTCAGGCCTTCATTTTCTGTTGATGCGTGTGTGTGTGATGGTGTCTTACGTACTTGTTCTCACCATTAATTCTTTGTCAGTCAATGGTGCAGAGACAATGTCACATCCTATTTTCCTTGCTGCATAGCTGGCCCTTGGTCAGGTTATTCGAAATTTTCCACCCTGTATTTGAGACACCAAGGACCATATCTTTTTTTTTTTTTTTAATCTGTGAGGTTATTTCCAAAACACACTGAAAACTTTAGAGACAACCTTGTCCAACTCCTTTTAGCTATCGGAGCATGAAGACTGAGGTTGTGAGATGTAGCATTTAAGCTCACACTCAGGATGGACTCTGGAGTCTTCATTGTTGCAAATAGAACCCTAGAGGGTGGGTGGGGGTGTGGTGGTGGAACATTTACTCAAGAAATGATAAAAATATTCCTCTGCTTTTCATTTCAAGTAGAGGAGGATGACTCCTGCCATGGTCTTTTTGGCAGGAGAATCTTGCATCTGGGTTTATATACCTTAATCATATTGTACCTTTTATAAACATTTCATGAGTGATTGTTTTCTTTCTATAGAACTAGAAATCCAGCACATGATTACATAAACTAGAACTTTTCTTAACATTTCTATTAACTCTTTGATAATTTCTTATATTATGTTTTGATAATATTTTACTTCCCATCCCTTCCCATACCCCCCCCCAGATCTACCCCATCTTTCCACCTGCCTGACTTCATGACTTTTTATTTTTATGCTTTAAAAATCCTGCTCACAAAGCCCACTTGATGCTATTGATGCTGTCCATATACTCATGGGTGTGAAGCCATCCATTCCAGCATTGTTGAACTAGCAGAGGTCAAAGCCTCAAAGAGAACGGACTCTCTTCTTTAGAAGCCAGCAACTCTCAGTAGCTCCTCAGTCAGGAGTGGAGGCTGGCAAGCACCCCCCCCCCATGCTAGAACACTGAATAGGTACTGCTACTAGCATTTGGCAGAAGATAGGTACTTTGTCAAAGGGTGAGAGTTCTGAGCTTGACACGTGTTCAGCTACCCTGTATTTCTCCACTGATACCAGGAGTCCATATTTGTGGTGTGACACCACACACACACACACACACACACACACACACACACACACACACACAAAAGCATCATTCAGGTAGACAGAGAAAGGAAGTAACATGAATAGCTGGGGCATTGGCTTTTTTTCTTTGTAAGTGAGGAAAGAATTCAAAATATGCAATTAAATTTATTTTGTTCTGATACAACAGATTTTTAAGTCTAAAGGATTAAATTCCTTAAGTGATTAATCTGGCTTTGCTTAGTCTGTTTTTATTTCTTTTATAGGACATAATAAACAGGGCCTCATTTATTCAATGCCAGTGTAATATGTTTACAACAGGATTTATTTTATAGTAAGCGTGATTTTCTGGTCTTGGAGGTCATCTCTAGACAGAGAGGATTCTAGGGTCGTACCAGAGGCTGAGAGAAGAGCTAAGTGGAGCTAAGGGATGGCAGGTCCTAGCTCTAGTCATTTGCCACGTTTGTGAGGATCTATCTTTTTTTTCAGCCATCTTGTTGATGTTCCCTGAGACCAAAGGTTTAAATGGTCTACCCAATAATTTTCCTCACCACAATAAAACTAGTGCAAGATTGGATTCATCATGAATTAGCCTCTACGGTCTGATTTTAGAGCAGAAGAACATTTTGTGTTCCTTGTTGTGGGGGGAGTGATTTTTTCTCAAGTCAAGATAGTGCTTAGCTTGCTAGCATCCCAAGAGTACTCAGCCCAGGGCACTGTCCTGTATTAGCCAAGAGCTCCTAATGCTATTACAGGCCTAGGGTAATTATGTTCAACAGAGAATGGTAGTTTAAACACAAAAGCCATTGTGCATGAAGATTATACCCCCTCTGTCAGTCTTATAATTATGTGTGCCTGCTGCTTTTGGTAGATTTACTTTGGTTTTTTGCCCCTTCAGGAGCATCCCTCACGAGCGGAGGATCCTAACCATTCTTCAGTGGCTTTCTCTGCCAGACAACGAGAGGTATTTGTTCTCCTCTCTCCTTTTCTCTTCCTTCTTCAGGACGTCCATCTTGGACAAAGCACTGGGTGGACTGTGACATAGAAGCACAGCCAAGGATTGATGTTATTAAAAGTTTTGTGCTTATTAACCTTAGGCATTATTTCCTTAAGAAGGTTTCAGTCACCAGGGGATCATTTAATTACAAGGATTATTCCAGCTGCTAATCCTGGTGACTTCAGTGGACCTGAAGCAAGTTGTTGGCTTTGATAAAGGACTCAATCCTTGGCATCTCAAGGACTGGAAGGCATTAAGCCTGAATGTCCCCTTGAACATGGTCAGTTCGTTCAGACGGTGACCACTGTGTTTTGTTATGTAAGGGGATCAGAGTCCCTAGTGATGTTCGAATATTTTCATCATGACTTTTAATGCTTGAAGTGGCACTTGCCAGTTATCACAGTGAGAAGTGGTGTGGATGAAGTAACAGGAAGTAAAAGTTTTCCACTGTGCTACACACTGAGGGTGGGAGACTCATTCAGTTGGAAGGATTTTGTTTTTACATTCTTTTCGGTTAACGTTTAATGATGGGTTTCATTATGGCATTTGCGTGTCCGTGTGTTACTATACTTTGCTTTCCCCTATTTCCTTTCTATCTCCTTCCTGTGTGCTCCCTAACCCCCTTGAAGTGCTTGTTTGTTTGTTTGGTTTATGTGTGATATGGGTTGCTCTGTGTAGCCCGGGGTTGACGCTGGTTCTGATTTTCCCACAGGCCTTCAGTTTATGCCTTCTACTCAGAGCAGCCTGATTTTTCTGGACACAAGTACGGCCCTTTTGGCCCTGAGGTTAGTAGTTTCCCATCTGCCTGAGGAGAACTCGTGTTCCTGGGCCACCTAACTTCCAAAACCTTATTTTAGGATTTTGTACAAAGTCTGGGAATTTTCAAATCTAAAAGATATAAACATTGTGAAATAATTTGTAAGATGGACTAAAAAAACTTAAAAAAAAATCCTTAAATGTGCTTGTTTCTCTTATAGGAACTTGATTTCAGATTGCTTTACTACAGAAACATATCCTAAACATGGTGCTGTGGGGAATGGGGGAAATTGTAGCCATGAAGGAAGGCGTTGGTAGAACAGGTGAAGATTTGGCTACTATTGGCTAGGACAGAAAGAATCAATGAACTGAATTTTAACTCCCTTAAAATGCTTACACAGAAGTGAAGTTATTTATCAGCCCCAGGAGCCTTATTCATTCACCTGACACACAGTATAGGGGAGATACATTTTATGGGATATTTGGACATAGATATTCATACTGTGAAGCCATCAGCCCTCCAGAGACGCAGATGATAAAATGCATTCTTAAACAAGAGAGATGCTCCATTGGAGGCATGTGACCAATGATGCTAGTGACACTCTGGTTACCCTCAGCCATCCCAGTGGAAGACGGTGCTTTTAAGGTACAATTCACTAGAACGTCATGTCCAGGAAATGGTGGCATATTTTGTTTTCATTGATTCAGGATGGAATTCTTCCTAACATTTCTATGTAGATCTCTTACAATTGACGAAGTCTGCAAGTCAAACCTTTAAAATATTTTAAATGCTTTTCATTTTCGGCATGGGACACAGAGGTCATAGCAACAATGCAAATACTGATGTGAGCTGAGAAAATTTATTTTAAAGAGTCTTTGTTGATGCCTACTCTCTCCAGTTCTCTGGAATCCCAGTTGCTCTAGCTAAATTCATGGTGGTCAGCCTAGGGATATGTTAAAGATGCAGATAAGTGTATCTTGATTGAAGTAGTTCTGAACAAATTGCTCCCATGTCTAAACAAAGGCAGTGAATGCTAACAAGACACAAGGATTTCTGAATGCTACAACAGCAATTCAGTGGCTGGTGATTTTTTTTTTTAAGTAGTAGAAACTGATAACTATGTGAAAATGTTCACAGTTTAAACGTCTTGAATCGCGGAAGTCATATAAATCCAAGGTTCCTTTATCCTTTTGATGCTTAGGCATTACTGCATGATTATGAAATGCAAATGATAAAATGAGATAAGCATCTGTATACATGAAACACAAGAAAGCAAGAATGACTGTTTTATCTTTGGGGAGACGTTCTTTGAGCTTAATTTAAGGTGAACCGAAGGAGTCAGATTTTTTTCCAAAGCTAAAAAAACCCACCCCACTAAACAGCTAAATAGCTCCATTGCACTATTAAAAAGTCCTATTTTGTTGGAATAATATCCTTTAAAAGAAAAAAAAAACAGGAATTGCTATTGATATAGCCATTCTTTTGAAAGTCGAGGCTGGTACTTCAAGAGTTTTGAGGCTGTTTAAGTTTCTTGGTAAGCGGAGGATTTGTGTTAGACTCTCAGACTGTGAACCTTCCCACAGAACCAGCGAACTTTTCCCACAGAACCGGGGCATCAGAAAAGCCATCTATCAATAACTATGTTCAAATTATAGGAAACATCACCTATGTGGCAAGAGCTGGCTCTTAACGATGCACAGTGGTTATAATACATTTGATACCCTAAATCCCACGGCTTAGCAGTAAATGTTCTTTTTCAGGGGCATCTCTGGCTTTGGGATACGTGTGGTTTCGTTATAGCTACCTTGTGAAAGCAGATGCATTTTGATTAAGAAACAACCCAGTTGTTTTGAAGTGCTGAGCAGTGACTAAATGATGCAAGGTGTAGAATGCTTTAATTTGGTGCAATGATGGTTTCTGTGTCCATAATTGCTTATAAACAGACAAGCCTTCTTTTCATAGTGTTTTGAATTAACAATTGTAAGTATTCTCATTATGGTTTTTTCCCCCAGTATTAATAACTTCTTGCACCTGGAGTTTCTTCCATAGCTTCTGGGTAACCATTATTGATTGTATGCCCTAGAGAATCTCATAGCCTGACCATGTTCTTATAAAGAAAAGGATATTTTCAGATTTCAACTCTGTCTCATGCTTCTGAGAAGCTTCTAACTGCAACCAAGACAAAAGTAGTTTGTTCTGCAAAACTAGAGCCAAAGCCAGCCAGCAAAACCTTTCTTGTGTGATAAGCTTGAATGGTTTGCATACCTGTTTATCATGAACACATATGTGCACATATAGACATCTATGTATCATCAGATATCTTAAGTGCACGAGTGCACTGTCCACACTAGATGAAAGATTACTAAACTACGTAACTTTTGACAAAGAACAGGAAAAGAACTTGCGTGAGAAATTTCACGGAAATGATTCTAAGTAGCCAAGAGCTCTGTGGCACAGTACGATGAATGCAACTGAAGTTTGTGCTTTATTTGCTTAATATTTGAGTACACTTGTTTTTCAGGGTGAGTCTCAAAAGCTCTTAAGTGAGATGGCCAAACACGGGGCTAACAGTTTCGAGAAATGGTGTACTGCTCCTGCTTTCGTAGTGTAATGGTGAATGTTCAAATATGCTTGCTTTGGATTATTGGCACAATCTATTTTTTTTTTTTTCCTCTTTGATCTATGCTTTCTCTGTGACCTCTTGTTCGGCTGCTCTTCTGGGCCTAGAGGCAGAGCTTTGGCTGGCTGGTCCCTACCTTCAGATGGTAAAGAATCCTCTGAAAGGCAGGGAAATTTGCACCCCGCCCCTCTCCCATTCTGTGAATAACCTCAGGCTAAAACTTCTAAATTCAGGCTGAAGTATGGCTGGACAGTGAAAACTTAGCTTTCTGTCTACCTCTAACATCCGAAGAAGGAGAAACACGCCTTTGTAATGACTGGATGGAAACTCTATCTGCTTCCCCTCCGTTTCTTATGCTCTTCTAACCTGCTGCAACCGGAACGGTTCTCTTTGGGCGTCTTTTGGAATGTTGGAGTTTCTCGCAAATGGCTTAGTGTGTCTGATGGGCAGATTCGAGCGCTCGCAGAATGTACTCAAGTGACCATGACATGGAAAAACCCTCTTCCTTTTTCCTGCTCTTCTCATGGAGATTTGCCTAAACTAGAAGCATTAAAACCAAAGCAAACCAAACCAAAGTCTACAGGGCTGTGACTTCTGATCGCTCTGCTAGAAAGAATGAGATAGAAACAGAAATGCTCATGCAGCCGCTTGCCCTGAGAACAGAGCAACCGCATGGCAGATGTTCGCCTTGGTTACACTAACACCATTCCTTTTCCTGCCCCTGCCTGCATCCCAATGGCTCTTGGAACAGTCCTGCCAAGAGATAAGGTAGCTAGGTAGACAGCAAGGCCTGCTGCTTTTATTCACCGTTGCACCATCAGCAAATCAGGGGCTGGTTTTCCCCAGCACTGGGGCCTCTTTTCACTTAATGGTTAGCTGCTACTGCTCCCTGAATTTCCAAATAATACTTATAGAACCATGTTATCTCAGATAGAGAGCCCATTTTCCATAACAAGAGTCTGAGTGAAATCTTTCAAAGAAGGTTTCTAAACACATAGTTCTATGTGTTCCTCTTTTCCTGCTGAAAGTTCTGATGCATATGAGTTCATTCAGGACCAATGGGGACTGCTTATCATTCCAGTTTCATTTTGTCCTTGGTCGGACCATGCAAACTGAGAGCCCTCTGATACACGTGGTGGTGTGCTCACATAGATGCCCATCAGTTGCTGAGCGTACATGAACCTCATTCTCACCTTGAAGTGGCCAAGTGACCTTGACTCTGTTTGGTTACAAGCTAGTGCTTTATCCACAGAGAGCTTTTGGTACCCAAGAAGCAGTCTGTCCCCAGTGCAGGAATTGTAGAGCTTGCCTTGTGTCATTTTCAGATGTACCCATACACTGGCTTCTCAGCCAAGGGCAGTCCACATTACTAGATCCTCTTACATCATATGTAAGAGGTATCAGCAATAAAGCTGTGACCACATTGAGACCCAGGTTAGAGGCCTCTCTCTATGGAGGGCCTTGAGTCACCTCTCATTCGGATGTGTTCTCCCTTAAGGAGAACTTAGTTTTGCCAACTCAGACTCTGCTGACCCCAGATGGAAAAAGTATGAGCTTTATTATCTGTCCCAGAGGGACAGGCGACTTCTGAGTACAGACATCTCTATCCGCCAGTACAGGAGAGTAGTTATGGTTCACCTCTTACTCCGGCTAAAAGACCTAAGAGGAAAGTTGCCCCTAAGAGGAGACAGGAAAGACCAGTTGCTCCTCCAAAGAAAAGAAGAAGAAAATTACATAGGATGGATCATTATGCAGCGGAAGCTCGTCAGGACAAAGTAAGTTTATCTACTGTTCCAAACCTCTGTGGCGGGCAGGTCTGGCTTGAAGGCTGCCTTTGGTGCCTTGCTCTGAAAATCGTCTGGGTAAGGTTGAAGAGAACTGCTGCGTTCTCCTTGGCTCTGAGTCTAGGACCGTCTGGTACTTTAGAGGTTAACAGTGATGTGAAGACATCTTGCACTTTCAGTACCACAGAAAAAGAGGGGGTCTTTGATCTTCTTTAAAGTTAGTTGACCCTGAACGGATGTTACCATTTAGGCTGTAATGACAGCTTAGAGAGCTATTGATTCTGCCTGGGGGGGAAAACGGTCACTGTGATTTTTTTGGTGCTACCTATTGAGAAAAGTCTCAGAAGCCGGTAGGGCAAGTCTTTTAAAAGAATACACATTAGAACTCAATAAAAATGCCGACTTATGTTAGTGGTGTATACTTTCTGAGCTCAGCAGAGGTCTTGTGTGGATGAGAGAAAACTATGGGCAGACAAAGCTGCATATTTTTTTCTCACAATGGTAGTAACAAAATTTAATTTTAACATTTACATTCAAAAGAACCTTTGCTTATTCATTCTCTTAAAAACCTTCAAATTCCCCTGAGGCAGAATCTTCATTGTGAGCCTGATTTCTAAGAAGTTAAGTTCTGGATTTTACCTGAATTGTCCAGTTGAATGAAGGAAAATAACTCAGTGCCAAGGATAGACATGTGTTATGCATTTCGTGTTTCTATGTCTAGACATGGATCTTGGAGGACAGTGTGTTTCCCAGACAAATACCACTTAGGCGCACATCTGTTAGTTCCTTCAGGTTCTGTGGCACATCTCACTCTGCAGCTTTCAGTTGTGATTTGAAATGTCGACTCCTGTGAAGAAAAGAGGTCTTTCTACCTTGTTTCATGGATGAAATGATACAAGGAAAGGTTACGGGTCATCCGAGAAGGTTCACATGGCAGATGCCATGGTGAATTAGATTGGAATTGGTGCTCAAGCTTCTCTCTGTCTTGGTTATCTTGTATGTATGCGTGTGGCTGTTAGCTGAGCTGTCAAATCCATCTAAACTAGTGTATAGTGTCTGTCTGGGATGAGGTTTCTTAAAACTCTCCATTTCATGATAAGCGATGAGACCCGGAAGGCAATCCTATGTTCATGTGAGCACTCATGACTCCTTTTGGAGCTATGCTGAGATATGGTGGGTTGAGTTTCTTGGGATTTGGAAATGTTGCTCAGAGAAGAATTGAGAGTTTGTATTTAATTAGTCTAACTAGAATGAATTCCGAGGTTCATTTTTGTTTGTTAGGATTCTTGTCGATTCCTATTTAATCTGTTTGAAACCAGTGAGGTTGAGAAGCCGTAGCTTGTCTTGGGGATGGTTCCACAACTGGTTGCTCTCTGAGGTCGGCAGTTATGGTCTTTGGAACAAGGGACACGAGTCTCGTTTTATTAACGATGTTCTAGTTCATTTCCCAGGAGGTGATGTTTTTATCCTCCAGTCTTTATGCTTTTGATTCCCTTCGCCCGTCTCTCTCTCTCTCTCTCTCTCTCTCTCTCTCTCTCTCTCTCTCTCTCTCTCTCTCTCTCTCTCTCTCATCATTCAAAGTCTGGTGATTTCACACAGAGAAAAAGGGATTTACACTCTCCATCTGACTTTCTGCTCTTAAAACTCTTGGATTTACAGAATATGATTACATTATGGAAAAGCCATTTTGCACCTCAAAAAGGATTTACTTCAGTAATTTGTGATATTTTCATATCAAAATATTTCAAAAGGGATGGGATAAGGAGAGCTTTTTATTCTCCCAAGAGACTGCAAGGTACTTACAGACTATTACCATTTTAAAAAAGGAAAATATTTCCTTGACAAAACTCTGCCTCTGGGCCAGAAGTTTTCTTTCCAGAATTTTCTAAGGGTAGGAGAACTATGGAAATTGAGAGGTAAAAATACATAAATAAATATGTGAGGACTTACTTGCCTTTCACAGATGACAAATCCTCTGAGGGAGATTGACAAGACCGTGGGGCAGTTAATGGATGGACTGAAACAACTCAGGCTGCATCGCTGTGTGAACGTTATCTTTGTTGGAGACCATGGTAAGGCTTTGTTTTCAATTTGCCGTTAAGATAGAAGCCTCACAGGGTGGTGGTGTTGTCCAGCACTTGGAGGCAGAGGCAGGATCTTTGTGAGTTTGAAGCCAGCCTAGTCTATAGAGTGAGTTCTAGGATAACTAGAGCTACACAATGAGACCTTGTCTCAAAAACCAAAAACTAACCAACCAACCAAGCACACTAAAAAGATAGACGTTTCCCAGGGTGTTGAACAAAGAAACCCCTTCTCTCTGAGTCCAAAATTCTGTTCTTAACTTCCTTTCTTCTTTGCTTCAGGATAGGGAAAGAAATTAGGTCATGATGCAAACGTTAGAGAGACCCAGGGATTTCTTCATCCTCATGTTCTTTGCAGGAGAGGCTGCAAAAATCTGTCTTCTATTAAGGTCTCACAGACAGCTTACATGTGGTAGGAATGACTTCCACTGTGGATGCAGCATGGCAGGTGACAGACTCCTGCCTCTGTGAACCATGTCTCTAGAAGGAGTCCACAAAGTTGTGTGGCTAAAATAATAATTCTAAATATGTAAAGGAGGTAGAGATGTACGGGGTCTTGTAAAAAATATGCCATTTTAGAATAATTATTTCCTGGAGTCCTCAGAGGGAATCCAAGGCCAAAATCAAGGACTCAACACAGGAAACTTTTTAAGAAAAAGGATCAGTGTAGGAAGTAGCCTGTTCTCCCTCTTCTTCTCCTCCATTTCTTCATCCCTCCTTCTCTCTCCCTCTTCCTTCTTTCCTCCTTCCTTCCTTCCTTCCTTCCTTCCACTATGTAGCCCAAGGCATATCAAACTTACATATTCTCCTGTCTTCCAGCTCCTGGGACTGTAGATGTGTACCATGCCATTGAAGGAATGGTTTCTTTAAAATACTTCTTAAATTAGACAAACATTCTTTTTCTTTTTTCTCATGAGCATTTTTTGAGGTGATTGAGAGACTATAAACATCATATGATTATAGAGCTAAGGGCCTCAGGGAACATTTGAAATATATATTTTTACTCAGCCTTCTCCCGAACACCTCCCAAATCTAACCAGCCTCCCCACCTTTCCCACTTCCTCCATCCTTGTATTTTTTATTTTAATAATTCACTAAGTCCAGTTCGTGCTAATTATATATTCAAGACTGTGGGGCCATCTATTGGAACATGGCAGACTTACGGGGTTATATTCTTAAAGAAAACTGATTCTCCTTCCCCTACAACTCATTAACTGTCAGTAGTTCTTAAGTTACAATGTGTACTCATGCTTCTTTCCCCACTCATAATGGAATGTTGACTGTCTTGATCTTGCGCAGGCAACCACAAGTGCTGTGGGTTGTTTTTTTTTTTTTGTACAGTGGTTCTGTCATATTCCAGAAGACACTGTTTTTCTTTTGCCCAGACTCCATCTCTAGCTCTTACGTTACTTTCACCCTGTCTTCTGCAATAGTTTCTGAGTCTTTGGGAAAGGGAGCATATAGGTGTTCTCCTTATGGCTGAGCACTCTAGAAACTTATTTTCTGCATTTTTGTCAAGTTGTGAGTTTATGCATTAACTGTTGTCCATTGCATAACAAACAAACAACAAACCCTGATGAGGTCTAAGAGCTATACTAATCTGAGATGTAGAAATACCAATGTAGAGGGCAGTTAAACACTTTTTTTTTTTTGGCTAAATAATAAGAGTTGGGCTTGTAAGCTCATCAATCATGTTCTCTTGGCCAGATTTATATCAACAAATGTGTTTCCTCCTATCCAGTAGGCCTGAAATCCAAGCAGAGAGTGATTGATCACCCTCATTACATTCACACCACTCTTACATCCTGGGACTACCTTGCCACACTGGTCCTTGTGGTTGACAGGGTTCACAGCTAAGACTGTTCATGGTTTTGTTTTGTTTTGTTTTATCCCAGAAGCCTACACAGTACCTTCCGATACTCTGAAATCTGTCTGGCAGAGAGAGAGAGCTTCATGTTCAGAGAGTTTTCAGAGAGCATTTTTATTCACAGACGTGCAGACCCAGTTCTGAAATCTATCCATGCCACCTATATTCTGAAACGATCAAACTGTAAATTGTAATAATGACCTTGGAATTTGGGGCCTTTCCCTTCTAGTAGAATGTGAAAGAAATTGACTGACTTCTTGGCAGCTCTGTTAATAATAGTTAGTGGACTATATTTTGGCTCCTGAGAATTTATTTCCAGAACATTTTAGAAGATCTGAGAAACTGGGGTAAGGGTTGGGTTTTGTGGATGCTAACTTGCTTCCCTGAGTAGATTAAATGATACCCTCTACAAGATCATTCTCTACTAGTTTGGCTTAGTGGAAAGTTGTAGACTGGGTGAAAATGACGAGCATATGACACACTAATTCAATTTAAGTTACCCAGAAGTATGGAGAACATTAGCTCACATGCTAGTGGCAGACATTTAAGGTCCCAGTGAGTCACATGTCAGAACACCATAAAGGTCACATGCAGACTAAAACCCATTCTCAATATGCAGATTGCTAAAATGAGTGGACCCATTAGTTTTGGAAAGCCAAGGCACCTCCTTTCCAGAAAGGTAGCTTGCCTACTATTTCAGCCCCTGGGCTTTGACAAATGAATTTCAATTGACCTCAGATCACACCATGACTCTTAAGAACCTTGGATTCTGTCTGTAATCTGCCTCAGTAGATCTCAGTCCCTTATCTGTAGACTGAAAACACTGGTTCCACACAGGTGAAGTCAGCCTAGAGGGGAGGGGAGAGGAAGGGAGGGAAGGGGAAGGGAGGGGAGGGGATACTAGAGGGACCCTGGGCACAGTTGCCTTGGCACATTTGTCTCTGTAAGCAAGGGCGATTATTGCTCAATGTTGGAACTTCAGAAGTGACAGTGTTGAAATGTCACAAATAGAAGATTCTTTCCATCTTCCATTCATCTGTTTTTGGAGATTTTTTTTTCCCTTTCTGGGGTAATGTTTTACTAGAACACAAAACTGTGTATTATTTTAACTTTTTCATCTGGAAAGTGTCCATGTTAAACGAAAAGACACATACCTATGTTATGTTAAAATATGTTTTGCTCTTTCTTCATCCTAATTGATGCTAAGAAATAGAAAAGTGAGGATCACTGAGATGAGTTAGTGATTAAAGGTGCTGGCCATGTGAGTCTGGTCACCTGAGTTCTATCCCTGTAATTGCTGAAAAGGTATTAAGAGAGTACAGACTTCATTGATTTGTCCTCTGATCCCCACATGTATACTGTGACACCCTATATTATGAATATAAACAATAATAAGTAAAATTTCAGAAAGAAAAAAAGAATGATCTGGGATCCTCAGAAGTGATAATTTGACTTTTACCAGATCTTGACCACTCTGGATTACATTTCTTTACTCTAAAACCTTAAGACCTTTTACAAAATGATTTAATTTTGCTCTTAAAGACTATTAATACACTAGATTGTGCAAGGCAATTAAGTTGTCTCTCTTGATTCAAGAAAAATATGTTCTAAGACTCCTAGTAGATGCCTGATATTGCAGATAAGACTAAACATTGTGTATCTGTCCTCTCTGATATACTTGTAATTGTGACAAAATATTATTTATAAATCTGGCATAGTAAAAACTAATAAGAATCCATAGTGATACAAATATATTTTTTGACTAATAAAAAAATCAATTAGACTGTGCTGTATTAAGAGTCATAACTATGATTGTTCTTAGCTACTGTGTGGATACCTTGGCTAAATGGATGATTTACATCTTAAGGAAAATGGAACAGGGTAGCAATCAATTTTACTATGCTATTTAGAATGGAAATTTAAAATTTAAAATTTCTAAATTGTTTTTGAAATTTTCCATTAATTTGTTTTGAGTTTGTTGTTCACTTTGTAAACTAGAGCTTCAGAGCGTGAGGCCATAGAAGTGGGGTGTCACCAGTTGAGGGGAGGAGACCTCTGCACTGTAAATGTTCATTGTTCAATGTCAACTTGTGAATTCTAAAAATGTCAATAAAGATCTCTATGGGATTTAGTTCTGTAGAGCTGCTTGAGTCTATAATCTTGGGATTTAAATTAGTTTCAAAATATTGCAAATTTCCCTTGCTCTAGAAGGCAGAAAACAAATTTGGGGGTAGGGATGAATATTGATTGGTTAAATTTTTTTTCTCACTAGACTTTTTTGTGTGTGTGTGATAGCTGCTATCCTTCCAGTTGCAATTATGTTGTTTAAAACTTGTTTTCACTCAGTGTTTTGTTTTTCACTTTGGGTGGTCATTTGGAATGACTATTTTTCTTTCCCCCATTTCTTGTTGCCAGTATTGTTTTGTCAGTAACACCCAAGGCCACCAGTGAAGACAGTGACGTGATTATATCCTTAAGGCAGAGGACATACTAGAAAGAAAGAGAGCAGGAAGTGTGTGTGTGTGTGTGTGTGTGTGTGTGTGTGTGTGTCCCAAGAGGTGTCCGATCCCCCTGGAGCTGGAGTTATGGGCAGTTGAAATTGGTCTGACATGGGTTTTAGGAAGTGAATTCTGATCCCTCTCCAAGAACAGTATGTGCTTTTAACCACTGAGCCATCTTTCTAGCTCTAGAAATGACATTTTTCAAAATAGACGTAGAAATGCATGTTTCAGGTCTTTGTACCACCCTCTCCCTTACCCTGCTGGAAATAGATTAAGCAATTAAAGAATAATCTTTGTCATTATGACCGTCAAAAGTTTGTGTTTTTCAAACATTATCTTATTTATTTATTTATTGAGAGAGAGAGAGAGAGTAGCAGTCATGTAGAAGTCAGAATAGTGTTTTGGGGAATCAGTTGATTTTCAGTACCATAATGGGCTTGGAGGATCAGACTTTGGTGGCCAGGCTTGGGGACAAGCATCCTTACACACTGAGCCATCTCACTGGACCTTAAACATGACGTTTGGTGTTGTTGTTCTTGCTCGATAGCTCAAAGTAATAACCGAGGTGACACATTTTCAACTCTACTGCATGTGAAAGGATATGGTTAAATGAATGTTCTGGAGAAGCATTATATAGCTATAACTTCAAAATGTCACATCAGAACAATCTCAATGGTGATGTTTCCTGAAATTTGCTGGAATCTAATTGGAGATTTTAATTAAAGAAATGTTACAATGCTATCTTTAGTGACTGTTCATCTTTTTTTTTTTTAAGATTTTAATTTTAATCCTGCCTAACAGTACTTGTGTCTGTGTGTATGTTTTTCCTTCCCCATAGGAATGGAAGATGTGACATGTGACAGAACTGAGTTCTTGAGCAACTATCTGACTAACGTGGATGACATTACTTTAGTGCCTGGAACTCTGGGAAGAATTCGAGCCAAATCTATCACTAATTCTAAATGTAAGTTGTTTTTTTAAAATATTAAGTAGTTCAACTAATAATTAATGGAAGAGGTAAAGACTTGTTCTCTGCAGGTAGAATGCTTGGGCAAGAAATCCTAGTTGAGCTTCAACTTTCTGATCTGTCGATAGAAGACTTGTTAGCTATGAAAACTCTTGTGCACGTTAACGTGTATTGTTTACACTGGTTCTGGGCATAGAGCAGCCTCTACTGAACATTTGCACTTGGTTTTATCATGTGGGAATTGCATTTAGTTTTAAGCCTGTTTACAATATAAGCATCTGTTTATATGGAAGAGTTTCCTGATTTCAAGGGCAGACTGGTTACTTTGGTGAACGTAAGTCTCTCCATTGACAGAACCAATGCCTGTCCCCTCAAAGTTCCTCAGTGCCTCCTGGAAGGAGGGTTCTTTCTAGTGGTCAGAGTGAGCTACAGAATGGACGAGAGGAAATAAGTACATTCTGACAGATTGTTAACTACTCTGAAGAATTAGAAATTGAAAAAAAGAACTAGAAAAATTATGGAATCATGAGTGTTTGCTTTGACTTGTTCAGCATGTTCAGGGGATGATATGTGACTAACAGGAACTTCTGGTTTGTCTTGCTGCCATCCGGATTGTGAAAACTACATAAAATTCTTATGAAATCTTTTTTATATATTTTAATTATCTGTGGTATTATGTTATATAAGGGCACTTTCATGTGAGCATATGTTTATAAGAGTATATATAGTTTTGCTTGAGACATGCTATATTAAAACAGAACCTCAGAATCATAAACCATTGACATCAAGCTTAAAGCTTTGGAGACAAGTTTTCCCCAAGTTATGCTCCTAAACTGACAAATGGGACACATTCCAGGGTCAACGTTGTGAAATCAGCAAAATATTGGTGTTTCTTCCGTTTTTCCATGTGTGTGTCTGTCCTTTGTGGCCTCAGTACCTTTGCTCCCTTGAACTGGAGGGCAAGCCTCTTTATTTTTAGCCCCTGTACTTTAAGGTGTATTCGCAAATTTGCAAATCTATTTGAAAATAGAATTTCGAACATTAGTAAATTGAGTAGATTTACTGAGGAGGTTGACTAGATGAGACACTTTATCGGGGGCCTTTGGAATTATACTACCTATAGTGAAATATTTATGCTCTCTGTTCATTTTGGGAGAGATGGTGAGCTGGCCAATGAAAAGCACAATGGTGACCATATACTGTTCTGTAGCTCTTCCAGATTCCCATTGAGACACTGGAGAAACATCTTTAACACATTGTATGTCAGGTTCCTTATGTATGGACTAAGGATTATGGGGATGATTAAATACAAGCTCATGGAGATACAATTACATTGTATTTAATCTGTAGTCAACACTATATGTTGACTACATACATGTATAGAAAGATGAGGTTTTGACTTATTATTGTTTCCGCTGAATATAGACACAATCTTATTTAATCTCGCCCATATCCTTATGGGATTTAGATTGTCATATTTTTATAGACAGCAGAGGTTAAAGGCAGAGAGAAGGTTGAAGGGACTAGCTCAGAGGACAGCAGTGGGAGGCAGGACTACGATTCGAACCCTGATTTGCTGATTCTTTAAAAACAATTAAACTGCATTCACTTATTGTGCTCATAGGTATCTGTGTATGCAAAGATGCACAACAGTACCATATGGCGTAATGTGTGGAGGTGCAAGGAAAACTTGGAAGAGTTAGTTTATTCTTGCCACTATGTTGGTCCTGGGAATGAAACTCAGGTGGTCAAGCATGGTGCCAAGTATTTTACTGGCTGAAACAACTGGCCAGCCCCAATTTGCTGATTGGTCATCACCATCCTCATTCACAGTAGCCTGGGTAGCAGGAAATGACAATGAGTTTAGGATTGAAGGACTATTGTCTCAAAGAAATGCCTTTCCTAAGAATTCTCTGGAAGTGTCTGAGGATGAAGTTACCCTATGTTTTTGATTTCTCTACACCAGCAGTTCTCAACCCATGGATCGCTACCCCTTTGGCAAGCCTCTATCTCCAAAAATATTTACATTCTGATTCGAAACAGTGGCAAAATTACAGTTATGAAGTAGCAATGAACATAACTTTATGGCTAGGGGTATCGACATGAGGAACTATATTAAAGGGTCACAACATTAGGGAGATTGAGTTCCACTGCTCTAAACTATCAAATGACATGGATTTATTCTGTTTAGTCCTTGTGAAGACTATGTTTCGAAAGGCCAAAGCGTGTAGAGGTTCAGAGCATGGCTGGCTCAATGAGACTGTGTTGTGGTCCAGTGTGCAAGCCCCCTTACCTTCTAAAATGAATTGGCTGATTGAAGATTCTGACCATCCTGTATCCTGATATCGTTATGAACAAATAATCATAGAAATGCCTCCAAAGCTCTTAGAGAGAAATGGGTGCACAGCCTGGACTCAGATACCTTTGCCATGATTGCTTGCTTGCTTCCCATTCAATGCAGCTATCAAAATTTAAGTAGAATGGAGTTTATATTTTACCTTTGGATTTCAGAGCTTTAGGACTAAGTTTCTAAAGATGGTACTTAGTGTATACACATGTGTACACACTCTACAGGAGCCCACATTTTCCACAAATACTAACAACTGAAGTTTATGTAGTACTAAGTACTGCACAGTGAATCACACACACACACACACACACACACACACACACACACACACACACACACACACACAGTCAGCCTCATTAATGTTTCTGTGCCAGGGAGGGCTGCTCTGGGAGAGCTGGGTCTCCTGTGAATACTGCTCTTCCCTTTTTCCTGATTCTTTAATGACATACAGAAGTGCCCTTTTATTTTGCAAACAGCCTACAATCTCTTTTTCCATATAATCGCCACAGAGGGGCACCTGGACAATAAGATCCAGTACACACACAGTCATCATTCAACGTACTTTAGGCTTGTTCTGAGTATAGTCTTTGTTTCCTGGCAATACACACACACACACACACACACACACACACACACACACACACACACACACACACACGGAGTGCTCACCTATGTTATTAGACCTATGATATCACCCCAGAAACTGCTTATTTGCTGCCTTAGAGTCTCATCTCGCAGTGATTGGTGGCCTGTTCCAAAGCATTGCAGAGAGACAGGAAGTGATGATGAAAGACCCCTAAAAATGACCAGCTCAGTTCCTGGCATGAAACTGCCAATAAATTCATGTGAGGGCTCCACGGGGATCTGTTTGGGAAAAATTGAAGCAAGTTACCTAGCAGTGCTCTTGCACTTTGGAAGGCAGACTTCCTTTCTAGACAAGAAACCCTGCATCGTGCATTGCGCATTGCTGCGGGCTTTGTGGCACCGGTTTAGCTACCTCTCTGTTATTGAAATATGAAACACCTACCCCCAATTACACATCTGTTCAAAATGATACTCAAAGGGGTGGAAGCTTTGAGTTTCTTTCTGGTAAAAAAAAAAAAATTGCTTTTCTCTGGGATTATGTTTTGAAATCTTTCTCCCTTTCTCTGAACAGATGACCCTAAAACCATTATTGCTAACCTCACGGTAAGTGTTGCAAGCCACCAGGCCTCTGCCCTTGGAGCAGCTTCGATAGGCTCACCTTCCCGTGTTTGCCTTCCCGGTGGGTGGTTAGGAACATTTTCCTCACTGACCTGCAGTCCTGTGTATTTGTTTCTCCTAAGCTTTCAAAACTTCTGGACTGAGGTCAACTGTAGACTCCCCAATGGTCTTGGCCGTGATCCAAACCGAGGCTTTGTTCTTCTTAAGCTGAGCACTATTTGCTCATGATTAATCAAATCTTTACTCTCAAACAGATCTGCCCCCATCTTCTACTCCTCCCCCCACCCCGGTCCCAGATAGAGACTTCAAAGTCCTTGAGCTTATCATTAGATAGGCCTGCACATGTCTACCCCTCTCCTCCCACCCTGCCTCCCACTCCTTGATTTGAAGCAGTTGGGAAAGACCTTGAGTTTTAAACTGCCCTCAGTCTTGGGCTCAAGAGTCAGGAACTTATCTTAAGAATTCCTCACCCCTCTGATAGCCTCGGACTTATTTCTAAAGTTGTCTAGCTCCCTTGGAACCTATTTGCTTTTACCACACATTATTTAATAAGGGGGCAACACATCCCATTTGTTTAGTAACCATTCTTTTCGTGGGCTAACAAGGTTTTCAAGAGACAGAATAGGACTTTTTTTTTTTTTTTTTTTTTTGGTATAAAACCTTTCTCCATAAGACCAATATTCACTTATATTTCAGTGCAAAAAACCGGATCAGCACTTTAAGCCTTACATGAAACAGCACCTTCCCAAACGGTTGCATTATGCTAACAACAGAAGAATCGAAGACATCCATTTATTGGTCGATCGAAGATGGCATGTTGCAAGGTAACAGGTGGAGCCTGTCTCTGTCTTTGCAAGCACCTATTTGGCACCTGGAAATCATTTAAGGTTCTTGGTCATCATTAAGAGAAATCTGGGCTGGAAATCTCATTGTTTAAACGGTGTATATGTGTGTGTGTGTGTGTGTGTGTGTGTGTGTGTGTGTGTGAGTAGTAGTAGTAGTAGTAGTAGTAGTAGTAGTAGTAGTAGTAGTAGTAGTAGTAGTAGTAGTAGTAGTAGATAACTAATGAGACTAGAAAGATCCACATCTCTAGTTCTTGGGTCTTTTTTAGTTTCTCATGCATCACTGTGCACAAGTTTTATGGCGATATTCTAGTCTCTATCTTTTATCTCTTTAACAATTTTAAATACAGGTAGGGTATTGCTGATGTGGTCATAGTTGACATGGTTGTATGTGTTTGTGGAGGAACCCTGGATATGTTAATCTTGAAACTTCTGTTGCTCTGGGCATGCTTTATATTTGCTCAAAACACAACTGGTGTTTGCCTCCATCAAAAGTCTCTCCCAGATCAGTTGCCCACCCATACCTTTAGAATCTGATATAGAGCGTGTCTGGAGGCTCTGTCACTCCCACAGAGTCAACTGCCACAAATTTAGTCATTTTTACGTGGACCTGGAAGTAGTATTTTCTCACTCATTCTTGTTCTAACTTTGACTACAAGGCAAGTGTGATGAACATGCCTGTAGTACTAATTCAATAATTATGACATGTACCTGAGCTGGCCAATAGTTTATAGGAAATGGCTAAGCACAAGAAGATAATGAAAACACTGGTCTTCTAGAAATGTGTCAATGTAAATTTGATGCACACACAGCCTGCAGTCTCCCACTGTCACTGTAAAAGAACCAAAGAGTGATGATATGAGACCCAGAAATTATTGGAACCACGTAGAATAGACAGAAATTCATGTAGAAATGTTTCACAAGAGACATGCCAAAATAGCTTGGCTGATTATGTCCTCTGTAGGACCTTTAATGTTGGGGGCACCTAGGGAGAGAAAAACACTTAGTGTTTGTTTATATGAAAAAGCATATTTTGGAACAGAAGTTAAATTAGAGATGACATTCATTGAGCAATTTAGTGAAGAGCAAAGGCAGGTACTAAAGCCTTGAAGTTTACTCTTGCATTGTTATTATACATGCATATTATTATCCTAAGTCCTAGTTACTCTTGGGTAGAAACCAATGTGTTAGATTTCTTCATTTTCTCCAAGTGCTATTCTTCAGTGATATGTGCCCTGCCTATACTTAGGCAATACTGATATTAATAAGCATCAACATTTTTGATGGTAGAAGAGCCATAAAACTCTTATGTAAAGGGGTCTTTCTGTCACAAATGTAAGAGTAAATGATTGTGATGTCTTACAAGCAATATTGTCATCCCCTCCCTACTTCTTTTTTTTTCTTTTATTGGATTTTTTATTTACATTTTATTTTTTTTGAATTTTTATTTATTTATTTTTTTATTATCTTGAGTATTTCTTATTTACATTTTGAATGTTATTCCCTTTCCCGGTTTCCAGGCAAATATCCCCTAACCCCTCTCCCTCCCCTTCTATATGGGTGTTCCCCTCCCCCTCCTCCCCCCCTTACCCCCCTCCCCCCACAATCCCGTTCACTGGGGGTTCAGTCTTGGCAGGACCAAGGGCTTCCCCTTCCACTGGTGATCTTACTAGGATATTCATTGCTACCTATGAGGTCAGAGTCCAGGGTCAGTTCATGTGTAGTCTTTGGGTAGTGGCTTAGTCCCTGGAAGCTCTGGTTGGTTGGCATTATTGTTCATAAGGGGTCTCAAGCCCCTTCAAGTTCTTCCAGTTCTTTCTCTGATTCCTTCAACGGGGGTCCTATTCTCAGTTCAGCGGTTTGCTGCTGGCATTCACCTCTGTATTTGCTGTATTCTGGCTGTGTCTCTCAGGAGAGATCTACTTCCGACTCCTGTCTGCCTGCACTTTCTTTCTGTCACAAATGTAAGAGTAAATGATTGTGATGTCTTGCAAGCAATATTGTCATCCCCTCCCTACTTCTAAATAGATTTTCTAGGTGAGGCCAGGCATTTGTTAACTATGGTCTCTGCACTCTGAGTTTTATTATCCTACCAGGTAAGTTTACATACAAATATTTTTATAGAATGCAGATCTCCATGAATTGATTCAACATTGCATATTTGAAAATGCCTCCTCAGTTTTGGGACTGAGCCTGGTGAGCATATAGCAGGGAGAGATGTTCTGTTCAGTCCAAGCCTGAGGCATAGAGAGGACGTTGACTCCTTTTCAAAACTTCCCCTTTAACCTGGGGTAATAAGCAAAGCCATGGCATTAGAGAAATGAACAGACCTCCCTTGTCATCGCCATGGGAATGATGTAATCAAAACAGAGACACTTGGCTTCAGATCTTTTCAGGGATCCTATGTACCTCCAAATTTACTTTTTTTCCTCTTTAAAAGGAATTTATTGATCATATACAAAATAAAGAAAACTATATATCACAAACATACACTATGTACAGCAATAAATACACGGGGGCCAGGCCCAGTGCCACCCCTCCTGGACAATAATTTAGCAATAAATACTGTGCAGGGCACTTGTGGCACCAAGGCTGCTGCCCGCTGAGGCCAGGTGACTTGATCACTCTCTACTGATTCAAAGTCCAGGCCTCAACTTGCAGCCAGATCCCTATTGGCTCTACCTGTCTCCAAATTTGCTTTCTTATCAGCATGCTTTGGGGCAGAATCCTAACTGATCATAAAATTGTTTTAATGTAGGAAACCTTTGGACGTTTATAAGAAACCGTCAGGAAAATGTTTTTTCCAGGGTGACCACGGCTTTGATAACAAGGTCAATAGCATGCAGGTATGTCTACAAAACTGAACTGAAATTGAATTTCACAGTTTTCAGGGGTGGGAGGACGGAATCATGGGGTTTGTGAAGCTACAAGGAACTCAGACACGGAAGAGATGCTGTTCGTGGAAGCAGAAATGGTTAACTGTGTTTCTTTTCTTTTTCTTTTGGAAGACTGTTTTCGTAGGTTATGGCCCAACTTTTAAGTACAGGACTAAAGTGCCTCCATTTGAAAACATTGAACTTTACAATGTTATGTGCGGTAAGTCACTCGTTCAATCAAACCCGGTGAAATTTTTGGTCAGTGAATTTCCTTAGTGCTAGAGAAAGAAATGAGGTGTCTATGTTCTAAGACTCTCTGCAAAAAAAAAAAAAAAAAAAAAAGTAACTTGCCCATTGGTTCAAAGGACAGAATGTCACCCCCTTCTAAGGCTTCTTTGTGTTCCTTCAACAGTTGACTAATGGGGAGTTTTCACAGTGTTGGTGTTGGCAGCCCTTGGCTGATCTAACATAGCATTACAGTTTGACACCGTTGGTCGGAGACACGATGAAGCAAGAGTTCCACGCAGACAGAGCGTTCTCCCACCTCCCTCTCTCACATTGCAGCCCAGTGAAAAATTTGCCAGCTTGCAACCCAGCCAGCTATTTATGTGTTCCTAATTATTTTTCTTCCTTGAGCTTCTCGTTGCTGAATGAGGACAGCTTTTCCTATTTAGTAAGGGAGTGCCAGTCTGGTGGTTAGAGGGGGAGTCTGAAAGTCGGGTCTCCTGGGTTCTTTTTCCCAGGTTGGCTGCTTAGCTCTTCACTGTCCTGTCTCTCAGCTTAGGCAAGTCACTGTGTGCCCACTTGGCAACCATTCAGTTGCTGTGAAATCAGCCCGTTTATCCCTCGGTGGCCCATCAAGGCACATCGCCAAAGCCTCTTCTTGTCCCCACACTTTTGTAGAGTGCATTGAAGGGCAGGCTGTGGGCATTTATTGATTATGCCTTATTTCAAAATTTTGTTTTAAAAAAATCTTGAAGAAGTCCAGAAGGGCAATGGTATCAACATTGTCACACACAGAGACAATGCCTGAGTGAACCATTCCACTCCAGGTTCATGAGAATGACATATTCATGCTCTGGCAATGAAGAGAAGTGTTATGTCAAGAAGTGTTAGCTAGACATTGTAAGGTCGGAATGGTTCAGAAGTTGTGGAAGGAATGGCTGACGTGGTAGTTTAGTTTGCTCACTTGTGATTTGTGTTCAATATTTATAGGCTCCTGGAAGGTCAAAGGTTTTGATTCTTACCATATCCCATGGGAGAGCAAATGAGAAACACTGCATCCTTTTCTTTCCATCAGATCTCCTAGGCTTGAAGCCCGCTCCCAATAATGGAACTCATGGAAGTTTGAATCACCTATTGCGCACAAATACCTTTAGGCCAACCATGCCAGATGAAGTCAGCCGACCTAACTACCCAGGGATTATGTACCTTCAGTCCGAGTTTGACCTGGGCTGCACCTGTGACGATAAGGTAGAGCCAAAGGTAGAGATAATCTTCATGCTTTATCATGGAAGTGGTTGTTTGGTTTGTAAAGCACTGTTCAGTAGAACCATCTGTGAAAATAGAGTTGAGTTTTAACTCCACTATCTGAAATGGAGCCAGTGACTGATTATGGCTGGGGGTGAAAATTCTCACTTTATTGTTTTAAATTTAAGTTTAGTATGCTGAATATGGCCTATGGCTACCATTGTAGACAGTACAGGTCTGGAGAATGAAGGGTCAAAATGTTATTTTCTGAATTCACAATATACAGTTAGAAGCTGGCTCTTTTATGGAATTATGAATTTCCAGTGATTCATGGTGAGCCATGAATATCACTGAGTTGTCCATAGGTAGCTATGTCAAAGTGGTTTTGAAAGATACTTGTACTTTTAAGGGATTCAGGAGAACTATGTGCAAAACCTGGGCTGGGTAGATGGAATTCTCTGGGAAATGGGGACAGTTCCAGAGCTGGCAGAATACGTTCCAAGGCCTGAAAGGTGAGGGCAGATAGAGAATTACTAAGGAGATTGGCAGGAGACAAGAAAGGAGGAAGGGACCCGGGGAGAGATAATTGTGTTTGTTAGAACACTGTGGCCTGGAAGTAAAGCACCCTAGGTTCTATTGCCTCTGCTCGGCTCCAACTGTCTTCCCTGGTAGAGCCTGACTGTAAGCCAAAGAACAACTCTTTTCTGCAGTCCCTAAAACTCACCTTTCTAGGTGAGCGGGGTGAGGAAGGTACAGGATGGGATGTCCTTGGGAACACCACTGGTCTTTTTAAATACAAAACGACAACATCAACAAAACAAACAAACCAACAAACAAACCCCAAAGTCTTAAGCAATAATTTACTTATTGACTTTTTTGAGTTAGGATTTTTATATCTGCCAACCAGTGCTCCTATGAGCAGAAATGAACCAACGCTTCCACAGAATTGAGAAGATGCCTGTACAAACCAAAGGTGTTGGTTCATTTTTATATGCTGCTTAATTATAGGTAAAAAGGATGCGTTTTTTTTTCTTAGCCTCAGAAAACAGATAATAAATCTCCTATTGCACAGTTTCTTTTTCTTACCATTTGTCCCCTCCCAGGATTCCTAGGAGCATTGGAGACACGGTTGTAGGCTCTAGAGTGAGAGGAATATGTTTTTTCCTTCCTCTATATTTCTGCATTCATCTCCTTCCTACCTTTGTTCTTGATAAGAATCTGAGAGGCTAATGAATGAAGAGGAGGCAACACTAAGAAGCTAGGTTTGTGAGACTGCCCAAACCAATAAAAAGGATCATAAATAAGTTGAGAGGACTGTATAGTTGCATTTGCTTTCTGTGTGCCCTCTAGTATAGACATATTTTGAATATATTGGCCAAGTATATTACATAAATTTTGCATTGATGGATTTCTCAAAATATCTAGCTTTCCTCCCACCCACCCCCATCTTTTGTTTTTAGCTTCTTCTACAACATAGCATTAATGGGATTCTGAAAGTAGTGTGCAATTCTCATGCCTGACTCTGTATTTTTACATTTGTCATATATATATATGAAAAAGTATATATATGAAAACATATATAAAATATAGTACATGAAGTATCTTAATGCATCTCAAAGTAACCTATGATATAATTTTGCATATGGGAAATTTTAATGTGGCTGCTATTGTAGGCTCAGGATCCTGTGATTGATTAATCATTATTTCTGAAGTACATTTATGTATATTACTATATGAACCGGTAGGTCACATTTTTCATGGTAATTACTTATTTTGATATATTGATAGATCATACTGTTTATATTCATCTTACTGTTTAAGAACATTTGGTAATTTTCAAATATTAGCTTTACGGTAAATCAGTGGACATTATTGTAAATGGGGTTCTATCATTAATGCTCGGGAGTCTCAATGACAGGTGATAGGTACAAGTGCTGAGCAGTGGCTTTCAGAGTTGCTTGGTTATTACTCTCCAGAAGTATTGAGTCATGACTGTTTGACTTTGATCAAAAACAATTTTATACATCAGTTTGGTGGATCAGTTTAGTGTAGACAGGAATTAACCTGAGATATGGGGTACTACTGTCACTCCCTCATATGTATGTGGCCCAAATAGCTATCCTTACCAGCCTGGGAAGCTATGGCTATTACAGACTTAAGGGAAAGGAACTAAGTCAGTTGGAGATGAATGAAGATACTCACATACATATAGGTCAAGTTTAGAATGTAAGTGTGAGTTAAAGCAGCAGCTTCCCAGGAATGTTTACCACACTGATGGACATTGGGGCTTTCTTTGGGACTTAGCTAAGTAGAAAGAAGAGAAAAGGAGAGAAAAAAAGAAATCCCTCATTTGCTTTCTTTCCTTTTCTGGTTTTTACATGTGAAGAACAAATTGGAAGAACTCAATAAACGCCTTCATACCAAAGGATCAACAGAAGGTAAGGGAACATTAAAAACCTACAAAATCTTCAGCAGAGGAATGGATTCAAAAAATGTGGTGCATCTACACAATGGAGTACTACTCAGCTATGAAAAACAATGACTTCATGAAATTTATAGGCAAATGGAATAAACTAGAAAATATCCTGAGTGAGGTTACTCAATCACAGAAAAACACACTTGGTATGCACTCATTGATAAGTGGATATAGTCAAAAAGCTCAAATTACCCAAGATGCAATCTACAGACCACAGGAAGCTCAAGAAGAAGGATGACCAAAATGCAGATGCTCCCACTCCTTCTTAAAATAGGGAGTAAAAATATTCATAGGAGGGGATATGGAAGCAAAGTTTAGAGCAGCAACTCAAGGAATGGCCATTCAGAACCTGACACACATGTGGCCTATATATATACAGCCACCAAAACTAGATAAGATTGAAGCTAAAAAATGCATGCGGAAAGGGATTGGATATAGATCTCTCCTGAGAGACACGTCTAGAGCATGTCCAATACAGAGGCCAGTGCTAGCAGCAAACCACTGAACTGAGAACAGGACCCCTTTGGGGGGAATTAGAGGAAGTATTGAAAGAGTTGAAGGAGCTTGCAACACAATAAAAAGAACAATGCCAATCAACCAGAGCTTCCAGGGACTAAACAACTACCGAAAGACTATACATGGACTGACCCAGGGCTCCAACAGCATATGTAGCAGAGAATAGCCTTGTTGGGGCACCAGTGCAAGGGAAAGAACTTGGTCTTGCCAAGGTTGGACCCCCAGTGCAGTGAAATATGGGGGAGGGCAATAAAGGGGATGTATAGGGGGAATACCTATATGGGGGAGGGGGAGAGGAGGGAATGGGGCTTATGGACAGGAAACCGGGAAGGGGAATAACCTTTGAAATGTAAGTAAATAAATATATAATAAAAAATAAAAAGCCCTGAAAAATAAGATTAGACTCCTAGTTTTTGAAAATTGATCATAAATTAGAGTGAGAGAGATGGCTTGCTGTTCTTCCAGAAGATCTGGGTTCTATCCCAAACATGGCAGTCCAGTTCTAGGCGATCTGATGCCCTCTTCTGGTCTCTGTGCTCACCAGGCACACACGTGGTTGGAAAACATACATGCAGGCTAAACACCATACACATAGAACAAAACAAACAACAAATGAAAAAAAAAATCAAAGACTTCCTATTACTTATATGATGAGCACAATATTTTTAAAAAAAAATTCTATATGTATTGCAAATTGTTTTCTATGAACACAATGTGTCAGCTATCTTGGGGGAAATTTCTATTAGTGTTTTGAATTCTTTTAATATCATTAAAGCTCTAAGAAAAAGAAAACAAATCTACTGGGTACCTAATGGGTCACAGGGCCTAACAGGGCCTTCTCTGCTGGGAATGGTTGTCACAGTGAGAAAGTATTAGCTCCTGGAGCTTAGCCCAAAACTGGTGTGCCTGAGGATCGGTGGGCAAGTTGTAGTGGAGAGAGGTGCCTAGAGGAAATCAGAGTTTCTCCATAACACTCAAGAGTTATAGCTACCCTGACCAGTCTTCTTTTATTTTACACTGACAATAGCAAGCACATGATAGTAAGCTTGTGATATGACAAAACCCAACTCAAGACAAAACCAAGAATCCCAGTGACATTTACCACGGAAGAAGGACATGTGTCTTGTTCGCATTTTAGTGTATGGAATGTAGGCTTAGTGCAGTTTCCTATGATTATTGCGGAATCTGAAGCGTTGCCCCCTATGGGACATGCCATGCTCATGGCAGCACACAGAACTATGTACTAGATATCAGCACTCAAGTGATGTCATTTCTACTCACAGCTCACCAGCCCAAATCAGAGTCATGACACCAATAATGTAGAGAGTAAATTCTTTTGATTGGAACTCTGTCCCGTAGGTCACATGGCTACAAGTTAAAACAGAAAATAATTAGGAACAATAAGACATTCTATGAGGCAATTTCTTCCTTTTGATTAATTCTCTCCCCCCCCCCTCTCTCTCTCTTGAGATAGCCTCTCACTATGTAGCTTCGGCTGTTCTAGAACTCACAGTGTAGGCCAGGCTGACTTTGAACTTACAGAGACTCACTCACTTCTGCCTCCTGAGTGCTGAAATTAAAGGCATGTGCCACCATGCCTAGCCCTTCCTTTTGATTTTGAAGTTCTAGAACCTAGAAGAAGAGGGAGTGGGGAGCTGTTCGAAAGGATGGGATGACTTTCTCAGACAAAAAGAGATGGACTGAAGAAGCAGATAGAACAGCACAGCAGCCTCTCACTCTGTGCTAAAGATGCACAGATATCCCCCCGGCTATCACTCGAGCCATCAGCTTCCACGTGGTCCTGTTTATCGGATGTATGTTTCCCATCTGACTAAGCAGAGGCTGAGGAAGGAAGGCAGCAGCAGGTTTTATTTACTTGCCTTGCTTCCTTTTCTCTAAGAGTTTCATCTTTCTTCCTTCTCTGTATCGCCCACCCTCCCCCTTTCCCCTTTGATCACAGAACACACAGGCCTCCTGGCATGTAATTGGAGAGCACAGTATTAAAGGCAGGATTTTGTTGGTAGAAGATTTACATATCTCCCACAAACTTTATGAGTGACCTGAAAGTTTGGCACCTAACTTTAGTGTACTGTAGTATCCTTATAAATGAACGAGAGCCACAGCAAACATGCGAGTTCCCATGCAAAATACAAGGGTGGTAGGGTAGGAAGTCTCACAGAAATAGCACCAAGATGCTCCTAAAATGACTGCTGGTTTGTTCGTTCTGACTGCCTCTCCGTGGACTCTTGTACATCCTGGCTGTTCTTGCTCCTAAAACATTTCTACCTGCCTCACAGTTTCTGCATCTAGTCTGTTGGTGTGTAGGCATTGTGCTCGTGTGAGAAAGTGGTTCCTGTAACCTAGCACAGTCCCCCAAGCATAAGAGAAAGAGGCCTTGTCCTGGTGAATTTGTGGCTGCCAGGGCTAGAAGGAACATTAGTAATGTTACTTCTCTGCAGCTTTGTTCAGGGTTGTCCATCAGTGCCATATGTGTATCATGGAAGGGTATTCATATGGGCGTTTGTGGAGGGAAACCATATGCCCTTATTTACTGTTTGTTGGGCTTTAGCTAGGACTGACTTTTGTGTGTCTGAGGCAGCACCACCCACCACTGATGGCTTTTAACCTGTGGCTTCAAAGGATAGCAGAAAATATTAGAGGATAACCATGACAGCTGCATTAGTTATTTTTATGTTGAGTGAAGAATGCCTATCAGATCCCATTTGAGTCAGCAAGATTTATTCTGACTCACGGTTTGAGTCCTTCCTGAGGGGGAAGACATGGCTGAACACTACCAGTTCATGATAGGCTGGAGCATGTGGTAGAGAGGCAGCCTTGAGTGAAGCTGGAACCAGGGCCATGGCTGTCACCTTCAAAGGCCTGCCCCTAATAACTTACCTCTACCAGTCAGATGCCCAACTGACTATCCTCCTAATGCAGCACCAACAGATAGGAAAAGCATTCAAATGCCAGCTTGTGGGGAACATTTTCAGACTCAATTCGTGGCAGTAGCATATGCCCTGGGTCTGTTCATGGCCTATGGGACCAAGCTTTAAGGACATGAGAGACTTGAAATAATGTTGCATTATGTGAAAACCATTTCCTTGGTTAGATTCTGGAATTTGTGGAAAATAGAAGTGTTGTCTCTTCCATGTGTCTTGAATTTCATCTCTGTTACTTTATAACTTCTATCTCATTCATTTCTACAACAGCAAGGCAGGATGTTCTGGTTCTGAGTACTTTATATGTTATGCATTCAGGCTCCTATTTAAAATATAATTGTATGCATGCACATGTGTGTGCATGCATGCGTATGTCTGTGCACATTTATTATATTCGGAGTAACTACTTTGACTTTCTGACTTTGCATATGTATTGAACCTTATAGAGCAGTATATAAAGCTAATATTCTGCATGCAGATGTAAAGTCTTTTTGGTTTTGGTTATTAGTGTAAAGTAGAAATGCAGGTCATTGATATGTTATACACTGAGCCACATGTAATATTGTAGCATTTGTGTGTCACTGTTTTATTGTCCTACATTGTGAAATAAGCCAGATGTTTATGCAAAGCACATGTGAAAGCTGCATATTCCAGTCATGAAACAGCCTGGAGTCTATTTGAGGTTAAAAAAGTATTAAATTAGTCTTATGTGATGTTTTGCTACCAATATTTACATTGTTATACAATCAAGGCCTGTGTAAAATAAACAGGAGGAAAACCATGGTCTTCAGAAATGGTTTGCTGAAGTCATTCTACTTCTAGGTAGGTGGCAAATTCTACATCTGTGAGGCATAATGGCTGTTGTTTTTCAGTCACAAATAGCTGGTAGAGTAGCAGACCTGGTATGCAATGAAAACTCATTTCCTTGTGACACTGAGTCCGCCCGATTAAGGAATGAATGGCATGGAAAAATGGAGACTTTCTCCAAAGGCAGTTCTGGCATTATAGCCAGAAGGGGAAGAACTATACTAGTTAACTTTCATCTTAGTCTTTTCTCCATTGCTAGAAAACACTCTGCATTTTCTTAAGCAAAGATTGGGGTCACCTTTGTATGAAAAAGAACTCAAGTCATTTTAATGCCTATGTATGTTTCACACTTTACATACCATATGAAGTTAATTTCTATAAAAAAAAAAAGACAGTAATTTTTTGCTAAGTGGGTAGAGGAATCCTGACTATTGCTCAGAGACCCCAGAGGCCTTCCTTTTGGCATCCTGAAATGTTTCCTATCTCCTTTCGTTTTTGAAGACTCTAGAGTGTCAAAGAAGGGATGTGACACACTTGCTGTTCTCAGTATAGGTGTGTCTGTGCAAAGCATTTGGAAAGTGCCTAGCACTGGAATTGCTTATGACTTATAGTAAATACTGATGATAGACACTAACTTTTACCTATCGGTGTTCTTTGATGATATTGAAGTTCAGCTATAACTATAACCATGACTGCTTTGGATGAAGATTGAAGTTGGCCTTTGTTTCTCAATGATGTAACGTTTCTGAAAGATAGAAGACATTGAGGGTGGGGGTCAAGTGGTAAGAGTTACAAAGTCAGGCAGGGCCGAGCTGAGATTTGACACGAGCTGGTGGTTTTTGTTTTTTGTTTGTTTGTGTAAGAATGCCCCTGGGGGTGTTAGGAGAGACTGTCAGGCTGCAGCTGTGTCCAAAGTGCCGATAGATGCTTTGATGCAAACTCTTGTCTTCACTGGAGAGTCCCATGTTACCTTGGCACTATTCTGCCAGAGCTTATGTTCAGGAAGAGTTGACCCTTCCTTCCAATAAAACCTTCAATAGAATAATACAGCAGGTAGCCTCTGACTTGAGATTACCCAAAAGACTAGGGAAGAGAATAACTAGAAGTTGGGGCCTGGATTTGGGATAGGCCGTACATGCAACTTTACTTCATCAATGAAATAGAGATGATCCTGATGAGTCCAGTCTGTCTCAAATTCTATTAGGCAAGCCCCATGTAGAAGTCCAGACTTTTTATCTAATTTTGTTTGTTAACTGATTGCCAAGTAACATGTGATTGGTATCATTGGAGACAGACTATCTAACCCAGATTAAGGCCCTGTCTTCATAGAATTGCTGTTCTGTTGTAAGGTTTAGCAAGCAGATGAACTCCAACAGAATGTTTTAATGGTGGAAGTGAAAAGCACAAGAAAAGCAGTGAATGACAATAAGTGCTTGTGAGGACACAGGAAAGAGAAAGGGGACGGCATTGACTTTTTTTGTTGTTGGTAGAGATTTTGTGGTAAGGTTTAAGGATATGTTATTGTGGGAGTGAATGTTTAAGCAAACAAAAAGGGAGAAGGATTCTCATGTGGTTCCAAGTCCATCTGCTAGAGTATGAATCAGGAAGCGGAGTGGGGGAGAAGAAACACAAACTCGAGTCTGCATGACTAAACTCTGGAAGACAAAAAGAGTGAATTCTGGGGAAGTCCACACCACTTAAAAAGATTCGTCTCACGGTTTTTGCCAAATGTGGTATGTGGAGGGGAACTCTGGCATAAGCTAAAATGCCAGAGACTCTACTGTAAACACGGAGCTTGGGTGTGGAAGGAAGGCTGTGTCTGGAACTCTGTGCAATAGGAGCTCAGCCTGGGAAGGCATGGGACACACTAGATCCACATCAGGAGATCAGCAGAAGGACGGAGGGAGATGCCTCACGTGTAAGGTATCTGCCACACAAGCATGAGGACCTGAGTTTGGATACCTAGTATCCATGAAAAATACCAGGTCTGGCACGATTTTGTAAGCCCACCCCCACCCCTGGACATTGGGGGATGGGCTGGAGGAGATAGATTCCTCCCTAGACCTTACTGTCAGTCAGTCAATCAGTGAGCTCCAGATTCTGTGAGGGAGCCTATCTCAATAAACAAACCTGATAATCAACCTTTGAACTCCATATGCACATGCACACAAGCATGAGCAGGTACATATTTAAGTCACACACACACACACACACACACACACACACACACACGCACACACACACACACGCACACATGCACACACACACACGCGCGCTCACGGAATGAATCATGTGAGAGAAGTTGGTTAAGGGGGTGTTAACGTGCTTTTGGACAGGTGGAAGTACTTCAAAAGTTCTATGACATAGTAGGGTAATTACTGTAAAAACTTAATTGTATATTTTAGTGCTACTAATAAAAAAATCTTGGGTGCCTCCATATACAAAAGAATCATTCATATTTAAGTTGATTACTATCCCGATTAGATTGATCTGACCATTATAAATTTTATATTGGAATTGGGCCACATACATAGGTACAACAATTGTGCCCATAAAATTTTTCTAAAAATATTTTTTTAAAATTAGATGCTTTAAAATGTCAGTCCTCTGCATAGATTAGAAATCAAGGTAGGGAAAGCTAAAAATGAAACTAGAAGAGTAAGTTGCAGAAACAGAGCTTGTGGGCTGTCCTTGAGACAAATATCTTAGCATATGTGAAGACTGAAAGTCAAGTCCATTTTGTGGTCTGAGTAGGAGCATTTTGTTAAAGAGAAGTACAATGTACGTTATAGAGAAATGCAGCGTGTGGTTTCCCCAAGATGTCCAAGACTAACAGAGCTGGGCCATGGCTAGACCTGTGATTCACAGACACAATGATAAAATAACAACCTCACTCCTGATTCTGAATCTCAAAATGTATTTTTCCTATTGCAAAGATGATTTCTCTTCTTTCTTGCATGACTTACGCTACAAAGAGATCTAGGTTGATTTCTGGAGATTTAGGCGGGAGTTTGGGAAGGTAGTCGATGTCATTGTACTTTTTTTTCCTTGAGCTCAATAACGATTGGGGGAACAAAAAGCAAATGAGATAGTGGTAAGTTTATGCCCTGGCTGTGTTCTAGAAGCTGCAGTTGTGTCAATAGCTTGAAGCCGTGGAGTTATTTTCTGAAGCAAAGGTAATCTTTGTGTACTTAGCTGAAGAGCAGACAGAGATGGACGGGGAGGCCTCCCAGGGAGACTCTTCAGCCTGGCCTATCAATCTCATGTCTCACCTACCCTTCTCCTCACCTACCCTTCTCCTCACGTCCCTTCCATCTTGTTTGAACTCTGGGACTTAATTGTTTGTCAGACACTTTTGATGGTTGTTAACAAATATCCAAGGGCAACAGATGTAATTTGGTGTGTGGATTGCACTGGTTTAATATTATTTTATTTGCCCTAGAAAGGTCTTTTTTTTTTTTAATGCCACCTTAGGCCTATTTGCAATGTTTCTCACTGTGTTACCATACATAAGTCTGTGTGGATACCAGAGACTGTATAGCCTGTGCTACATGTTGGTTATAGATGGCAGGATTGTTGTTGGACTGTGAGCTCTTTGAGGACAAGAGTCCTAAGCTATTGTTACTCATGGTCTCCATTCTCTAGCCCAAGGCCAGGCAGGAAGAAGGATTTTAAACTTTCAGTGGAGGGATATGCAGGAGATAAGTGGCAGGATTGGGCCTGGGGAGGTAGCTCAATTAGCAAGGTTGCTGCTAATTGAGTGTGAGGACCTGAGTTTGCATCCCCAGCCTCTAGGTAAAAAATGGGCATATCAGTGCCTACATGTAATCTCAGAACTGGGGAGGCAGAAACAAGCTGATCTTTAGGGCCATTCTAGCCAAATCAGTGACTTCCAGGTTTAGCAAAAGACCATGTAATAGAAAGTAACACAGAGAGAGACAGAGACACTTGGTACTGACTTCTGGATATGACAGGACATGTATGTGCACCTCCCTCCCCCACCACGTACCCCATGAACACAAACTAAGTAACAAGGGTGATGGGGAAGAATATAAATTATCACTGGCAGAGAGGAAAGAAATCACATATATCATATAGAATTCTTTACAACAGTCATGAGCACTACGCTTACAAGCAAACCAGACCCCTGGGGAGAGTTATGGTGAAAAATGGCAAGAAATTCACGAGGTCCGAAGGAAGGAAGAACTGGAGATCTAGATCATATGCACCGTTGTTTGATGAGTGCTCTAAGGGGGGCGGGGATGTCACATGTGAAAAATGGCTGCTCATTGTTGACCTCTTAATGGACCAGATGAAGGAACAGGCTTTAGTATGAGTCTAGAGAAATACACTGGTATCTTAGTCACTGTCCCGTTGCTGTGAAGAGACACTGTAACAAAGGCAACTCTTATAAAAGAAGCATTTAATTGGGGCTGGCTTCCAGTTTTGGAGGCTTAGTCCATTATCAACATAGTGGGGAATGTGACAGCAGGCATGGTGCTGGAGAAGTAGTTGAGACTTAAAGCCTGATCTATAGGCAGGAGGGAGAGGGAGAGGGAGAGGGAGAGGGGAGAGGAGAGGGAGGGAGAGGGAGAGGAGAGAGAGAGAGAGAGAGAGAGAGAGAGAGAGAGAGAGAGAGAGAGAGAGAGAGAGAATATCCCTCCAACAGGCCCAAGCTCCTAATCCTTCCAATACTGCCACTTCCCGATGACTAAGCAGTCATATATATGGAATTTATGGGGGTGCATTCATATTTAAACCACCACACTTGGTAAACTTGAAGACTTAACTGATAAAAAGAGAATAGCTTCTCAAAGAACTGTGATACTTCTGCTTCCAGCTGAAACCGGGAAATTCAGAGGCAGCAAACATGAAAACAAGAAAAACCTTAATGGAAGTGTTGAACCTAGAAAAGGTTTGGTCTGAGTTTGGAAGGAAACTCAGGGTCAGTTTATGACCCCCCAAGTACTATTGCTGGGATTTGCTGGCTTTTAATTTATTAGACTTCATTTATTTAATAACATTTTGGCACATTCTGATTCTTAGGGGCGGACCCCCAAGTTTGGCAGCTTAAACAAGGCTTCCACATCTACTGCAAAGCGCAGGAAGCCAGACTACCCAGAAGTTGCTTGCGTTGGGATAGAATGGGCCACTCTGCCGCAAATCAGCACTTCTGCTTGGGAGGGGTCTATGAAATACTGTGTGAACATTTTTTTCTCCACTACTTGCATAGAGGAGTTGTACTTTAATTAAAGCAACATGTATATATAATTTAATAAGTGCCTGCCAGAGTTTCTCTAATAAAAAAATATGGTAGAAGCAGCTTTTATTCTAAATCATTTAGGGAATTGTGAATTTGCTAAGCCTCAATCTCTAAATATGTGGGTGTGGATGGACCCCAGTTTCCATAAATTTATGGAAGTTTAGCCTATCCCAAGTGGGCGAGCCAAGCTCCAGGCTTTTTTGTTTGTGGGTTGAAATAAAGGCTTCAGTACTAAGCTCTCATCTTTCACCTCAAAGGGTAAGCAAGATTTCAGTGACTGTCTTCTTAAAGGAGCCCAACTCTGCATTCCGGGGTCTTACCTGAGGTTGTTAATAATTGAGCTTCTCATCTGTATTTGAGGGGCCCTCTTAAATACCCTGCCAATGTTATCTATACATGTTTCTTTAAGTCCATGCCTAAAGCCACTGCTGCTAACCTCTCTCTCTTTATGCTGAAATAATGCATATTTCAGTTCCAGTTTGCAAGCCACACGGTAAGAGAGAGCCGCCATCTTAATTGAACCCTTGACTAACCTGATATACCTCTTCAGGGGTCAAATCATTTAATTATATTCAATCTATTCCTATTGGCTTTCCATTTAGCTGACTCATCTTAGTATTTACTGGATGTTTCCTTTTTATACAGACATTAAATCTGACAATTTCCAAAACAATTCTGGTTTTGACCCTTGGTAAGATGGTCAGATAAATCACAGAAGTGTTAGAAAAACTAACTTGATCAAATTAAGGAGAAGTCGCCGTCTAATTAATAAGTAAGCTAGCAAACTGTAGGCAACTTGACTCCTCTTCCAGTATTTTACATTTGGTGTAAGGTTGACTGTGCACTGAATATATTTTCTTCTTCCTTTCTTTCCTAGAGAGACATCTCCTGTATGGACGGCCTGCAGTGCTCTATCGGACTAGCTATGATATCTTATACCATACGGACTTTGAAAGTGGTTATAGTGAAATATTCTTAATGCCTCTCTGGACATCGTATACCATTTCTAAGCAGGTTATTGAGAAAATTGGGGATTATACTCTTTATTTGATACAATGAGTGTTTGATTAATAATAGAATTTTACCTTAATTTTTCATGATTGAAGAAACCTGTTGCATCTACTGTAATTGTGTGTGTGTGTGTGTGTGTGTGTATGTGTGTGTGTGTGTGCGCATGTGTATACGTATGTGCCATGGCATGCCTTAGAGCTCAAGGGTGGTTTATCAAGTGTGTCTTAAAAAAACACTTTTCCTGCTTCATTGCAAGGCATGACTGTTCTATTGTAATATGTTAACACACTAGAAAAGAGAGAGAGAGAGAGAGAGAGAGAGAGAGAGAGAGAGAGAGAGAGAGGGGAGAGAGAGAAAGGAGAGAGGTATATATATCCTAAAGGGGATGTGTGTGTGTGTGTGTGTGTGTGTGTGTGTGTGTGTGTGTGTGTGTGCGTGTGTATACATATGTGCCATGGCATGCCTTAGAGCTCAAAGGGTGGTTTATCAAGTGTCAGTCTTAAAGGAAACACTTTTTTCTGCTTCGTTGCAAGATACTTTAAACTACTTTCAGTTTTCTGACTGTTCTATTGTAATATGTTAACACACACACACATACACACACACAGAGAGAGAGAGAGAGAGAGAGAGAGAGAGAGAGAGAGAGGAGAGAGAGAGAGAGAGAGAGAGAGAGGAGAGAGAGAGAGAGAGAGAGAGAGAGAGAGAGAGAGAGAGAGAGAGAGAGATATGCTGGGTGGACAGCTAACAGCTAAGATCAGCCTGTCTATGCTTCCTCTGCACTTTAACAGTAGGATCTCCACTTTATGTATTGTTTAACTTCAGACATTGGTAAAAAGATTCTACTGCGGAAAATGTAAGAGTTTGAAAATTATTGGCTTATTGTATTTAAAACAAAGGGCTTAAAAGAAGAAGTTAGAATATCAGAGCATTGACTATGGTAAGGTGGTGAGTTTGGGTTTGAGCCTTTCAAAGTAGGTGCTCGAGCTTTGCTCAAGTCGTTTGCTTTCATCTCTGGAATAGCCTCATTGAGGCTCTCTATTCCCCATGCAGGCTGAGGTCTCCAGCATCCCAGAACACCTGACCAACTGTGTTCGTCCTGATGTCCGTGTGTCTCCAGGATTCAGTCAGAACTGTTTAGCCTATAAAAATGATAAACAGATGTCATATGGATTCCTTTTTCCTCCCTGTGAGTTGTAGCATGTTGGGCTCTGATCCCCTCCCCCCACCTCCCGCCGTGTGTGTGTGTGTGTGTGTGTGTGTGTGTGTGTGTGTGTGTGTGTGTGTATGTGTATGCACATGCGCACGCTCCCATGCCTTTGTCAGGGTGAGAGGTATATTCTGGAGTTGGAAGCCTGCTGGTTAGGATTTCAGTGGTTCCAGGTTTCTTCATGGGAAAGCATTTGTGAGACTGTGAGATTTTCCCAAAATGAGCCTGAAAATGGCCGGCTTTCAAATATCCTGCTCTTCTGGAAAAGTCTAAAGTCTAGAGAGGGGAAACTTGTTTTCCTCCATATTGTTAAAGGGAATCTGAAAGAAACAGTAAGTTAATGGGAGATTAGTTCTTTCTAAGAAAGGTGTTTCGTTTGAAGGTTCCATATGGTTATATGATGAGCGTTTGTCATTCTGTATCCCCATTGGCTTCTTTCAAACCTTGTCCCCTGCTGGAACCCTTCTCACCACGTTCTGCTCCTCTTTCCGTGCCCCCGTTTTTTTGTGTGTGGCCCGTTGAGTTTAATAAGAGTCATTTGCCTGAGTGTGGGAGGGAGGCTATTAAGTGGCGAAGTCCCACAGAGGTGATTTCCTGAGAACAATTACGGCTCATTATCTTAATGACATTTTTTAAAAAGAGTCTAGGATATAATAATGAAATCAAAGAACTACAACTAGGTAGGAAGAAATGGGCTGTAAATACTTCCTGGGAGCTGTTAAGGGATGCAGAGTGACTGAGTGGAACTGTTTGGTGAAGCTGCTAAAGGGAGATAAAAGAATAGGTCCACTGGCTTCAAACTCTGAGTTGGAAGACTGAGTTTTCTGTTGATGTTGAGATTGGTAAGCAATGGACTCTGTTTGTTCTCCCACCTGATGTTTAGACCTGAGCTCCTCCCCAGAAGCTAAGTATGATGCATTCCTCGTAACCAACATGGTTCCAATGTACCCCGCCTTCAAACGTAAGTACAATATTTACCCAATAAACTGCTACTTAGAAGATAAATATTTTAAATTTGCCACTTACTTTTTCTACCTCCACACTGATTTTAATAATACCTTGCAACTGTTCGGCTTATAAGTTGTGAAGATATTTCACATGAATTCTCTGTAGATGAGCTACCTGGGCAGGAAGCCGGGGAGTCATCTAGCCCTTGCTTATAATTAGGAAATTGCCCTCATAAGAAGTGACCCAGGTCATGAAGTGGTAGGGCCAAACTAAACCACAGTTGCATTTTTTCTACCCTGCAGTTCTTTCTATTTTTAATGCTTATTATTTTTGTGATGGAGTCTTACTGAATTCTAGAGGTCACTTGCCACTTCACAGCATCTATGTTTTTTATTGAGCATGTCTGCAAAGGTCATGAGCACCCTTCTCCTTTAGGGTGATTCTGTTTTCTGAATATTGACCCCAAGACCCAGAAGAAGATTATAAATATTCTTTATCAGAATATCAATTCAGATGATTTTAGGGCCATGAAAATTATTATTTTAACTTCTTTGAACGTATACTTTATTTGTTTACAGGATAAGTATTCTTGGTTAATCGTGATTCTGTGAATTGAACAGAGCATATTTGGGCATGAAGAATTGATTTGTGTCTTTGCACAGGTATTTGGGCTTATTTCCAAAGGGTTTTGGTGAAGAAATATGCTTCAGAAAGGAATGGAGTCAACGTAATAAGTGGACCAATTTTTGACTACAATTACGATGGCCTACGTGACACTGAAGATGAAATTAAACAGTGAGCTTCTTTTTTTTCCTGTTCTGTGTGAAATGCCTAAATTTTAAGACACCAATCAAGGATATTCATATGCTAGAGAGGAGTTTATATGCTTACATATTTTTCTTTGAATTTCATCTTAAGATCTTAGTTGTTTTTCATCTTTGATTGAATATGACTTTAGTAATTAGAATGAAAAATTTTGGTGTTTGTAATAGACACACTTCCATTTTATGATAAAATGTATCAATAATATTTTTGAAATGACCATTTATTCTTCAACAACTCTTCAGTAGAGAAATTGTGATTTTAATTCATTTTCATTATTTTTAGAGACTTTTGGAATCTTTTCTACTTTCTGAGCCAGTATGTCTTATTTGAAAATTGCATATAGACTTTGGTTGACTCCAATTATCTCTCTCCCCTTGGTGCTATTTGGGATATAAAAAGATAATGTAAACTCTTGTGCTTACAAGGAGTATGTAGTCTAATGCATTGATAACATGCACAAATAAACAGAAATCAGCACAGTGTTCGATAATAATGATACTTTGTGAAAAAAATGCTATTTTGAAATACAGATAATTAATAGTATTTTCAGTAATTCAAAAGAAATCTCATCTTAATTATATACTTATGGCTGGTCATTTTTGATACTTTTTAAACAAGATTAAGTCCACTCATAATTTCAAGATTTAGAAAATGATTAAAGTTATAATCTCCAAATCTCCTGAAGAATTTAAATATGTGAACTTTGCTCTACTGGAGAAAGCTCATTCAATAGCCCTAGGCTCATCTGTTCTTGACTATTAGTGCTTCCTTTATATCAAATTCAAGATCTCAGTGTAGACTAAAAGTGCTCTTTTTCCTCTACACCCAGTGTCTTGTGCTTCTAGACCATTTTCTACATCTATGATAGTGGTCTTTCTGGAACACAATCTAGTATGATGCTTCATATCTCCCAATACTTCCATGGAATAGCTCCTAAATTCCATATCTTGGCACCCACAAACAATCACAATTTGACTTTTATTGACCCTTCCAGCTCTTTGCTCGTTATTATTATCCTAGTCACCATTGACTGCCCCCAACTCTTCAATCCAGCCACTTGATTTTCTTGGGATCTCTCTCTCTTCTCACCAGGCTGAGTCAGGTAGACAACTCCAGGCAGAGATAATATCAATCACGTTTAAAGATATACCAGGGGTCTAGCAGAGTGTCTTAGACACCAGTGATGGGTGAGCATTTTTAAGAGAAACTTTCAATGCTCCTTGTAACTTTATTTCCTGGCTCAGGTATGTGGAAGGCAGCTCTATACCTGTCCCCACCCACTACTACAGCATCATCACCAGCTGCCTGGACTTCACTCAGCCTGCAGACAAGTGTGACGGTCCCCTCTCTGTGTCTTCCTTCATCCTTCCTCACCGACCCGACAATGATGAGAGCTGTAATGTGAGTTCAGAGACAGGATGTGCTTTCACATTTAGCTTCTTAACTTATATCCCCAGCATTGAAGCAGATGTATTATCATGAAGCCTTGGGAGCCCCCAAGTGAATGGAAAGGGAAAATGACCCAAACAGAACTTTATTGAATATATAGGGACCTGGTATCCTATAATAATAATTTTGTACTTCTCACTCTGTGTTTGTGTTTGTGCATGTGTGGCGCATGCCTATATGTGTATATATTTAACACAATTCTATGTGTATGTTCAATTTTGCCAGATGATGTGCCTGAATGGTTTCAGCTTCACAAAAGGGCATTGCACCAAAAGGAAAACCACAAAATTTTCATAATAGGATACAATAAGGGTTCAAAAGAATTTACTATATTAAATTCATTTTTTTGTGGATGCTTGAAAATACAACAAAAGCTTGTAAAACACACACCCACACACACATATGTGTAGCATTATTAGTCAGGCTATCTTTTGCTACTGGTTATGGGGACTATGATAGCCATTCCGTAGCACAGAAGCCGGCTGTATCATTTATTGTCACGTGGATAGAGTTGGGGGGCAGAATGGGATCATGAAAAGGCTCTTAGCAGGGGGAAGAGAGAAGGCTCTGTGGTTATGAGCATTGGTTGCTCTTCCAGAAGACCAGAGTTTAATTCCCAGCACCAATATAATGGCTCACAACCATCTGGACCTCTAATCGCAGGGATTCCAATGCCTGCTTCTGGTCTCTGTAGATGCTAGGCATGCACAGAGTACAGATGTCGATGCAAGCAAACTACCCATACTTACAAAATAAATAAAATCTATTACATTTAAATAGGAAATGTCCGGAGCTGTGCTGCGTGTACAGACTTAAAACTCAGGGACAAATCCTATAGTGTCTATATGTACCTTTATGATGATGGAAACTTTCTGCTGCAAACTTGGGTCTAGAATTAATAGTTGATATACATTTATTTCACTTACTAGAAGGAATAGGCATAGGATCTGCAGAATAGGACCGTTAGTCAACAAATTACACTCAAATTCCTAAATTGTTTTAAAGTGTTTTAGAAGAGAAAACACCGTGTTAGACAAAAGCCATACATTCCTAGGCAGCCTATCGTATGGGGCTGAAAATAAGACATGAATGGAAATAGCCACAATGAGAAGCAAAAATCCATAACAATTGGTCCAGCCAAGATTATCATCTTCATGGGCAGTTATGACAATGGCTTCAATTATCGATGAAGAATTTAGGTCATGAATGATCAAAGCATAATAAAGACTTCCAGAGATAATATAACTGTGAACTATGGTATACGAAGCGAGTTACATTCATCTAAAACATTCAGACTTTGTGGAGATAATGTTTTAGACTTGATTTTTACCAAAAGGCTACATAGTGATGAGTGACGTTTTAAAAATTATGTGTAATCAAAAATTTTAGACTGTAGTGGTAGCATAGTAATACTGGTTGTAATAGCTGCAGAAGTAGTTGTTACCATATACTGAGTACATGTTATGATCCATATATTGTATAGGTCCTCAACTATATGGTTCCTGTCATCTAATAACCCTGTAAAGTTTCTTTCTTTTTCCTGTTAACTTCTGAGGGTCATATATTTAATAAAAGATGACGGTTAGTTGGTAGGATGGGGAAGTTTAAATTCCACAGATAATTAGCAGATATCTGTAGAGAACTTTGGCAGTTTTTCTTATTGTGCAATTAGATAATCAAGAAAAAACTGTTTCATCAAAAGAGAAACATTTTAGGTTTTGCTTTAAGGAGATAAATGATGTTGGAGGAGGTTGATCATGGTGTTCAAAAGGTATTGGCAAGATTCATAGAAATGATGTCATAGAAATGACCTGAGGTATCATCTTAGACATTTAAAAAGGAGTCTGGAAGGAAGAACTTCTGTGGCCAGAAGGTTACTGGGGCCCTAAATGTGGCTGGAAAGGAGGAGGAAGGGGGAAACTGAAGTGAGAATAAGCTGCCGCGAGCTTACTGGCATGATGTTTTAGTCATGCTTGTTCATCGGGGAATGCAATTCCTCTTATAACATCGCAGTAATTCCCTCAAGGAAACCTCAATCCTCCTAAAAGCCAGTTGATAGGTAGACTAAACACATATGGGATGAAACTCAAAATTGCTATGAATTTTAAAGGTAAAGTAAAGGTTGTGTAGACAGTTATACATATAGTAGGCTATTTAAAGCACATCTCAGTACTTGGGAAGCCTCCAGTCCCTGCAGCAATGTGGCAATGGTGACTTTGAAAGGCCTGTTCCAAATTTAATGCCAAGACAGTTCTAGGTGACACAGGGTTTTACCTGCAAAATGAAATCTGTACTACTGCTCCTCAGGAGTCTTCCTCTGCTCGCTGGTTTCTGAACCTACAGTAAGTTTGGAAGTTCTTCTAGAGAGTTCATGGCCAGAATGCTTCTTAACTTAAGAATCTCAAGTCCAATAGCAACTTCTCCTATTTTTTAAGTTTACTTGGAAAACTACTGCAACTTGAATCTATAGACCTTCGTTGGGAGAAAGTTTAGGGAAACAGACAATAAATAACCTAGCGTTGTGGAAACAGTTCCGAGGTTAAGAGCACTGGTTGCTCTTCCACAGTACTGGGGTTCATTTGCTCTTCCAGAGGTCCTGAGTTCAATTCCCAGCACCCATGTGGCAGCTCACAACTGTCTGTAATTCTAGTTCCAGGGCATTGGATTCTTCTTCTGGCTTCTGTGGACACCACACACAGGTGGCACTAAAACATACATGAAGGCAAAACACTTGTACACATACAAATAAAACACCTAATAAGGGGTTGGGGATTTAGCTCAGTGGTAGAGCATTTGCCTAGCAAGCGCAAGGCCCTGGGTTCGGTCCCCAGCTCTGAAAAAAAGAAAAAGAAAAAAAAAAACTTAATAAATCGAACTTTTAGAAGAACAAATATCTATAGCATAAGAATAATTATGGACTGTGTTTTTGGTTATGTTAATATTCTGTTATTTATTTTTAAAGCTTTTTCTCTCCTACTTTGGCACACATGAACTGTATATAAACTTTATTACTTTCATATCTTGTCCTTCTAGTTCCATCAGTAATAACTTCCACAAATTGTGAGCAAATATGTTTTCTTTACATGTAGTGTAAAGGCAAAATATGTTTTCTTTATACATAGTGCAGCGTAAATTGCCTTATGACAAATTAGAGACAAGGTTTTAGCATGTGGAAAGCAGAAGAGAATATTCTCAAGGAAAGAAGTAGAAAGAAACAGATTTTTGCCCTTGAATTCTTACCATTCTAACTTGTCTAATTTTGAGTAAGGAAACCCTTTTCCAGCCCTGTCCACACATTCACATACTGCATTTACAAAAGGAACACTAGACTCACTGACCATTGAAAAAAACCCAACAAAGGAGCAAAATATGAAAATTCTCCCAAAATATAACCTCATGCTTACCTTGAGGGGGTCTTGACCCATCAAGAGACCTCCTACTTTGTTAATTACATGGTCATGCTGAGGACTGGTCAGTAGCATTGTGGATAGAGCTAAATTTAGGTTCGACTATACTGGGTGTTGCAGAAATCTTGGTTAGGTTAGGCAGGAGGTTATGAAAGGCCCGAATCCTCTCTCCTGCCTGCAAAGGCATTTCTGCACTTTGCCTGGAATGGCCAGGCATTGGTTTCCTGAACCAACAAGCTCATGATACATATTTAGATTTGGCATGAGTTACTGTCATTCTTGGTTCAGGTCGGTGTGGTTGGAGTTTTCTGAGAAAACCTTTGCAGGTTCACGGGCCTCAATGGTTGGTTCATTGAGATCACTAGTGGTCAAGAGTTAGCCAAGGGAGCGCCTCAACATTCTTGCTCCTGGGCTCTGTAGCACCCTGTAAATGTCTCTAAAGACTCTTGCTGGACACTTCAATTCAGAGGCATTAGGTAGTGGTGTTATTTGTGAAGGCTTTCCTGTCACTGGCTACTAATGAAGGACACTTTTGCTTAATTCATAGGACATTTGGATCTTATTATTTTCCCCCAATGTTTCCTCCAAATTGAAATATTTTTGAGACGTGGGGGTTTCTTCTTCTTTAGTTTCTAATAAGACATGAAATACATTGTTCTGTTGTTCTGTATGGCTTTAGCCTGGAGTTGTTTGTTTGTTTTTGTTTTGTTTTGTTTTTCCAACAAAGTCATTAAGAGATTCCTTTCCTTTCATTGGTGGTTTACTATCGTCTAATTTTCCCTTTCTTTCTTTTTCTCCTTTTATTTTTTTCCTGCCTCCAATCATACTGTTGAAGTAAGCATTAGTAGCCTTATTAATCAACAAAGCATAGTGGAATTAGTAGTTTTACCAGAGAGCCAAATGTGTCAACTGACCTGTTTCAAACTGAACTCACTATCAGACAGTAACTGTCATCTCCTAGATAACTATGGCTGCGAGGACTCTTGTGAGCAGGAATACACACGTAGTTTCCTATGTTAGGCACTGGCTATCTGGTTATTTTGTAAGAGAGAGGAACATTCCAGATTAAGTGTGAGCTGAATCCAACCCTACCTTTGATGGCTGAGAAGAAAAGCAACATGATCAGATTCTGCAGGGTCAACAATTTTCCTCACTTTGATTTGTGTTCTGAGAACCTAGTGAGAACAACTCCTTTTCACACAATGTTACTCATTTGTTTGGTACACCTTATCACTTCGAGAATGTCTACAGGCAAGGAGAGAGGTATTTGTGGTGCATTCCTGACAGATTTCAGTAGAGATAAGAGGGTCAGTGGGAACAATGTGCTTGGGTCTGTGTGCAGAAAATGACCTTGTCTAACCTTGTCTAGAAAAGTCTGATTGCTTCCTTTCCCTTGCAGAGCTCCGAGGATGAGTCGAAGTGGGTAGAGGAACTCATGAAGATGCATACAGCTCGGGTGCGGGACATTGAGCATCTCACTGGTCTGGATTTCTACCGGAAGACTAGCCGTAGCTATTCGGAAATTCTGACCCTCAAGACATACCTGCATACGTATGAGAGCGAGATTTAACTTTCTGGGCCTGGGCAGTGTAGTCTTAGCAACTGGTGTATATTTTTATATTGTGTTTGTATTTATTAATTTGAAACCAGGACACAAACAAACAAAGAAACAAACAAATAAAAAAAAAAAACCACTTAGTATTTTAATCCTGTACCAAATCTGACATATTAAGCTGAATGACTGTGCTATTTTTTTTTCCTCTAATTCTTGATTTAGACAGAGTTGTGTTCTGAGCAGAGTTTATAGTGAACACTGAGGCTCACAATCCAAGTAGAAGCTACGTGGATCTACATGGTGCTGCAGGTTGAAAATTTGCATTGAGGAAATATTAGTTTTCCAGGGCACAGTCACCACGTGTAGTTCTGTTCTGTATTGAAAGACTGATTTTGTAAAGGTGCATTCATCTGCTGTTAACTTTGACAGACATATTTATGCCTTATAGACCAATCTTAAATATAATAAATCACACATTCAGATTTTCCCTGGTTCTGTCTGGCCTTTGTTTCTTTTGTAAATCTGGGTTTTTCCCTCAGGTGTTTTCCCTCAAGGGACATGAGTTTCTTGCATTGAGGCTTCTTCCCAGTTGCTTCCTTGATACTTAAGTAGAGGATGGCATGGGTACATGCATACAGGAAATCAGAACTAGAACAGAGAAAACCATAATTGTTTTGTAAGGTTTTTCAACTTTGAAAAAAAAGTGTTCTCTTGGTTGATTCAGTTCAAAATTGTCAATAGTAGATTCAACCTCAATTGTTTTATGGAGTTAAGGATATATCATTAGTTGATTAAACATGTACAAGGCACTGATCAATTCGCAGACCTACAAAAATAAAAACATCATTAGTCAAATATTCTATACAAAATATCCACCTAGGGGGTAGAGAAATGACTCTCTGTTAAGAGCACTGATTACTCTCCGGGAAGTCCTGAGTTCAATTCCCAGCACCCACATGGTGACTTACAGCCATCTGTAATAGGATCTGATGCCCTCTTCTGGTGTGTGTGTGTGTGTGTGTGTGTGTGTGTGTGTGTGTGTGTGTAAAGACAGAACACATATATAAAATCAATCAATCAATTAATAAATAATTTTTTAAAAAATCCACCCAGCAACTATAGAAAATGTAATGAGAAGAAAGTAAGTTGAGCTCTAGACGTAAACATGTACGTAAACATGTATGTAATAAACCAATCAAGGAAGAAGAGAAGAAATACCAAAGACTATTACTAGTGTAGTTACAGTACAATGTCAGAAGAGAATGAATGGGATGTGGGTGATTTTAAAAGCGCATAGTTATGGTACTATATATACCATATGGTACTATATGGTACAGCACACAGTTAAAGCCAGGAGGTCACTAAATATTGCTAATCATATCATGGAGAAAGATGAAATTGTTTTGTTAACATCAACAATAATACTGTAATGTTGCCAACAATTGCTGGTATTTTTTTATTTTTTTAAATTAAATAGAAACACATGGCTTTATTCCCACATGGTGGTCATCACAGCTGGTCCTTTTAAATCTATTTCCACTACTGTGATCATCACAATTGGACCCTCGGTAGATGAAATGAGTTTTTAAATTTTTACAAATATTCCTTTAAAATACATTAACTTAAGAAAGAAGGAAACATGTCAAGTAAAGAAAAACAACATTCCATCAAAAGTTGGTATGTGCCGGGAGTGTGTGAGCATTCAGAGATGAGAGAGAAACAGTGACATCTGAGAAGCAGGGCTACTTTGGAAGAAGCGATTGTGCACTTACCAAGTTTAGCCCTACGTTTATTGGGTACTAACTGGTGCAGGCAGGCCTCTGTTGCTTTGTATGCCCTGTGTTGTATGCCTTCCTTGAAAAACAGGAAGCCTGGGAAGGTTTTAATGGACTGGCTCCATTAGGTGTGAGTGGTAAGTGGGCCTGGAGTTTGGAATAGAGAACCAGCAGGGTAGAACTGAGCAGGAATTTGGTTCTTTATCCATTCTCTATTCAGTGATTATGTAATGAGCACCTTATCCAGCACTTACCCAGGCCAGTAGGGATAAAACAGTGAATAAAAACCTACATGGTTCTGGACCCCATAAGACTTATTTTTAAGTAAGTGGAAGATGCTATTTAAAGTGCTGAAGTTCAGTGACAGACATGCAAGGGGAATGAGTGTCAAGGATGTGGAAAGGAATGACCTTGTAGAGGACATTCTAGTTTAGATTAGGGGGATGAGAAGAGATGGCCTTGAGGAGAAAAAGACTAGAAAGAAATACCGATGGAAGGAAAAATCTCAGATCTGAAGACTGATGACAGTCTGAAAAAGGTGTCCCTGAACCCACACAGTGGCATCTAGGTAGGCAGGGAATGGGTCAGGTTCCAAAGGAATTCTCATACAAGGTGTCTTCATTCTGTTTGTTCGCTGTGCACTGAAGAATAACTGAGAAGTCTCATGCAGGATGAGACCTGACTTCAGATTTCCGCATACTGGCCTGAAGAGATAGTAATGATATCACGTGTTCTGGAGAGTAACCTACACAACGAAACCCAATGAAAGGGTCTACTTAGGAGAGCTTTGCTTATCTCTCCATTGTCACTGAAGGGAAGAATGGCTAATTAACCTGTAGTTGTGAGCTGCTTGTGAAGATAGGTTTCTACATCACCTGAGACTGAACTCTTCCCAAGATGGGTTAAACCTGAGGCTCCTGGAGTGAGCAGGGTAAATTTACTTGACTCCCACTGCTCTATTTTTATTCTTGGATCAAAGCTTTCTTTCTCATAAACAAACTTAATGCCCAGAGAGAACTCAACCCTTGTATATTTCAAGTAAGTGGCTTGCAGATAAATACATGCCATTAATTGTGGGGTTATTTATGAAAGTCTCTGAATGGACAGGGACTCTATTAAAAATGAGGTCTAGAAGACTATTTTAAGTTGGGAGTTTTTTATATCGAGCCTTTAGTCCATTGATGCTCTCATTGAGCAAGTTGCTAGCCACTCACTAGCATGGTGGTCCCAGTCCAGCGGATGGGCTAAGGATCTGCCTCTCTAGAAATGAGCTCACTGAAAACAGGGTAAACCAGGAAAGCAGCCACATGCTTTCCCAAGGGAGAAAACACTGAATTGTTTTTAAGAGGGTTGACTCTTTTTTTAAAAAGATCTCTGAACAAAAGCCTTGCTGGGTGCCAGCTTGGTTTGCGTAACTGCCCAAGAGCCACAACCCCCAGCTTCCTGTACCATTGTTCCTTGTGGTGGTTGGGGAGAGGGTGGTTGTGGGAGACCCAGATGACCTCCCTTGTTTACACTTCTCTCACTGCAGCTTTGTTGTTCTGTTTCCCTGCTGAATTAGGATGGGCTGCCCTGTGGGTGGGAGGTAGGGATGGCAATGGGTAATCTCCCGTGGCTTCGAAGCCAGCGATTGTTTGAGGCAGTGACAAACACAAGTCAGATGTTCAAATTTATGAGCTGGGGTAGAGAGCTTTGCTGGAGGTCCAGCCTAGGGTGGTAGTGGTTCCTGTTTGGGCTGTGTTTCTAGGAAGCCTGTGTCCTTGACCTCTCTTGGCAACCGGAGCTAGTTGGAGTAAAATGTGGAAAAAGTGAGTTCTGTCAGACATTTTCATCTTCGCCATTCTCTTTCTCTTTATCCTCCTTCCTTCTCCTCAGTCGCCTTTTCTGCCTCTTTCTTTTGCATTCTCTCCCCTCTTCCTTTCCTCCTCTTTTTTTCCTCTTCTTCCCATTCTTTACTGCTCTCTAATTCCAACCCCATTGAGGTAAAACTGCCACAAATTATCTGAACATGTAAAGAATACATTCTGATAAACTTTTACACATGTGTACATCTATGATACAATCCTTGACACCAAGTTAGTAAATATATCCGCCATACCTGTGCTGCTTGTTTTATTTGTTTGTTTGTTCGTTCGTTCAGTCAGTCCACCTGACACAAGCTGGAGTCACCTGGGAAGAGGGAGCTTCAGTGGAGGAATTGCTTCCATCAGATTGGCCTGTTGGCAAGCCTCTGGGGCATTTTCTTGATGACTGATGTGGATTAGCCGAGCCTGCTAGGAGCGGTGAAATGGCACTCCTGGGAAAATGGCCTTGGTTTGTATCGAAAAAAGCAAGCGAGTACGAATTCCTCTGTGGTCTCTGCTTCTGATCTTCCCTTGGCTTCCCTGGAGGATGAACCTGTGAGTCGAAATAAGCACTTTCCCTCTCTAATCTGATTTTGGTTCCTGTTTTATCACCAAGGTAGAAAGCAAGCTAGAACAATGCCCAGATACTTCCTTGTGTCGCACAGTAACCTTTCATATTCTCAAACCACACCACCTCCCCTCATAACCCTCAGACCTTTACCTACAGCGGCATTACCAAAGAATACTTGGCACTGTAGCCTTTTTTTTTTTTTAAACTAATGGAATACTTAAGTCGTTATAGCTTGGTGCCTGGCTTGATTCAGTATAGTTATTCCAAGACTCATTTAGATTATTGTCCAAGCACTAGTCCATTCTGTTTTAATTGTTCAGCATTCTGTTCTGTAGATGCAACCCGTTGGCTTATTCATCTGTTGGTGGACACTTGGATTATTTTCAATTTTCAGCTATTGCAAAATAGTCACATTGTTAAGAACATGTGTATAACTTTCTGCATATGGGATTCGTTTTCATTTCTCTTCAGTAAAAACTTAGGTGTGGAGTGGCTTGATCCTATGCTAAATGGATACAATTTTTTTTTTTTTTACGTAAATGTCAAATCCATTGCCAAAGTGGTTGAATGTGATATTCCCATGAGCCATGCTTGAGAGCTTCAGGGTCTCATGTCTCCAGTTCTGGGTATGGGTAGTCTACGTTTGGAAATTCTAATAGGTTAATAGCAGTATTTCACTGACTCTTTCTTTTGAGATAGAGCCTTGCTATACAGCCTGGCTGGCCCAGAACTTGCTGCCTAGCTCAGGCTGCTCTTGAACTTGCAATGATTCTTCTGCTGCTGCTCTGTGTGCTGGGATTGCAGCTATGTACCACCAAGCCCAGCCCTTATGCTCTTCCTCAGAACTAGCAGTGGTGAGCATCTTGTCACGTGATCATTCACTACGCACACATTTCGCTCCGGAGATTTCTATTAAAGGATTGTGGTCATGTGAAAATCTGAGACGCTTTTAAGGATGTTTGAGAGGTCTTTCACCCAAATTTAGGTCTCTTGCATATATTTTGTAAGAATTATTTTTCCAGTCTGAGTCTCATCTTTTTACTTTCTATATCACACTGTGAAGATTAAAGGGTTTTAAAAAAGAATTATTTATTAAGTTTATGTATATGAGCACACTGTAGCTGTTTTCAGACACACCAGAAGAGGGCATCGGATTCCATTACAGATGGTTGTGAGCCACCATATGGTTGCTGGGAATTGAATTCATGATCTCAAAGAGCAGTTGGTTCTCTTAACCACTGAGTCATCTCTCCAGCCTCAGATTAAAGTTTTTGTTTCAAACATATGAAGGAGTCCAATTTATTATTTTGATTTTTATTAAATCTAATTTGGTTTAGTCTCTAAGAGATATTTGCCTAATCCCCTTTGTTTTATTCTAGAAGTTTGAAATTTGCATAGTTTAACTTTAGACTCATGGTTCATTTCCTATTGCTTTTGTATGTTGGTGTCACACAAGCTATGTACCTAAGCTCTTTTTATTTTTTTGTATGTGAATAGCCACATGTTTTCAGCTGCATTTTAAAATTGCTCTACTCATGTTCCCATCCACTCCTGGAACATTTCCTAACAATCTCCCTCCGTCTTTTGAGTCTTCTTTGGGTGTGTTGCCCATTGAATGTGATTAGACTTCCTTATCTGAGTGTGGGTGGGAGTTATTAGCGGGAGCAAGAGCATCTAATCAGTGGTTACACCACTGAGGAAAATGACACCCTTTCCCAACACCGTTCCCTGCCAATAGTCATTCCCTCAGGTAGGACCAGGCCCTGGTGGACTTTGTCCCCACCCACGATGAGATGTTGAAAAGCTGGTCATGAGGGCAACAACTATGTCTAGAAGCCATCTCTTCACTGCAGTGCCCTTATGCCCTGGCTTTTACATTCTCTCTGCTTCCTCCTGTATGATGTGCCCGAGCCTTGGAGGGGTGCTGTGACTGCCCCAAAGCAATTCGCCCTTCTCAGCTTCATTTTCTACTTTGGTCATAAACCAGTCATGAGGGTAGATGTTGCTTTACCTCTCCCCTCACTGTCTCCCATTGATCTGTCCGAGTACTGGTTACTCTGACACATTCTATTTGAACTACTCTGATTTCATAATAATTTTAAACGGAAGCACTGCTAGCCTTCTGGCTCTCTTCTTTCCTATATATCCAGTCAGCTGAAGTTCTCTGTGCTTCCGTGCAAACTTAAAAACCAGCTTATCACTTTTTAGAAAAAAAATCGACTGGGATTTTAGTTGTCTTTGTCCATCTCATTGTTGAGAGTTAACATCTTAAGTTATCTGGAGCACCCTGACCCATGAATAAAATGTATTTCTCCACTGATGGCTGGCCTTCTGTCTGACTGAAAGGTCTTTATTTCACTTTTTGACTCTTAAAGATATTTTCAGTAGGTGAAGAATTCTAGGTTGACAATTCTTTCTTTCAGTGCCTGGACATATCACCCCACTGTCCTCTGGCATGCATTATTTCTGATGGGAATGCTGTCATTCTGGGTTTTCTCCAGCTGCTTCTAAAATACAATTATTTTGGTTAGTTTTAAGCAACTTGATTTTGATGGGCCTTCACTTTCTTATTTTATTTATTTATTTATTTATTATTTATTTTCATTTCTTATGCTTAAGGATCTGTGAGTTCACAGTTTTCATAAACCTTAGAATACATAAGGCTGTTCTTCCTTCAGATGTACTGGGATATTTCAGGGACTTACATTGTACATGTATCTGGTTTGTTGCTCATGTGCTGTTGGCCATTTTTTTTTAAAGACTTTCATCTATTTCGTCATGGTTGACTTTACTGTCTTCCAGCTCACCGTTCCCCCCACCCCTCCTGCTTTTAGGTCTAACAAGGTTTTAAATCCATTTAACACTTTTGTTCTCAGCATTTGTAAAGTTTCTCTGTGTGTGTGTGCATGTGTGGTCTTCATGTATGTGTGTGTATGCATGTTCACATGTGTGTGAGCATGTGTGCAAGTATGTACAGGTACAAGTGAAGTATGGAGGTTGATGTTAGCTTTCTTTCTCCAGTGATATGCACACTACACCCCTTACATACTATGGCCAAGTTTCTCAACTCATCCTGGAACTTGCCTTTTAGGGCAGGTCTGCCTAACCATCTTGCCCTGGGGAACCCAGTCCCTGTCCACCTACAATGCACTGGGTGGGCAGCCAGGCCCACCCAGCCTTAATATGGACTCAGTTGTTCTAAACTTCTGGCCCTCATACTGATTGACAAATAACTTCAACTCACTGATTCATTTTCTCAGAGTTTGCAATTTTTATTTATCAAAATTCAGTCTTGGGTGGGTGAAATGGCTTAGAGGGGGAAGATGCTGGTTTTGCAAGACTGGTAACCTGAGTATGATCTCCAGCAACTGTGTAAAGGTAGAGGGGGAGGCCTGTCTCAACAAAGCTGTCCTATGACTTCTAAAAATTCACACCAGCATGCATGTGCATGTGTGCACATATGCACTACACACACACACACACACACACACACACACACACACTGTATAAAAATTCATTCTAAGTCATGTGTATTTTTCTTATCTTAGCATGTTCTGTTTCTCATGGTTTCCTGAGCACAGAGAATATAAATATAGTAGTTACATGAATAGTTCATTATTACTGATATTCTTTGACATATTTCTAGTTTGATTAGTTTATGAAGGCTTATCCTCCATGATGTTTCTGCAAAATTCAGTTGCTTGGGGTTTTTTTTCCCCTTTATTATGGATTTATTGCATTTTCCTGATCATTTGGGCATTTAAAATTATACTTTGTATAGGAAGATTTTACAGTTTTTGGGTGCTGGATTTCTGAAGCATTCTTTTAAAAATCCTTGAGCCTTATTTGGAGACATACTTATTATTACTATTATTAATTTATTATTGGTGGTGGTTGTGGTTCTGGTGGTTTTGTTTTTGAGACAGGGTGTCTCTGTGTAGCCCTGACTGTCCTAGAACTCACTGTGTAAACCAGGCTGGCTTTGAACCCACAAGAGATCTGCCTGGCTCTGCTTCCCAAGTGTTGGGATCAAAGCATGCACCATCATTGCCCAGCTACAGTGGCACAATTACATTTACGGGAAAAAGAAGAAAGTTTCTTGAAAAGTGTGTTATCATTATTTGTCACAAAGTTTAATGGTAATACTTTCCCCTGAATTATTATAGAGAAGGAGCATTATTTAGTCTACTTTTTCTCTACTACAGAAGAAAGACATTTGTAGTTTCGGTGTCCTTTGTCATTTTGCATCTGCCTGTTCTTGCAAATTCTAATTCTTGGTTGAACTCTGTGTACCGTCCCTGTAGTTATTTTAGATTCTTCTTCCCAAGCTCTAAGTATTTCCCTTATGGAGAACCAGAGTGATAAATATTCGCCTGAACATCTAGAGGGGCTCTCTGCAGCATCCTGAGGGGCTGTCTATGCTTCATTCACCAGAAGGCATGTCTCAGAGTTAGACTGGGGCTCCTAATCAAATATGATCTAGATCTTAGGTGGGCCTTCCTACTTAAAACAATCCAATCAAGAAAAATTCCTCACAGGTGTGCCCAGCTGCTTGAGTTTTAGATAATTCTAGAAGTAGTCAATTTGACAACCAAAGTTAGCCTTCACAATGATGGATACAGGTTTTATTTCTCAAATCGAATTTATTTAATAGCAAACTTAAATATTTACTAGTTCTTAGATTCAGTTATATATTGCAAATGTGAAAATAACTTTTAATTTCAAGTCTCACACATTACATTGGGTCATAAATATGTTAAAATACATTTAATGAGAACAGGAAGCTACCGTACTTTCATAAGGATGTTAAAGATGACCCTAATATGATTCAGGGAGTATATGGATATGTAAACTCTTTCATTACTCACAACAATCTTGAGTTTCATATTAAACTCATTTTACAAGTGGGAAAAGTCAGGGTTAGAAAGATGGCTCAGTGCTTAAGAGAGTATACTGTTCTTGCAGAGGACTTGAGTTCAGTGTCCTGCACCTACGTCAGGTGTGGCTCATAACCCCCTGCAACTCTGGATCAAAGGGGTCTCATTATCATTCATATATATATGACACAGAGAGAGACCACACACACACACACACACACACACACACGAACACACACACACACACGAACACACACAAAGAGAGAGAGAGAGAGAGAGAGAGAGAGAGAGAGAGAGAGACAGAGAAGAGAAGAGAGACAGAGAGACAGAGAGAAAGTTATTTGGTTAAAATCTCTTGCCCAATGTCATGTAGATAAGGTGAAAGCTAGGCTTCCTTTCAGTGAATAAGTTATGGATGGGTAAGGAAGCATGAAAAGTGAACCCTAATAAGGTAAGTGAAGGCTTAGGGGGTGTCCTTTCTGGAGAAATCTGAAGAAGTCAGTGTAGTTAAGGCTTGCAAATGTTGGAATTCTGCAATTGTCGCACATGCAGGGAGTTGAATTTTCCTGCCGTAAGCTGATGTTGTGTTTGGAGCTGGGAGGTTGCAGTTCAGATAGAATGGGCTGCCTCAATTCAAGTAACAAAAGAACTCGTGGAAAGACTTTGAACCTTATTCTGCCCATTCCGCATTTCTCTTAAGCATTTTGCTGCTGGACACTGACATGAACTAGGTCTGAGTTCAGTTGGGTAGGCTGGCAGTGAAGGGTCTTGCTGTCACTGTATGGAGAATGAAGCCCCAGCCAGTGTCATTAGCCTTGAGGAAGGAAAGCTCTGGCAGGCAGAGAGAGAGAGAGAGAGAGAGAGAGAGAGAGAGAGAGAGAGAGAGAGAGAGAGAGAGAGAGAGAGAGAGAGATTCAATGACAAAATGAATAGAGGAATAGGGATAAGTCAGAGGCTTTTTACATTTGGTAGTAGGTGAGAGAATGGAGTGTCTAACCGAGACTTCTAGAGAGGCAGAACTGGAGGGCAGCAGAGCAAAGCTAGTAAGTCAGTTTTGAAAGGCTGAGCTCGGAGTGTCAGTAAATCATGCTGGTGAAGATTACGAGAAGATCAGTGAAGAGGGCATCCAAACCACAGGGAGGTGCACCAGACATGTAGGTGTCAGTTAGTGTCATAGGCATGGATGGCACTGTCCTCGTTTTAGACAGGATCTCTTATTGACTGCTGTGTACAGCCTGTGGGCTTCTAGAGATTCTCTAATCCTTGCCTCCTGCCGTGAGAATGCTAGGACTACAGCAAGTTACCATGGCAGACCCTATGTGAGTTCCGGGAACCGGAGCTTAGGTCCTCAAGTCATCTTTCTAACTCTGAAAAACTTTCACAATATTGGAGTTTGTCAGTGAAATTAAATTCCAGAGAGAAGGCAAATTAGACAGGAACTAGAAATAACTACTGGACTGTTTGGAAGTAAATTTAATGGATTGGTCTGAAAAAATGGCTACAGTGGGTTTCAATGCAGAGAAAATGAATACCCCAAGGCAGTGTATGGAGATGCCCTGTGGAGAAATTGGGCAGGAAGTAGAAGACACAGGAGAGACTGTGAGAGGGAGATAAACACTAAGGAGGATTTGTCTTCCTTAGGATAGGAAAAGCTTTATAGACTATTAAGAGGAAAGGAACAAACATCTTAGGAAATTGAATTATAAACAAATTTGAAATTAAATGTGGCAGATGAAGACTCAAATGTAATAAATTGCTTCTAGTATATGTACCTCATTAGTTACAATTATTAAAGTACACACAATTGCCAGATCACCATCAGACTTTCTCAAATGGTTCCCTGTAGACCAGATATAAGCAATGAATTGGTTGGTTGAGTCCACATATTTAAAAAATTAAGTTGGCTACTAATACTTTAAAATATCAACAAATTTCTAATGAAAACCCACATTTTGCCTTCCTTAAGATGCCAATGACTGAAAATGTTCGTTATTGCTTGATAGGCTTACAAGCAGTGCGAGCCTCAGCTGCTGCTTTTTATATCAGGGTTGGCAATTGTTTCCTCTAAAGAGCTGGATAGTAAATTCTTTGGGCTTTGCCATAGTCTCTAGCTATTGTGTTAACATTTGGAAACAACTATAAACAATACGTAAATGTACTTTGCTGTGTTCCAATAAACTTTATCTGGACAGACTTGACTTTTGTACCTTTTTAAAAGTTACAAAGTAGTACTATTTCTGGCTGTCATTGATAACACCGAACAATACATATGGGTAGTGTGGGCAAAGAGCAATCCTTTCACATGCTGATGGGAATGGTGCTGTCACCATGGAAATTAGTGGGGAAGTTCCTTGTAAACTAATCTAGTGCTATTGTATGACCTAGCTCTACCACTCCTGGATAGATGCTCAAGGGATGTTTATACACAAATACATACAATACACATATATGTACATGGGCATACATAATATATATGCTCACATATATGCATGAGGTCAAAGGCAAAGAAAGGCACCTATGAAAGAGGAGGAAGAGGCCTAACATAAAGGGAGACAAAAAGGGATAGAAAAATTACTGTACATTTCCTTTCATATGCAGAATCTAGATTTTAAATATATGTATTCTTGTAAATGGATATACATGAGTGTGTGTGTGTGTGTGTGTGTGTGTGTGTGAGAGAGAGAGAGAGAGAGAGAGAGAGAGAGAGAGAGAGAGACATGATGAGGAAGAGGGAGGGAACCAACAAATGATTAGAAGGAAGTGTGTAACTGACTAATAGGATGGAGTATATATGAACAAAGTACAAGGATAGTGGCTGGAAAGATATTGTAATGAAACCTATTTTTTTTTTAAATAACAAAATCTTTTTTTAATGTGAGATTTTTAAAAAAATATTTTTATCTTTAATTTTTTTTTTTACAGTCCAATTGTTATCCCCCTCCTGGTCTGCCCTCTGACAGTTTCTCTTCCCACTCCTCCTTCTCCCTGTCTCCAAGAGGAAGTCCCTACTGGTCACCCCACTGCACCCCACCAGAAAAAAGTAACAAAAAGTCGAGGCTTTGTTTTAAAAGGAAAGAGAATAAAGAAAATAAGTTCAAGACCTTCCTGAGCTAGAGAACAAGTTCAAAGTCAGCGTGGACAACACAGAGAGACTCTGCCTTAGACAAACATAGAAGGAAATCTGAGGATCTAGCTTAGGGGTGGAGTGCTTGCCTAGAGAGCAGTGTCCAGTATCAAACAGCAAACAAAATGACCTGTCAGTTTCTTCATGAGATCCATTCAGACTAGTGTTTTCCCGACCAGTGCCACTCCTGTATGAGGCTGTCATCTATCTGTCTTACAGCAGAGCCTCTGACTCTCTTAGGTCCCTTCATGATTTCTTATCCTTCACACTTTACCCAAGTGCTGCTACATAGCCCTCAGCACTCCTTACCACCCAGGCAGCCCCAAGAGTCAGGCAGCTGGGCTTTTGTGTCTGTCTTCTTAGTGAACTCACTGTCTTTGTCCTGCCTTTCTGAACTGAACCCAGTGAGAAGGCAGGTCAGGTAAATGCAAGTGTCCATCCAACAAAACCAGGCTGTTCTTGGGTAGACGGTATAGTGTTTGCAATTCTTTAAGGTTTTCAAATATTAAAAAAGTAATGGCTCTTCTTCACATGGAGCACAGACAGAAACAGCTGGCCGCCTGGATGTGAATGTGGATCTTTAAACCTGCTCACTGCCCCAAGTTTCCTTGACTTTAAATTTTTTTTAAAATTCAAATAACTTAGTCAAGTTGCTTCCTCCAAGTGAAGGATAAGTTGCTGCTTTTCATTGTGTTTTAAATTGTGTTTATTTCTTGAATGCTTTCCTTGCTTCATTAATTTTACTTTAATTGCCTCTAGGCATTTGATTTTGATTCTCATAATTGGTGTCCAGGCATCTCTGACTGCTTGGAATGGAAGATTTTCAACGTTGAAAGGTAGAAAAGTCTATGTTTGCTAGTTTGAATGTACTTGGGAGGCAGAGGCAGTCAGATATCTATGAGTTTGAGGACAATTTAGTCTCCACGGTGAGTTCCAGTCCAGCCAAGGTTACATGTTGTGGTTTGCCCTGGAGTTATCTGTATTTTGATGCTAATTCCACTGCCCCAAGGACGGCTGCCTAGTCATGTACTCAGGACTCAGGTGACTTCACTAGAACCTTCTCCCCATTGAATTTGTAAAATACAGGTGAGGGCAGGTACAGGATAAAAGGAGGCCTGTCATTGGACGAGAAGGAAGGATGGGTAGGAGAAAAGTTCGAAGGGGGAGGAGGAGACTGGACCGGAAAGAGGGAGAGACAGGAGGGACAGAGAGAGTAGTCACAGTGGAGAGAAAATGGAAGCTGATGTTAAGATTCCACTCTGTGTATTTATAGGTTGTGATTGATGTTCTTAAGGGATGGATGTGTACTGGGCTTTGTATGTTTAGATGGGCAATTATATCTTATCAATTGGGTCAAAGGTTATTATGTTGTGTTTTTTTTGTTTTTTTTTATGTGATTGTTTGAGTGTAGGAAAGTGTGTGGCAGTTGGAGACACTGGGCTGCCTCGGAGTTGGGATGTGTGTTTCTGGCATGGAAACCTGCCTTGGGAACTACATAGGTAGAGATTGCTGCCAGGCTCAGAAAGAGGCCTTCAGCAGTGTGATATGGGATGGAGCAGAGCAGGTGAGGTACTCTGCTCACTGAGATTAAGATATCTTGGGGCACCACAGTGCCGGATCTAGTGGGAGATAAAAGACAGCCTTTTATTTTTTTATATATTTTTTACAACAACTGTTATACAGTAAGACCTTCTCTTAAACAGTATCAATAATGTATGGAAATATTGGACAGACCTGGATGAAGTGTTATGCTGTACTAATTCCCATTTTTATTAGTGCTTTGTCAGAAAAATACATTATCATTTTAATTAATTAATTTAAAAAATAGTTTGGTTCTTTACAAAATTTTAAATAAACTTCACTATTAAAAAAAAATCTTGTAGAGCGCTACCTAGGGAAGCAAGGCCCTGGGTTGGGTCCCCAGCTCAAAAAAAAGAACCAAAAAAAAAAAAAATCTTGCAAAAGAAACATCATACACCAAAATTGTCAAGACCCAAAGTCTATGGCTCTCGATGAACTTTTCTATACAGTTCGAATACCCATTCTGAAGCTGAGGCCTTCATGTTAGAGTTTACATTTTCTGTATCATTTTTATTTACTGCATTCCTTTTCCCTTTGTGGTTTTATCAATGTAGTAATACTCTTGAGACACCATGTAGTTGCTGAGAATTGAACTCAGGACCTCTGGAAGAGCAGTCAGTGCTCTTAACCATCTCTCGAGCCCCTGTAGTAAGTACTACTAACTTCAATATATTCATTTCTTCTATCTCTAAAGTGGTAAATTTTGTCTTTTCCATCTCTTGTCATAAAACTTTGTACAATGCCTATGTGCTAGTTACTTTTCTTTTCACCATTTAAATGCCTGATGAGAAGGAACTCAGGGAAGAAAGGAGCTGTTTTTGGTTCATCTTATGAGAGGGTTTAATTCATTTTGGCTGGAAAGGCACAGAGGCAGAAATATGAGACAGCTTGTTCACATGTCAGTGACAGGAAAGCAGAGAAGTTGACTGGGAACTTGACAATAGCCCATAAAGTACCTCCCTGTCCTCTTGACCTAATTTCCTTCAACTTCCTCTTGCAAAGGGTCCACAACCTCCCCAAACAGTTTCACGAGTTGTGGACCAAGTGTTCAAATGCATGAATGCATGGGAGACATTTCACATTCAAACTGGCCAACCTAGCCCAGATTTGGTTTCTACTGAATGACGATAAGTGCTTGATTAGCCTAACTTCTTACCTTTTAAGATGGTCAATATCATTATAGATAAAGATTCTTAGCAGAAATGAAGATTAAATGGTCATTGGAGGCCTCTATGGAGCTCACAACTTCTGGCTTCTCAGAAAATAAACTTTCTCTTCTCTGCATACCAATGTTCCTCCTTCCCGGTCTCAGAATTATTGAGACTCGTTTATGTTCCGAACTCAGTTACTCATTTGATCAAATGAATCCAGTCTCTGCTTTCCTAATCAGCTTGAATCTATACCATGACAAGACCCTGGTCATGCCGTTTCTCTCAAGCTTTCTCAGTTCCAAGGAAAAACATGGGTATCTTGCTCCTTACTGAAGCTTCGAGGGAAGACCTGGTCCATTTTTTTTTTTCCAACACCTGAATCACCATTTCACAGAGTGGAGCTATGTGAGAAAGGGCCAGAGCTGAAGAGGCTTTTGAGGTTAAACTTGTAGGGTCCTCACTTTCGAGAGCTGGAGAAAGGGGAGGGCGGGTGGGGAGTGTTTGTGGTATAAGTTTCCTCCCTCTGGGATCGTTTCAAGTGTGTTCTACAAATGTCAGGGAACCAATGATTCATCAAATAGTGGAGTGTTGCTTTTGGAAGAGAGAGAGGAAGTCACTGCTTTGGAGCCCAGTGATAGATTTGCACTAAGGTAAGATCTCATCTCAGCAGAGGGTCTGAAAAGTTGGCAACGATCCCCTGCTCTTTTCCAAGCCTGGGAGAGATGCCATTGACCCAGGACTGTGAAGCCTCAATTCCCTTAGGGCATGGAGGAGACAACCCTTGCCTCTGTTCTACAACACTGGGAAAAGTGAAGTTGGAAGAAGATCTGTTGCTTGGTTACTCTGGGCAAAGACAAACTAAGGGAGAAATGCAGTTGCCATAGAGAATCTTGTCAGACCTTGCCACTCCAGGCTCTTATCTCTGTACCATTATCTGGCTTTGAGGAGGGAAGAAGTACAACTGCTGAGTTAGCAGTAGAAGAGGGAGAAACAATAGAACAGGGCTGCTTGGCTAAGAGCAGAATTCTTTATGTAGCAATTAAATCATATGAAGTCATGTTTTGGGTGACATTTGCAGCTAACAAAACTACTATGTCAAGTAAGAGATGGGATGTCTAACTTCTCATGTAGAGTATGACCATTTTCTTTGTTCATTGTTTATGGGAATCTGGGGAAAAGGCTTGCACCTTTCTGACCATTTCTTCTTCATCTTTTTAATTTATAAAGGACATGCAAATAAGGAAGTCCTGAACCATGAACATCTATGCTATTAGAGCAGCCCTTCTGTAACTGTAGGGCTTCATATTGGAATTTATAAACCCATTATAAATTGGTCTTTTATGCATTTATACATTGCCAGAAACTGAAAAAAAAAAACCCATAGTTTTGTAGCCTCTTACTACATTTGCAGAAGACCCTATCTCAGTTTCCAACATCTCCATGGTAACTCCCAGGCAGAGGGTCAGGTGTCATCACCTGTGGTCCATCCTTGCTGTCATTCAGGAGTTATCTTCACTGTAATCCTTTCCATCCACCAAGCTCTCCCAATGCATACATTTGTTTGTTTCTACATCCTCCAGAATGTCTGGTTTGTCAGTCCCGTGTATTTTTTCCATGATATGTGTAGATGCTAGATGTGTAGATGGTGTCTACAGGAGGAGTATGAATGACATCCTCTGCTTGTAGGGTTGATTCTACACTTTCTTGGTGAAGCCCAGTGGTATGAGAGAGACAGGAACCTGGCTCTAGTTTGAGGCAGCCACTGTTGGAAGCTTCCTGTAGAACATGACTTGTACCTGACAACTTGGTTCTCAGCTTTTGGTCTTAATTGCAACTTGAAGATGGGAGAAAAAAGGCAACATGGAACCCTATCACACAAATGTGCAATAAGAGAACCTTAGCAAGAAGTCTCAGACCTGCTCTTCTCTCTTTAAAGCTTTCTTGTTTTCATAACTTGGGGGATTGACACAACATGACTCTTACTTGCTACTTCTCTAGACTTGTATCTAAACCATGTAGTTTATGCTAGAGAGCCATACAATAAGGCATAGTAGCATCACAATGACTTCAGAGTCACACCCTGCATCTGGGCCATCAGCTCCTTCTGACACTTTCAATAGTGACCACACTCACATAGTGTCAGCATCTGGTCATTGTTCATGTCCACTTTACTCTGAGTTCCTGACTCCCTCTTATTACCAGAGGCAATTGGTGTTTCATTCTGTAGCTTCCTTAGGCTCCAACTAGCAGGTCTTCATGTGTCAGGAATGATATTACTCAAGGCCTCTCCTCCTCAGTCGATGCTATCACCCTCTGCTATTCATTTGTACCTGTCATGGGACTTTATTTCATTTTGTTTTCTTAAAATGATTTATTTGTTTTTCTTCATGTATATGAATGTTTTTCCTGCATTCATATTGAGTGCACTGAATACTTATACCACAGAGGCCAAGAAGAGGGCATCGAATTCCCTGGAATTGGTTGACTAGGACATAGACAAACAGATACACACATATGCACATATATATATATATATATATATATATATGACAATGTGTGTATGTATGAATGTAGGCATCAAAAGTACATAAACTATTTTAGAGTATGGGGAATTTGGCTGGACTTTGAGACAAATTAGAGCAGCTCCAACATTTGAAGAAGAGAACGATATTGTCTGACACATACTATAGATAAGTCTAGTATGATCAGGAAATACATCAGAGATTCATAAAAATAAAATATAAGAATCTCATTTGAGGTGCTAAAGAGATGATTCAGCGGCTAAAGACACTTGCTGCTCTTGCAGAGGACTTGAGTTCAGTTCCCAGCATCCACCTGGCAGCTGAAAATCATCTGCAATTCCATTTCCAAGGGATCCAACACTTTTTTGTAGCTTCTGCAGGCACCGGGCATACAAATAGTCAGCATGTACACATGCCGGCAAAACACTCATGCACATAAAATAAAAGCACATAAACCTTTGAATAAGAAACACACTTAAAACAGACATAGTAAAAAGTGAGAACTATTCTTGGGCAGTGTCCATTCTGAAGGTAAGGGATTTGGAGAAGAGAAACACCAAGGTGGTAGAAATGAAGATGGTTGGTGCCCAAGGAAGGACTGAATTGGGGAATCATTTATTCAACAAGCATTTTAACACTCATTTTGAGCCAAATACTGTAGAGATTGTTGGGCTAGAAAGGTGAAAAGACATACCTATCACCAACTTCAAACAGTAACACTAACATATGACAATGTAAGTACTCAAATGGATGCATGTGCCAAGGGAAGTTACAGTATAAAGGCAGCACCTTTTAGCTTTCATTGGTAGCTGTAGGTAAGCATAACAGGAACTGTGTGACTCCGGACCAGATAAAAGAACACAGGTGGTTGGGTATCACAACAAAGAATTCAACATTTTACTTATCTTTGCATTTCCAGGATGCAGAAAACAGAAGAATGACAAAACCCTGGGCCCTAGCATAAGGTGACCAGAAAAAGAGGAAGAAATAATCTGACAATGCTATGATGTCAATGCAAGGCTGAACTTTTTTTAGACTATGGCATCCTCCATGTCCTGCATGGTGTCCTGCTAGCCTAAAAAAAAATTTATTTTGCATTTGGATTTTACTAGCCAACAATTAGGGGAGTTTATACTTCAAGAGAATTTGACTCAATGAACAGATTTACAGATTTTTCTTCTAAGTGCATTCAGAAAGTTTAAAGATAGGATTATAGTTTGGTCTGGGGGACAGGGAGTTGATCGACAAGCTTTGGGAGGTTTGCTCCTTTCTGGAACCTTTTTGCTCATCTTTAGTTGACAGGATATTTACTTTTCAGCTTAGTTCTCAGGTCAACCCAATTATGCTTCTCTGTGACACATGTTCTCATTTCACCTTGGCAGACTGGTTTCATTAGAAATCATCCACAGTGGGGGTAATGCTAACATAATATTACTTCTAAACTAGGCACAGTTTGATGAAAGATTTGGATGTACTTGGTGGGTTCCTGTTCCAATTTCAGATATTTTGCTGGCATTCCCTGAGAGTCAGCCAAGAGCGAGGGATGACAGCTAAATGGGCTTTTCATACTCTGAATGTGGTAGTGGAGTTTTAGCCTTGTGATTCTCTTTAAAAACTTTTGGGGCACTGATGATGGAGAGGTCCTGAACTCCACAGAGAAATGTTATTTCAAATGAGTTCTTGCCAAGTCCAAATTCACCAGTTAAAATTTTAAGATGAATTACATCATCTCTCACATTTATACATTGCTTAATCCAATTTGCAATGCAATAGTCCATGCATTATTCTCTGTTGGACTTCACAGTAACCTCGGGCTATCAAGATAGCTTTCCTTTGCTTTATCCACTTTATGAATTTTATAGATGAGAGCTAAGTTTAAAGAAAGCAACTTGTTTGTCTATAATTATCCAGATAATTAAATGTTTTATGAGGTCTGGGAATCAAGTTGGTCCACCCATTCCCAGTTTAGTGCTTGAACTTAATCATGAGGTCTTACTGGTAAAACTTTTAAATATACTTTTTGAATAAATGGCATTTCAGTCTTTGCACTAGACAATGTCCACCCCATATATTAAGGCTGACTGGCATAATGACTATAGAGAGGTGCAAAATCAACAGCTTTACTTTTTAAGAGTTGAACTCTGGAACATTTTTCTGTTAGCATGGTGGCGGGTTTATGGACCCATCAACTCCAACGTTGGACATCTACTAGGATTCTTGTCTTATTATGTGCTAAAGAGCCATAATAAAAAAGATTCCTCCTTCAGATGGAAGCTACACAGCGACCCACAACTGGACAATGGGCAGAGAAATGTTTAACACATTTAGTCCTAAATGGGATGTTTCCATCAAGACCCTCCACACTGGGCTCAGGAAACGATGTACAAGAAGTGAAAAGATTCTAAGAGCCAGAAAGGACAGACGGCACCACAGAAAGTGTCTTCCAGACACAACAGGACTGATACACATATGAACACACAGAGACTGTGGCGGGGTGCACAGGATCTTTACAGGTCTAACCCACGCAGAGTTCCAGCCCTGAGAGAGGGAAGTGGATATAATCCATCACTTTTAACCAACCAAGAAGCCACCTCCGAGTGACAACCACTTGCAAAGGAAAGCTTAGTTTTCTCCAATGAAGTCTTACTGGATATCTACCTCACTGAAGGGCAGACCCCTTCAGTAGAAGGGCAGCATAAAGCAAACTCTATGGTGTGCTAGAGTGGTTGTTGTTGTTGTTTGTTTGTTTGTTTGATTTTTGTCTCAGGTTGCTTTGCTTGGGCATTTTTTTTATCTCACTGGTCTTTTGCTTGTGTATTATGGATTTTGATTTTGTGTTTTTATGGATTTATGTGTGTCTCTGTGTACCTGGCTTACTTGCGTATTCTTTGTTTTTTATTGTTGTTGTTTTATTCTGATTTATTTATTTTATTTGCCTGTTTCTTTTCTAAAGGGAGAAAGAGAGAAAGCAGATGTGAAGAAGTAGGGGGTGCATCTAGGGAGAATTGGGGGAAGGGATTCTGTGATCAGAATATATTGCTTGAAAAAATTATTTTCAATAAAAAATAAAAAATATATTAAAAATGTAATTAGCAGTATGTATAATACAAATATTTTAGAGCTATATGCTGTGTTTTCCTAAGATGATGTGTCTTACAAGTCTAATGACACACGTAAAGGCTTCATCTTCAGTTTTCATGATACTCAAGTTGATTGCATGCCAACTTGCTTTGATAGAATGGCTGGGTCAGCCTGCTGGACTTGCCCCGCAATTCTTTAAGGTAGAATACTAATGTCTTCATTGTTTTCTGAAGTCCAAGGTGCTTCATAGGTAATCTTTTGTAGTTATATCTCCTTAACTTATTCCCTTAACATACATCATTTTCAAGTGTCCATATTGATCACTGAGTCAGGGAAAGCTTAACTCCCTGCCCAGTTGGATTCTGACCCTCTTCATTAGATAGCAGACCTTTGAACGGTCATCTATCTATGCTCTACCTTTTGTCATTATGAGCCCTTTTGAAGGCCAATGGTGATGTTGTCTATAAGATCATTTCAATCTATTAAAGCTGAATAGAGCTCTAATGCTGAATATCGGAAAGGAAACCTTGGAGTCACTACTACTTATAGTTCCCAAAGCTTCCTATTCTCTACATAAACTTTTTCATCTAGTCACTGCCCTATCTCTGGTATAATAGAAACTCTCAGGAGCAGCAAGTTTCAACAAGTTCTCAAATCATTACAATGCATGTCCACCTGCCTTGCTTTTATATATCCAAGAAAGGTATCCTAAATTATTCTTCCAGGAACCAGGAAATCAAGAATGATTATATGTCCTTCATATCTCTTCCATAGCAAAACTAAGAATGAATTAATGCTTTGCTTCTTCAGGCACCTAGACATGCCTATGTCCCAGACTATTAAAAAGAACAAAGAATTAATGTGCCATAAATATTTGGAGAATTTCTTTATCTTGGCATTTGCCATTATGAATGGACTAAGAAAGAAGTTTAACAAATTATGAAGAATGAATTTATTCCCGTATACATGTCTGGCTTTTAAATCCTACCAAAGCTGCATTATGCCCCACTGTCAGAGACAGGGAACTGTATGACTGGTCTTACAAATGAATGCTTTAGAGGGGAGGCAATGGAAAAAATGAGGGATGGAAAAAAAACCAAAACATTGGACTTCTGAGTCCAAAGAAGGACAAAGAGCCCAAGCTGTCTGCTGCTGTAATTTCAGGATTGCTGTGTGACTGATATGAAAATACTGGAGCGAGAGGACTAGAAAAATAACTGCCATGAAGTTAGAAGTCACCAGGAACGACTGCAGTGAACTTGAGTGGCAACTGGCAAAGAAACGAAGGCCAAGCTTAGTGATACTCATCTCGTCAATCAAGGCATGGGCTAGTCTGTGGAAACAATGCTAGTGATAATTGTGGCAGTTTCCCCACTAAGTTTGGCCTCTTTTGTTCAGGAATGGAGATCTAGAAGTCCAAGATACGTAATTGGAAAGTTTGGCAATTAAACGATTATGTTCAATTGTGTCTCACATGTATGACTTGGTTGAGTGGGATGAGTGGAAAGTACATTAGTGTGAAGGAAAGTGCTCCAGGAATGTGACAGGAAGATGATATTGTCTGAAATCTCAGTAGAGAAGAGATGGTAGGCTCCAACAGGACATTTGAAGAGTTTAAAAGAACGCCAACAAGGGATGGTGATGGATTTTAGGGAGTATGTACTGAGGGGGTTAGATCTGGCCTGGACCTACTTCTGTTCTGTTTCTGATTCCTATGTGCCATGAAGTGAATTGCTCTGCTTCACCGTGTCTTTCTTAGACATGGACCACATAAACAGTACATTAAACATAAACAGTTTCTTCCTTTGAGTTGTCTTATCATTCATTTTGTCACAACAATAAGAAGTGATAACTAATGTGGAACTCGAGCCAAAGCAGAACATCACAGGTATTCAATGGGGTGGAAGAGGCCGCTCACCTCCCAGCAGCTGATAAGGAGAGAGAGAAGGCTGAGGAGATGGAGAAAGGAAGGCCTAGAAGAGAAGAGAGCAGGGATAAGATCTACCTCTTGACAGAACCAGAGACCTGCTCCTGCAAATAAGACCCATCTTCTAGTGTGCACCACCCCCTAATACAATCATATTATGAATCCATCAATAGATTAACTCATAGATAAAGTTAGAGCCTCTGTGACACAATCACATCCTATAAAGCCCAAGTTGTTTTCAGTAAGAGTGTTGAACTTTGATTAAAAAAAAGAATCCAGCTACTGCTCACTCATGACTTAGTAAGCAAGAGTCAGGAAGTAAATCCTTCATTCATTTTCTCCAGTTGATCTCCTCTTGGTAAATCCCACTAGATTTACCAAGACCCAGCCCAAGGCTAGACAATAAAGTAATACATTGACAAAGCCTTCTGGGGTAAAGCCAAGGTAGAGAAGAATAGCTGGGGGAAGCTGGAGGGAGGGAAGGGATGGGCAGTGATGTAATTCTATTTCAAATTAAAAACACCACATCTAGATGTTTCTAAAACCAGAGTGTGTTTATAATTGATAGTGGCATAGAATTTATTTGGAAGCACTATTTTCTCCTTTTATCTTATTTAGGGATTGAACTCCAGGGCTTCAGGCATGTCACCGAAGCACCTAGCACTGAACTCCAGCTCTGTTTTCTGTCTGAGGGAATTGACAATGAGAAAAATGAGGCATAGAAAGTCAAGTAACTTGTTCAAAGTCCCATTTGCTAATAAATAATAGATCAAAGATTTAAACAAAGACAACTGGAAATCAAATTGAATGTGCTAAGTTGCCTCTTAACATGTAAAGAATAAACAATTACTCTGTGTCTTAAAATCGGTACAATGATAGGCATATGGAAACTCTTTATAATCTACACTTGACCGTGAATCTCAAAGTGTTATAAAAATTGTCAATTGACTTTAAAATTTGATAGCAAACTGTATCTATTTAGATAATATTCATAAAAATGTTCATGTCTTTTAACAATAAAAGACTTCCTGTGTTGAGAAAATGTTTAATTCAGAAATCTAAGATTCCAGAGTCTCTTTCTCAATACATCTTCATGCTTGTGTACTGACACATGAATAGAAGGCTATGAAGCCTCTTAGGGTATAGGACTAGGGCTAGGGATGTATCCTATATATAAGTTGGACAACATGATCTGCCAGTCCACCATGGGTAAGCTGGTGACCACTACCAATGACCAGATTTGTGGGCATCAGGGACTATCCCTTAGTTCCAATGGACACTGACTAATTTGAACTCTCTTCATAGAGAAAACTGTTTTCCTTTGACTGGTTAAAAGGTATTTATAAACCTATTAATGAATCCTACCATCTTGTGGTCCCTAACCAGTAATGCACTTAAGTGTAAAGATATCAGAGGATGGAACCTCAAGGAATTTTTTTTTTGCCACATCTTCTTACCCCCTCGAATAAATACTCTTTATACACCATTCTATGAAGTCTCAGCTATAGCTCCAAGGAAAGAAATAGTGAGGCTTTAAACTTCACATTTTGAGGGATAATCCCAGCTAATTGAAGTGCTCGTTGAAGGTAAAAGAAATAGAAAAGGGAGCAAAAGATAAAAATACTAGCTATGCTGCTCAGTGAGATCCAGCATCCAGGTTACCCTTCATTAAAAAAAAAAATGTTGGGGTTGGGGATTTAGCTAAGTGGTAGAGCGCTTGCAAAGGAAGCGAAAGGCCCTGGGTTCGATCCCCAGCTCCGAAAAAAAAAAAAAAAAAGAACAACAAAAAAAAAATGTTGCTTAGCTGATGAGAGATGGCAGAGACTCTCCCGTTCCAGTCCTTACACAGGTTGGTTCACCTATGGACAGCTGCCTCACACAGGTTCTTTCCATTTCTTTAGGTTGGCACACATGCAGTAACTAATCCGTGAGGGGCTTTTAAAAGCTTGGTCATGTTAGCTCAACTTGGAAAAACTCCAAAATGTCACCATAGCCCTTAAAGTGCCCTTGGAGACTTACTGAGGCTGCTGGGCCAACACTGTAACTTGCATAATCTTTTTGTTTTTCTTTCTAGTTCCTTCTTTACCCCTCTAAAAGATAATGATTTCAAGAGCTTTTCTTTAGGAAGGTGTTGTGCAAGCTAGTGTCCATCTCGTGGCCTACACTCTGAAGGACATAGACTCGAGCTCAAGCTGCAGGTTCACTTCAGGACCAGAAAGAAATGAGGAGTCCAGGCTTGAAGCACACTTCTTTCCTTGGTGGAGATGGTTAGTTTCCTTGCCTTTCAGCTACCTTTCTCTACTATGTGTTTACATGTAGGGATGTGTTGTGTGTTCTTTGGTGCCGATATTTCATTTCTTTAAAGTAATAGGAACAGACTGGCTATCACACCCTGAGTTGGTAAGAGTAGAAGATAAGGCCTTGCTTGCCTTCTGTTCAGGGGAGGAATGGAGTGTCACTATGTCAAAAAGGAGAAATGTTTTTGGCAAAGTTAAGGAAAGACAGAAGATTTGGCAGGGGATTAGTTCATGTGGTCAACGGTGATCAGCATTAGTCACTCAGACTGCTCAGAAAAATAAAAAGACCTTTGGTATCATGGGGAAAATTCTTAGATACATGGAAGAATATTTTATGTTCAGAAGCAGAAGGAATGGGCCATGCTCACGGCCTTGCTCAGCGATCCAGTTTGTGGAGCATCGTCATATTCCATGCAGAGCCGATCAGTTTACATATGTCAGACTGACTGCTGAGGAATACGGCGAGTCAGACAGCCAAAAGTTATTTCTGGGGCTCCAGTGATGGTTCAGTTACTACAATGGTTGTTATGCAAATGTGAGGAACTGAGCTCGACCTCCCCCCATCCCCAGAAGCTAAGTGTTGTGTCACATGTTTATAATCCCAGCATACGGGAGGCAGAGATAGGCAAGTACCTGTAGTTTATTGGCCAGCCAGTATAGCTAAATTGGTGAGCTTTGGGTACAGTGAAAAACCTCGTCTCAAAATATAAGGTTAAAAAGACTAAGGAAGACACATGATGTTGAGTTCTAACCTCCACGTGCATGCATATACATGTTTGTGTGCCCCTACATGCATGTACACATACACAATCATATACATGCATACTTGTAAGCATGAGTGTGCGCGCGCGCACACACACACACACACACACACACACACACACACACACAATCAATATCTGCAGGCTAAAGTAATCACAAGGCAAGTGTTGTTGTGATCTTGTGGAAGAACAGTGTATAACATTCCAGGAAGACCATTTCTAGAAAGTCCTTGGCTATGTTTCCCTGGGTCTTTGCCGAGTCTTCTTGTCATTTTTTTTTCTTTTTGGCCAGGCCAGTAAGATATCAGGCACCTGTGCAGTCAATCTCTCTTCTGTTTGAGTAGTTTAGTGTCTATTTCTGGAATTTTCTACCAAACTCTAGTTTATAGATCTTCTGAGATGTTCATGTTTCAGCTCTACATATACCTAATGGGGTTGGCAATTAAACTTAAGGGCAATTGAGTGCAGAGCAGATAGAAACTGGAAGGAACAAGAGCTTCTTTGCTAGAGATTCTCATAGGAAACAGCATTCTTGTTCTTTGCTCTACAAAGACGGGGCCTTTGCAGCGAGGGCAAGGACACCGTGATTGCTCAGCAAATATGAACAAGTAGCATTTATAGTGTTCTGAGTTCCTACTGTGTTCCGTGGAGTCTTTAGTTTCCATTTCCATCTGTGATACCAGGACATTTTGTCTATTTTGTGATGAGTCCAACCCAGATATTTCTCAGTGTATAAAAATCCTTCTCACTGAGCAAAACTCTAATTTTATTGGTAATTCCCAACATATCAAGGACTCATAGGATCATAGACAGCATAGACTTGGGTTGAAGGATTAATGTGGTCCAAGCCAATCTCGGAAGCCCTCTTTATAAGTCTGTGACAGAATTACTATCAAAAGAAGCAGGCACTGCCTCTCTGTCAGCGCAGTTCCCTAACATGTTCGTCTAGATGCACTCTTAAAACTCTGTGAGAGATCTACAAATACCTTAGCATGGAAGGCAAAGAGGTTGCCTGGCAAACCGCAGCCCACTGCCGAGGCCACTACAAGCTGTTACTTGTTCCTTGTTGACTCTCCTAACATTCTCATTGCAACAAGAGAGTAATAAATCTCTTGCTAGTTGTCAGATGTCAGCAAGTGCTATGTTTGTTTAAATAAACCCATGGAAGAGGAAGGTTAATGTATAGCATCTGGAAGGCAAGGAATAGGCTAACTGCTGAGGAGTCAGGAAAGAACTGAGAAAAGAAGTCAGAGGTCAAGAGTGTCCCGGGACCGAGAATGAATAGAGTGGGGGCTTTCCTTGCAATCTGGGGTTGAGGTAATGTTAGTTAAATACTAGCCTCCCCTTCCAGCTAGGGCCTCTTTTCGTTAGGTGGGAAATTACTCATTAAAAAGACACACTTTGAGCAGTGCCTTTGGGTTTCACACACACCTGAACAGGCACCAGTTAATACTTTAGAACAACCCTCCACGCCATGACTATTACGGTGAATGCAGAACCTACTGTGGACCAGCTGCTGTGATTTTTACTGCTTGCCTAGTTTCCGTGCTCGCTTTTATTTTTTCTAGTAGTCCTGTATCAGGTACCAGTCTCATGTCTATATGGGATAATTTAAAGTTTCCTATTAGTCGTATGTAACCATGGGTTCCACCATAACGTTTTTATACATGGCTGTAGTGCAGTTTGTCATCTCTGTGTCCTCCCATTATTCTCCTGTCCCCCTCCTCCTCCTGCTCATCTCTTTCTTTCTCAACCGTCTTTTCTGCACATTTGTTTTCTTCACCTTCTTAGTCATGCCTTCGTGTAGCTTTCATGGCATCCATTTCAGAGATGAAGAAGTCTTTTTGACATATCCCATGGAAACTCGGCACCCACCTTTGGTTCTGTAGCCCAGCCTTTTGCATCTAGAGATGAAGTAAGACATCGATTCAAGATCTGTGCACAAGATAGATGCAGTTTTCTTTTTTTTTCTGCTTAGGGCTGGTTCTTGTCCTTTTGAGGTTAAAAACAACCAATGTGTTTCTTTACCACATGTCCCTGGTTACCAAAGTCAGATGCAGAGCCTTGGGCTGGCCTGCAATTTGATCTGGCCCACAGTGAGATCTTTCCTAGCCTTCTGTCCTTTGGTCTCACAGTTTACAAAACAACACTACATCAATCCAGTTTATGCTGGCTCGAGTTCTAAGAGAAAGTACATTGCCTGCCATGCAGAGTAGAGAAAGATAAGAAAGTTAGGTTAGAAACAAACTTTGCGAGAGCTTTGTTTTGTCACGAGGGCCCTAGTCACACGGCACCTTAAAATAATCCAAGCCATGGAAATGAAGAGTGGTTTTAAGGGCATGCTATATGAATCACCCATGTTCTATAGAAGGTTGGAAGTAAAGCTGAGAGAGGTCTGCATGGTCACTCTTCCCTCAGGAGTTGTACACAGAGAGTGTCCAGCGGGATGAGCCAAGTGTCAGAGACCCTTCTCTGCCAGCCAGTCACCTAGTCGTTCTCCCAAGCTTGGGATTTTCCTGACTCCGAGCTAAAGTTTCCCTTTGTTCCATTTTATCTTATTTTTCCTCCTCTATACTCTTGGGTCTCTGACTCATTCTGGCTTTAGAAGTTTCCATTCTTTCAAAAATTCTGAAAGTTTTAGGGACTTTTTCCCATTGGAATTTCCCTAGTGTCCATCCTTGCTGTCCTAAATGATCATTACATCTTCATCTACGTCTTTGTTGGGGACCTAAAGAATGAAGCCCAGAGTCTAGAGCCCCAATGAGCCTAGCTGAGATTTCTTCACAGCTCCCCTTTCATAATTACAATTTCTTGTATGCATGTGTGTTCATGTGCATACAGACATGTGTGTGTGTGTGTGTGTGTGTGTGTGTGTATGCACACACACGTAGAAGTTGTAAGTTAGTTTTACGTCATTCCCCAGTCTTTTACCTTTGACTCAGAACCTTTTACTAACCTCTAATCTACCAGGTAATCAAGGCTCCTGACTCTACTCCCCAGAACTGGAATTATAAGCAGGTGGAAAAGCACCTAGCATATTCATGGGGAAGTGTTGTACTTAATACTTCACTGACTGACTTATCTCTCCAGCTCTTACTATTTTTTAATGTTGTGATTCTCAGGACTGAGATATGGCTCAGTGTATAAAGAACTTGCCCCAAAAGCATGAAGACCTTGAACTTACGTCCAAAAAACGTAGTCACTTGAAATTCTAGGTCTCGAGAGGGAGATGGAGAATCCCTGAGATAAGCTGGCTAGCTCAGTTAACTGAAGAAAACACTAGGTAGAGCCCAGGAAGACATTCAAAATCAACTCCATGATTTAGCACGCGCGCGCGCGCGCGTGCGCACACACACACACACACACACACACACACACACACACACACACACGTTGGGATAAATATATTCTAATGATAGAGAAGGATAAATGCCTACCTTAAGGATTCACAGGGTAGGCCAAAATGACTCTCAACTTACTTGGCAACATACATTTTGTCCTACCCATTTATTACTTCCTTGAATCTGATTCCTTTAGCACAAACGAGTTGTAATCTCTGAATAATTAAATTCCCCCCCCTCTCTCCAGCAATCCCAGTCCTTAAAAAAAAAAAAATAACCTAAAATTGCCACTGCATAATGTGCCTTATTCTAATCATGTCACCTCCTATGCTACCTGACATATTCTAATGAGAATGTGTGTTTTAGCAAGCAGCAAACCATTCTAAGAAGTAGGAGGAGGCTCTCAGTAAGACGCAGTGAAGGATCTAGAAGAAAATGACAGGTAAGACTGATCATAAGTAGCACACACACACACACACATATGAGTCTGAGCTAAAGTCAGTAGGACTCAACACAAATTACTTAAGATCTCAGGCATTCAGCTTCTGTGGTGGGAAAATGAGGGTAACAGATCTCTCTTTGAGGTTTTCAAGTAGTGCAGTGTTTAGTCAGTTGGCATCGAAGAAATGTTGCCTGTTTTTTTCTTTATTTAGGGCAGCATTCTGGAGGTGAGAAAGAAGAAAAGAAAGTTGTCAGTGCTTCGCTCTGTGTCATTTATCTTCCTGGCTTTGCCTTCTTGACCACACTTGTTTGCTGGAACAGGAAAAATTTCAACTTCAAAATTCAATCTCCACTTAGTGCCCACATCAGTCCTGGCTAAATCATAAGGGCTCTTGGGGAATATTGTGGACAATATTGTGCTGGGAGTAAGCCATGAACATTTGTTACTCTCTCATCTCCAGCTTCTGACTGGGACTCTCCCTTGGTTTCCTGAGTGAATTTCAGTTACTTTGTAGAGACTGGAACCTCCTATCAATACTGCACTAACCTAACTTTCATGAACCCCTTCTCATGGAGGCAGAATCCAAGTGGTAGCTTGGTCTTCAGAGATTATTCATCATCTTCATTATTTTAATCTACTGTCTAAATGTCTTTGTTGCAGAACGCCTTGACATCTTTACAGTTCTGACTAATCAGATCCCACGAGTGTGCTTTACTTATGGTGTTGATATAAAATGTCTTTAAAAGGCTGGTGCACTGAAAGTGTGGACCTTAGGTGGTGGATCCAGGCATTGCCACACAATTTTATAACGAGAGCTATGATATTCACAAGGAGTGAATTCTTTGATTGATCACCAGACAGTATGTTGGGACATGATGAAGACATGAGACATGGGAATCAGAAGGTAGGGCCTAGTTAGAGAAGATGGGTCAGGAGACAGACATACAGCCTGGAAAAATATACCTTGTCCAAAATTTTTCCTGTCCCTTAGCTTCTGGTCTACCATGAGATGAGCTGCTTGGTTCTTCTATATACTCCCCATCATGATGTTTGGCTCCAGAATCCATAGAGCCACGTTGAGTATGGACCAAAATCTCTACAACCAAATGCATACATATGTGACACAACATAAATGATATTATGAGCCAAGTTTAAGTAGATGCTGACTTTTAATAAATATTTTTACATATATTTTATATAAATATAGTAATTGTGTCTATCTTACCATGTCTATCTAAACACACACACACACACACACACACACACACACACACACACACACACCAGCCCAGTGTCTAAACTCTTGTCTAAAAGCCCTCTTTTGCATGATTCCTTGAGTGTCAGGATCTTAATCTCCTGATGAGGAAGCTTGCCATCAAACGCCTTATTATCTTCAGCCTTGGCAGCCTTGGCAGGCTTGCAAGCCTTGGCATCAGATTATGGCCAGATTGGAGACACAGTGCTACACAGTCACAAGGAGCGTTTCAGAATTCATTCCTGAAGCACCTAGTGTTTCCAGGTCAAAACAAACAAGCAAAAATCAACAAAATGACAAAAACAAAAAACAACCCAGACTAACCTTAACTCTAGATCTTAGCTGAGAGTCTAGACAACATCTGCCTTTGCTATCCTTGTCCAGTTTTTTTTTTAAATAATTTTTTAGTATAGAATAGAGTCTATTCAGGGCATGGGGAGGGGAGATGAGAGGGTAGTAGAGACAGAGAAAGGCAAAGAAAGGAGGAGGGGAGGAGGAGGAGGAGGAGGAGGAGGAGGAGGAGAAGAGGAGGAGGAGGAGGAGGAGGAGGAGGAGGAGGAGGAGGAGAGGCCAGTCATGAGCTCATGGAGAGAGAGGGGGAGGGCAATGGAGAGAGAGGAGGGAAGGGACAAGAAGGACAGAGAGAGAGCAAGAAGGCAAGAAGAGCAAGAGCCCTCATCTAGTTTTGAGCTTGTTTCTTGGGCCTGTTTATCACTTTCTAGAAGGAGTACATTCATTTTCTTCCCCATAAACCCTATACTTACATGTGGGAGTTTTCTTGCATCTAAGAAACCGGACTCAACAGATGCTGCCTGAATCTGTGCCACCCAGCCCCAATCATGTGGTGCCGACTACTGGATTAGTTGTTGAATGTTCATTGTGGCCTCTGCCTCCAGGAAGGACTATATTGTATTTCAAGTGGCTTAAAAAAGAGAAAGACGCCATCAAAAAAGATCTGCAGTCTGTCTTGAAAGCCTGAAGCAGGTCTGCATCAAGGGACTGCTTCCATATTAGGAACAATTT